>NC_053027.1:139549500-139886370 GCF_003073215.2 Triticum urartu
ACGGATGTGTCTTTTTTTTTGTAGTGCCCGGCAAGACCCTTGCCGGGTGGCCTCAGCGGCCCCGGCAAGACTCTTGCCAGGACAGCTCGCCCCGCACCAACAGAGCGAGCCACCCTTGAGCCCACGGCCCCCAGTGCCATCATCAGTGTGGGGCCAGGACTCGGGAAGGCACCCCTGTGGTGGCATACAGATCTTTGTGAAGACATATTCAAGATCAGATCAGAAGACAACGATTCTCGGCAAGATCCTTGCCAAGTAAGGCCACCAGAACCCCGGCAAGATCCTTGCCGGGGACGACAACACGCCATGGCGAGACCCTTGCCGGGCCACCCGGCAAGGCCCTCGCCAAAGACGCCGGCAAGGCCACCGTCAAGCCCATGTCAACCAAGCTTCCACCGCCGTTCACATGCAGCTGCCAGCCCAACCAGCTGGGCGAGCACCTGCGTGGCAACATGCAGCTCCCAGGCCAACTCATCAAGCGCCTACGTGGCAGCATGCAAATCTTCGTGAAGGCTCCACCACCGCTCCAACTCAGCTGTCTGCCTGCCTACATGGCACTGCACGCATCCCCGGCCAAGGCGCGTGTCGAAGCGAGAAGGAGCGGCGACGGACGGGATGGGCCTCACCCCCGTCCCCGATAAAGCAAGAGGACACCTAAGCGATGCATTAAATGCACCTTGTCCTGTAATACGAGGGATAACCTCGTGCCACTTTAGACCTTTCCACCTCCTGTGTGCCACTGTGGCAACCCCTTTTTCCTATAAAAGGAGGCCCGAGGCGACGAGCAGAGGGATTCGGCTCTTTTGAACCACACGCTGACCACAGCTAGTTCGGGAGCTCAAGAACTCTCAGAAATACACCCACCAAAGTAGGACTAGGGTTTTACGCATCCTCGCGGCCCAAACTGAAGGAAATATGCCCTAGAGGCAATAATAAAGTTATTATTTATTTCCTTATATCATGATAAATGTTTGTTATTCATGCTAGAATTGTATTAACCGGAAACATGATACATGTGTGAATACATAGACAAACAGAGTGTCACTAGTATGCCTCTACTTGACTAGCTCATTGATCGAAGATGGTTATGTTTCCTAACCATAGACAAAGAGTTGTCATTTGATTAATGAGATCACATCATTAGGAGAATGATGTGATTGACTTGACCCATTCCGTTAGCATTAGCACTCGATCGTTTAGTATGTTGCTATTGCTTTCTTCATGACTTATACATGTTCCTATGACTATGAGATTATGCAACTCCCGTTTACCGGAGGAACACTTTGTGTGCTACCAAACGTCACAACGTAACTGGGTGATTATAAAGGTGGTCTACAGGTGTCTCTGAAGGTACTTGTTGGGTTGGCGTATTTCGAGATTAGGATTTTTCACTCCGATTGTCGGAGAGATATCTCTGCGCCCTCTCGGTAATGCACATCACTTAAGCCTCGCAAGAATTGCAACTAATGAGTTAGTTGCGGGATGATGTATTATGTAACGAGTAAAGAGACTTGCCGGTAATGAGATTGAACTACGTATTGAGATACCGACGATCGAATCTCGGGCAAGTAACATACCTATGACAAAGGGAACAACGTATGTTGTTATGCGGTCTGACCGATAAAGATCTTCGTAGAATATGTGGGAGCCAATATGAGCATCCAGGTTCCGCTATTGGTTATTGACCGGAGATAGTTATATTATGAGTTTATATGTTTTGATGTACCGAAGGTTGTTCGGTGTCCCAGATGTGATCACGGACATGACGAGGAGTCTCGAAATGGTCGAGACATGAAGATTGATATATTGGAAGCCTATGTTTGGATATCGGAAGTGTTCCGGATGAAATCGGGATTTTACCGGAGTACTGGGAGATTACCGGAACCCCCCGGGAGCTTAATGGGCCATAGTGGGCCTTGTGGAGAAGAGGAGAGGCGGCCAGGGCATGGCCGCGCGCCCCTCCCCCTAGTACGAATAGGACAAGGTGAGGGGGGCGGCGCCCCCCCTTTTCCTTCCTCTCTCCCTCCTCTTTCCCCCTCCTCTCCTAGTCCAACAAGGAAAAGGGAGGGAGTCCTACTCCCGGTAGGAGTAGGACTCCTCCTGGCGCGCCCCCTCTAGGCCGGCCGCACCTCCCCCCTTGCTCCTTTATATACGGGGGCAGGGGCACCCTAGAGGCACAACAATTGATCGTTTGATCTTTTAGACGTATGCGGTGCCCCCCTCCACCATAGTCCACCTCGATAATACTGTAGCGGTGCTTAGGCGAAGCCCTGCGTCAGTAGAACATCATCATCGTCACCACGCCGTCGTGCTGATGAAACTCTCCCTCAACACTCGGCTGGATCGGAGTTCGAGCGACGTCATCGGGCTGAACGTGTCTTGAACTCGGAGGTGCCGTGCGTTCGGTACTTTATCGGTCGGATCGTGAAGATGTACGACTACATCAACTGCGTTGTGCCAACGCTTCCGTTTTTGGTCTACGAGGGTACGTGGACAACACTCTACCCTCTCGTTGCTATGCGTCACCATGATCTTGCGTGTGCGTAGGAATTTTTTTAAAATTACAACGTTCCCCAACACGAACCTGGGTAAACGATCCTTGTGTTGTCTACTAGCCCTGCTCTCCTCGCAACCCTGTGCCCCGGCAACCGTAGTAGGGATTCTTGTGATCCCATAGGTGTCGTTCCACACCGACATCAAGGCGTAGAAGTTAACGTGTCCAAATCTAGCATGCCATAACCACGAGTCATCATCACTCTTGGCGAGCCAACACTCCGGTTGAGATTGATCAAGGTTGAGAATATAGAGCCTGTTCCGTGTGCGATTAACACGAGCTAGCACGTTTCGGAGGTTTTCGAATATCGTCATGACTCCGTTCTCAATATCCCCATTGCATCCATTCTCGTCAAGTTTCCCGACCGAGATGATGTTGTTGCGAAGCTGTGGGATGTAGTACACTCCGATGAGTATGCGATGTTCTCTTGTGAGACCCTCGAAGAGGACAGAACCTTGCCCGCAAATCTCCACATTTGAACCATCACCGAACTTGACCGAGCCTTGAACATCATATTCCAGCTCGAGGAACTTCTCCTTGCACCCCGTCATGTGGTTACTGGCACCTGTGTCTAGATACCACGACACATTCTGCCTTCCGGATAACTTTGGTGTTACCTTTTTCTCATGAAGTAGCATCTTCCGGTTTGGTTTCACGACTGCTATTTGGACGAGATCACAAACTTCGGCCATCAGAAGACCTGGAAGTTCGTCTTCCTGCTTTGCCAAATTTGCCTTGATCTCCCGCTTGTTAAGCTCCGGACAATCCTTCGCAAAGTGACCCATCTCATTGTAGTTATAGCACTTGACCTCGGACACATCCAAGTTTCGTGGCTTCCGCTCTTTAGATCGGTCCGCCTTACCACGACTTTGTGGCTTGCCTTTTCCTTTGCCGTTTCCGCTTTGTCCGTCGCGCTTCGCGTTGCTTGAGCCTTCACCACCATCACGCCTTCCTTTGCTACTTAGGGCCTCCCAATCTGCGCGCGAGTACATGAGTTGGTCACCACCTCCTCGTTTGCCTTTCTGACAGCGCATTCTCTTCCCATGTCCGGAAGCGTCTGATTGCCTCCATTATGGTCATGTCGTCGATGTCGTAAAGCTGCTCGAGTCGTGCCGATGATGTACGTGAATTTATCAGTCACCGAACTAAAAAACTTCTCCACAATCTCAGCTTCCTCGAGCTTCGCACCAAGCGCGCGGATCTCTCCCACCAAGCTTCGCACCAAGCGCGCGGATCTCTCCCACCGATTCAGTTTCCTTCATCTACAACTTGTGAAATTGGCGCTTCAGCACTTGTGCCCGAGCCTTCGTGACGCGACATTCTCCAATCCTCATCTCTTTGAGTGCGTTCCACGCCTCTCTTGCTGTCTCGAACTCCGCCAATGTCATCAGCAAGGAATCTGGTACACACTGGGCTATGGCAGCCATGGCACCTTCGTCGCACTCCTGGTCGACGTCGTCGTCTGTGATGGCCTCCCACACTCGAAGGGTTCGGAGAATGATCTTCATCTTCACCGCCCACACGCCGTACTTGGTGTCGGTGAGCATCGGGTACTGGATGGGGATATTGCGATGCGCCAGTATGTTGGCACCGCCCGTTCCGCCACCACTAGCCGCTGACTTGCCACCCTTCTTCACCTTGTCGTTGTTTTTATTCGCTTTGGAACCGTCGTTGCCGGACTTGATTGACTCAACGTCGCTATCCGTCATCGTAGATCGTCGAGACTCTAGATACTAATTGTTGACTTTTGATCGCTAGATCAATTCACCCAGAATCTACTAAACACGTACGTACAAAGCTAAGCCTCAAGCAAGCAGCCACGCTGCTTAATGGATTCTTTGCCTAGTTAGCAGTACGTGCACGTCTTGCACGTTGCCGTATGTACGGACGTGAACTCTGGGCTTGCGTCGGGTCGGAGCGGCTCGTAACTTGCGAACAGAAAACGATGGATAGCTACAGGCTCGTCCCGAGCCTGGTAGTTCTTTTATTTCTTTGATCGGTGATACAGATTACGGGGATATCTCGAGTATATATACTATAGCTAACCTAGCCAACTAGTAGTCCTACTCGCTGATGGATTAGGAAACCTACACGGACATACGCATATGCACGTGCATAGAACGGACACGGACTAGCAGTCGTGTTTAATCCTAATAGTAGAGCCACACTACGGGCCGCAGACAGGTAAGTCTGAAGACCCCCGTTCCCAGAACACCGACAGCAGTTATGCGGACAGCTCATATGATCTTTATATTAAAGGACAAGAGAGAGATGCCATGTAGCTATTGTTATGGACCCATAGTCCAAAAGGACTACTCACCCATAATCATCGTAGTAACAAATTTGATGTAGATAGCTTTGGTAGAAATATCAAAGCTATTATTGTTGTGACCTTCACCACCATGGTAGTTGGATCAAGATGTGATGAGAGGAGAGGAAGCGCTCAGGATCCATTTATGCAGTTTGGGTTCTAACTTGTGTATGTATTCCCTTCGATCTGTTTTAGTCTGCATATAAGTTTTATTCCAAAGTCAAAGTATCTCTACTTTGACCAAACTTATAGAAAAAAGTATCAACACTCACAATGCTAAATCAATATCGTTAGATTCATTATTAAATGTAGTTTCATAGTATATTTATTTGATATTGTATATGTTGATATTTTTTAATATAAATTTGATCAAACTTTGCGAAGTTTGACTTGGCATAAATATAATACACGGAGTAAAAAGGACCTGAGGGAGTACAAAGGATTTGTAGCATTTAATTCGTAGATTGCTTCTGAAATGGATATGCATGTTGGTTTTTGGATACTATGAAGTTAGTGAACATTTATGTGCATATATCCTTACTATGAGATCTGGTACTATGTGAGATAAATGTGCATATCTTCTCATGGTGACATCTCTACGCTGGCTAGTAAATATCCACGAGAAATGCTCACCGGAGGTATTTGTACTTTTGAAGTTGTGTTCCATGAGTCTAAACTGGAGTTTGAGTAGGGAACGCTGAGTGAACACTTCAAACTTTTGTTGGTTCCCCCGCAAAAAAAAAAAAACTTTTGTTGGTTCAAGCAACAAATCAACATGGAAAACGCAAATACTGAAGATATACTATATCTGTAATCTTTGTTAGCAATCTTTCTTCTCTATCCCTAACACAAAGGAATTTGTAGTCAAAATCCACAGAAATATTTGATGATTTTTTGGGAAACCCAATAGTACCACTATCTATTCATATAGAAAAAAAAAAGGAGTTATGTAGTTAATTAGGGAATCATGGACCAAAATCATGTAGAATGGGCACGAAGCCCCACCGGTATCTAAATGTGTCCGAAAGCGATGAACAAGTGGACCACCGGACACACCAACACACCAAACAAATGCCGTAGAAGAAAGTTTCCATTTTGCCTGCCAGTTGGGGCATTTTTGTTTGAACTACATTTTGTACCGAATCATGTAAATGTTACAGTAATTAATGCATGGATGTGTGCATTACTCAATGCAAAGGTCAAAGTTCTTTCTCGCTTATAAGAAAAACAACAGCAACAACACAAGGATAGTTAAATTTTTTTGTCGGCATATGGTCTGTCTTTTCAGCTGTAAAAGGTTTAGTTTGTGCTACTGCAATGGTATATTGGTATCATATAATATGGTTTACTTTATTTCATTTCTCACTCTCTGACCAGGTTTTGGTAGAGAGATAATTTCATTGTCATCAACTCAAATCTCAGGCACACTTCAGTCAGATCATCATTTCCGGTAGCGGCGGCTCCTCTGGCTCTTCCGGCGGCTCGCCACACTTCTTAGTACACATGCAGTGACGTTCTACAACGCCGTGGCAATACCCTCCGGTGAAGTTCTCAGTGAGGCAGATGGCAAAACAATTGTCGTTGTGGGTGCACCGCCCTTTGAAAGTTCGGCTACGCTGCTTGCACAACTCGGCCTCTCCACCTACTCAATCAATCAATCAACAACCGCATGAAACTTGTCAGTTTAACTAACACAATATTCTTGCCCATGGCTACATATTTTTGAAGTAGTACAACAGAGGTGCTAAAGAGTAGAGAAGATATCTTGTTGAATGGACTCACCCAAGGTAAGAAAGAGCAAGACCAAAGCTATTGCTGCGACCTTGGCCTCCATGGCGTTGGATCGAGATGTGATGAGAGGAGGAAGGGCTCAGTGTCCATTTATATAGGTTGGGGTTCTAACTTTGTATGTACGAGGAGTGTGTAGCATTTAATTCATAGATTGCTTCTGAAATGGATACACATGTTGGTTTTTTGATACAATGAAGTTAATGAACATTAATCTGCATATATCCTTGCTACTAGATCTGGTACTGTGTGAAATAAATGTGCATATCTTTTCCTGGCGACATCTCTGCGCTGGACAGTAAATATCCATGAGTAAAGTTCATTGGAGGTCTTTATACTGTACTTTCGAAGTTGTGTTCCGTGAATCTCTAAGGCGAAGTTTCAGTAGGGAGCTCCAAGGTGAACACTTTAAAGTTTTGTTGGTTCAGGCACCAAATCGAGATGAAAAATGCAAATCGCAAAGATCGTACTTTATCTGTAATCTTTGTTCATAATCTTCTCTATATCCTAACACAAAAGGAATTTGTAGTCAAAACTCCATAGAAATATTTGGTGATTTTTTTTTGGAAAACCCAACACTACCACTACCTATTCATATAGAAAATAGGAGTTCTTTTTTTGGAGGCTCGCCGTAGAACAATTGTTCTACGGTAAAATATATTAAATTTTATGTTCAAAAACAAAGGCAAAAAGCCAAAGAAAGAGAATACAAATTAACCAGCACCGGTTCTAGGTAACATGGTAAAAAAAATCAGAGGTTATTCACAATCCAGGTCTTGAAGACCTCTTGACTAATCTCTTTGATTAATGCACACTTTCTCTAGGTCTTGTATGTGGAGTTCTTTCCAAAGGGTTGATACTTGGAGCAATGCCTTTGAAAATCTAGTTATTCCTTTGGGTCCAGATGTTCCAGCACCCTATGACAATGGTGTCCATATGAAATTCTGGTGGAAGAATAGAGGCTGCAAGCTGAATGTCAAACAGAACTGAGGTGCTCCTTTTTCTAGATGGGGTGATGAAGTCCAAGTAATACAAAGCAAAAGGACAGTCCCAGAGGTGCATGGCCGATTCAACGCGAGCAAAATAATATGGAATGGGCATGAAGCCCCACCGGTCTCGAAAAGTGACCGAAACTGACTAACAAACACACCACCTCACACACCAACACACTAAACAAATTCTGGGAAGAAAAAACCGCAATTGAATCATGTCCTTGACACATCGCCCGGTGAGCAAACCAGATTTGGAGGCCATGGTTAGGACCCCAAACTAGATTGGTTTTGGATACCATGAAGTTACTGCACATTTTTGTGCATATATCCTTGACTTGAAATCGGGTAATCTGTAGAATAAATGTGCATATCTTTTTTTGTGTTTAGATGATTAAAAAGACAGTGGTATTGTCATCCCACCAGAGTTCACGTTTTAGACTTGACACTGGTGCTTGCATTTTTCCGCCTTCCGGTGATGTGCGTTCAGTGGGAGAAGAAGTTCTCGTCGGTAAATTAATTCAGCGCATGGTTTTGATCAGATTTGATTGGAAAGCACCGATTTGATTTAGATTATTCCAAACCAGTTAGACGAAACAAATTTGTGATGTACAAACACTAACTCCGCTTTAATACTAGAGATATAGAAAAAATGCCCACTTAATTAGTGAATCACATGCCAAAATCTCTAATCTGAAAGGAAGGTTGGTAGCGTTGCCAACTCGAATCAAATAAAATCTTACCAAGACATCAAATTTTTGATGCATGCACGTGTTTTTATTTTTCGTTTTTTCTATGTTCTGTCTTTTGGTTTCTTTTTTCTTGTTTCATTTCATCAACAACCAACCTATTATTTTGTACTTAGCATACTATCAAAATCGACACATACCTATATGCCATGGATGAGTTGGTAGCGTCACCTCCATTCCGATTAGACCTCCCCCACCGATTTTTTATTTCCCACCAATTTGTTTAAACTGATTTTTATCCCACTGATCTACTTAATTCAGTTTTTATGTGCTAAACTTAGTAATGTCATTATGAAAAGAAATCAATCACATGATCCCTAATCAACCTTTAGGGTGTGTTCAGTTCGTGGAATTAAGTAGAACGTCACGGGTCGGTCCCGTACCTGGCACCGATTCCAGCGTTTGGTTCGCGAGCGAGAGGGAAAGTAATGGTTCCCCGCGAGGGAATATACCCCCAATATGCCGAACCAAGTGATTCCTCCGAATCGGCAGTACCACGCGGAACGGCTCGCACGGGAGGTCGGCCCCTCATCTCGGCCCGACCCCTCGCTTCCCTCGCCCCGATCCCCTCCCCCAATCACGCCGCCGAGCTAGCCCCTCCTCCCAACCCCGCCGTTGCCCCTCCTCCCGAGGTTCCCCTGACCGCCCCCGTCACGACGGTGAGCAACACCGTCGCGCCCTTGCCTCCTTTCCTCTCTCTCCCGACCCTTCCTTCCGCGCCAGGTGAAGGCTCCTGTCGCTGCGCCACCGGCCATGGCTTCCGCAGCCATCGATTTCCTCCTACGCCGGCGTTCGCTCCCCGCCCATGGTCACAGCACGCCCCCCCCCCCTTTGCACGCGCCTGCAGCGCCTCCTCATCGTCCCCAGGACGCTCAGCGAGATCCCATCTGGTTTTTTACCTCCTGAATTTCTTGCACTTACATGATTTTTTACCTCTGTATATGTGTGTTCTTTGTATTTGATGTCAATATTTGAATGGTGTGATAACAAATCCATTCCGTTCCATCTCAAAAACCAAACACTCAAATGTAACCATTCCATTCCTCTGAATTCCTTCTACCAAACGTAAGGACGGAACCGACCCATTCTAGTGGAATGAAACCATGACATTTCATTCCACTTGGTTCCTGAACTAAACACACCCTTAAGGACCACATCTATGGAAACGAATCAATATTTGATAATACTAGTCAACATTTCTCTACTACTTAATAAAAGAGTAGTGTTTCTCTTCATCAATTGGTTCACCCCCTCCAATCATGTCCCTCCATTGATTTTTACGTCCAGCCATTTTTTTGTCTCACCAAGCCTTATTTGACCGTACCTAACCATACACGCTCAATCACATTAATACCTTCTCATACGTCATTTAATCACATTAATTAAACCTTCCCATACATCATTCAATCACATTAATTAAACCTTTGCATATTCCACTAATCACGTTAATACCTTCATGTACGTCGTTGATTGATTAACTTACGGTATAATAATTTACTTAAGGTGCATGACACTACCTACCAAATTAACTTACCGTGATCAACCTCGTCACCCCCTTCCATGATCGAGCTCGCGACCCCGTCCACCTACGAGCTAGTGTACAGCCCGACTCGAAGCTTCGACCCGTGATCCCTGCGGTTTGTTGCAACCCTCTTCGCCAGCGCCAGCTACGTGCGCCACCCTGATCTACATAACGGTGGACGATCCGATCCGGCAGCGCAATTCGCGTGTGTGGGCTGATTCTCCATCTTTATGGAGTCACTAGGCACCTGGTACAACATCTTCGTTTTGACAATGTTTTTGCATGTGTGCTACACTGATCTTGTCCCTCTCCTGGTGATACTACTTTCGGTCAGGGAAGCACTGGTGATTGAAGCCATATCCTCGCCACCATGGCATGATGTGGTGCTCCAGATCCAAGTCCTCAATCTCCGGTTTGATCTTCCTTTCTTTTTTACGGGGCCAGATTGATCTTCTTATCCCTGAACGGATTTACTCACTTTGAATCTTTGATTTCTGATGATCCAATTGATATCACCACGAATAGGTTGAGTATATGTAAATACGGAAAGGTGCGACGACACCCGGGTGCCCCGGCACCCTGTAATCGCGTCCATTTATGAGGATTCGTGCCGGACACTGAGCAGGTACAGAAGTGTTTCAGCATTAGAGTAATAAGGACATGTGTTTTAAGGGGATAAAGAGCGACGGGACGTGGGGGTAGCATGCAGAGAGACAGTGTCGCAGGTCTAGGCATTGTCAGGAATCCTTGACTGCACACGCGATGGATGAAAATGACCGCTGCATGCGCCCGTTCGTATCAGGAGAGATTCCCGTTCGCCACGTGTTGTTCAGCTTCCACACTCTCCATTATCAGATTGGTCCCTCCTTTCCGCCTGCTCAATGCCATTAGCATTTTCATCTCGCTGCCGCTTCCATCTTCAGACACCATTAGCGTAGTGGTTTGTTGCAGCGGCCACGCCGCCGGTGAGGGCGTGGCGTGGATGCGTGAAGGCGAGAGTGGAACAGCGTCAGAATGGGGAACGTGCAGCCTGGAATTGCCATCCACTTGCAAGAGGAGGGATCGTTGTCTGTTCATCTGCGTCGACGGGGAATGCGCATGCTCGTCGTATGGCGCCTGTTACGGTAATGGTCTCCTTTTATCAGTTGTTCTAGATGATGTCGTTTGATTTTGGACCGAACATCGTCGTGGCGTGGACCGGATATGGGCAGTGCATGCCGTTCTTTTCTTCGTACGGAGAGTAGTGAGTGGTACCGCACTGTTGACAAGAACATAGAGTAGAGCCATCCATTGCCCTTCAGCAAGCAGGAGAGGCATAGTTTATAAATTAATAATAGGTAGTATATTGCTTTTCATCATGCTAATTCCATATAGAGTATGTCTCATCTCCGTATTGAGAAATACTTCCTCCGTCTGATTTTATAAGTCCTGCTCGCATTTTGAGTTAAACTGTCAAAGTTTGAAACTTGACTAACAAAATATATTTTATATGTAACAAAAATTATATTATTGAAACTTTTACAAATATGCATCTACTAATATAACTTTCATGGCATATAACTTATATTCTGTTGATTAAATTGAAAATTAAAATTTAGTACAAATTAGGAAGTAACCAATAAACCAGAACCGATATGGTAGTATAGATTAAAGTAATTATGTGTTTACTATTTGCGTGTACTCTGCAATATTTGGTTAACTTTACAAGATTTTGATATGATAGTTTTCTGTAAAAACAAAAACAAAACTTGATTTGGTGTTCATAGAATTTAGGGAATTTCACATATGAGGTGTTTTCTTGATTCCCATAAAGACTTTCCCTAAAATTTATTTTTGGTGATGGCACGGCTGGCGAGAGGAGGGGGCGGGTGGTCGACGGTGGCCAACGATGGTGGTGTCAAATGAAATGATTCCCGTATATATCTGTGGACGTGTCCGAGCGTCCGAATTCCCGCAAACCTATGCCAAATCCGAGGGAGGATTGCACTCGTCCGGACTTGTGCACGTACTCGTCACCTCGCTTGGCCCCATCTAAAGTCATCGTCGTGGGTTCCGTACTAGAACGGTCTTCATGCCGGCCTGACGCTCGAGAGCAAACGCAACTCGACGGCCTTGATGCCAGTCAGAGCGACGTGAGCAGGCTTCGAATCCCTGCATACTTGCGCTTGCCCGTGCCCTTGCCCCTGGCACTAGCACTAACACTCTCCTTAACAACTTTGCTGCTAGCTCTAGCGCTAGAATTGCCGGTAGATACATTCACATTAACATTGGAGCTTCTTTGCACATTAATTATATTTTCAGAGAAGTTGTTGGACCTACTGCTACTTTTAGTTGGCGCCATTCTCTTTTGGTTAGGTGCCGGCATTTCCTCTATGGCCTTCCTCTTGCTCTGCCTAGTGCTGCTCTGCCTTGAAGGCTATAAGAAACATGACAAATGTTAGTTATATACATGGTACTGTAATCAGGTTTGTTCGTACATATTGAATGGATAGCTTACCATATCTGGACCTTGACTAGCGCATGGTGCTTGGCTGCTTGTTGTTGTTTGGCTTGCAGCAGCCTGTTTGGAAGCAGCTGATGATGCTTTGCTTCTAGCAGGACCTTGGCCTTGCACAGGAGGCTGCTGGGTTGGTGTATTTGAACTCCCTGTGCCATTTCTTGCTTTGCATGATGTCTCGTCGAGCAACACTGTAATGCACTTTCAGATTAACAATGATACTGTCTAAGGACAAAGTGCGCCGCTCGACATGAGCAATTTCCTCCCTGCCTCCAACATATTCCAAAATCTGACCGTCACGCACAAATGCACCATTGAAATGGAATTGCACAACCAAGAAATCCAGAGGATCCAGTCAATCTACAAGACATGAAAAAACAAAAAAACATATCAATTACTAGGGTTTCAGCAATAGAAACACGCCGGCGGTGGCAGCAGCAACATCTCGCTCTAGGTAGCAGCTCGCCAGCGGCTAGGGTTAGCAACAACAGCAACAACCTAAGGGGAACGGAGGAAGGAAGGGGGGGAGGTAGGGAGAGAGGAAGGGAGGGGAGAGAGGGTGAACCTGCCGTGGTGTTGGGCCACGGCCGGTCTCCGGTCACCGGCAGTGGAGGTGGTGGCCGCGGGCAGCGGCGCCCCTTGCAACCCAGGTGGCGGCAGGGTGGACATGGGTGGGGTGAAGAGAGGAGGACCTGCCGGCGGTGTGGTGGCACCGCCAGTCTCCGGTCGCCGACGGTGGAGTTGGTGGCCGCGGGCGGCAGTGTTCCTCACGTCCCAGGGGGTGGGGGCGGCGGGGGGGGCGGGGTGGGGTGTGTGGTGTGGCGGTGATCGAAAGAGAGGGAGGTGGGGATAGGGTCCGATTGATGCGTGTGTGGCATAGTGACTAGACTGCCCAGTCAGCTTTGACTGGGTCAAAACTGCTTGACCAGCTCCAAACTGAGTCAAGGGTAGTAATCTGGACCCTGTGACAAGTTGAAGGTTAAATATGATCTGTTTTAGAAATCAGGATTGAAAATCAAAACACGTGGTTAGTTGAGGGTTGAAATGTGGACTTTTTTCTAAAGCTGTATGGTTACATCCTGTCTTTGGTAGCTACACAGCCTGCAAGCCGTAGCTAGCTGTGATGCTTTTTGGTCCGCCGATGCATGAGAGCCTCGCATGCATGATCGGTGGAGATACAAATACTTAATCATATCAGTGCCATCGACACAAATAGTAGGCAGATTTTATGAGAACGCTTTGTGTCATAAAATCGCTGGTATGCTATGCCTTAATTCGCCATTAGGGGTGCAACCCGTGACAAGGCTTTGATATCCTATGAGAGGCGTGACCCATCACCGTTGAACAATTTCATCAAGAAACAACACAGGCGTCGAAGATACGTTGGTCAGGTATTATTGAGAACGAATTTGTTTCAGCAGTGTGTTCGACCGGTTAGATTCAATACAACTTTATTTCATGCGAGTTTCATTCAGGTCGACAGTTACAGGAGAGCCATCGGTGCACATTTTTCATGCTGAAAAGGTGAAAGCTGGTGCATATCGTCTGGGACACAACAAAAGAAGGTAATGCGGTCGTGTAAGTCGCGAAATACCCACATGAAGAAACCGTTTTTCATTTTCCTTTATTCTGTTAGGTGTGTGAAAACTATCTATTTTGCTTTATAGGAATCTTATTTTGGCTATTCTATGGTTGTGTCGCTTAATGTCCCAGGTCCATGTTTGTTTATTTTTAGTGAATGTACCAAGTGTATGTATTATTACGTCGGCAAAATGTACTAGGTTCAAGTATGGTTGTGTGGGCTGAATGTATGAGATCTAAGTATGATTGTGTCCGTTGATTGTATCAGGTCCAAATATGGTTGTGTCTGTTGAATTTACCAGGTCCAAGTATGGTTTTATCCTTTAAATGTATCTGGTCCAAGTATAGTTGTAATGTATCAAGTCCAAATATGACTGTGCTGGGTAAATGTACCAAGTCCAAGTATGATTGTGTCGGTTAAGTGTACCAGGTACAAGTATGGTTGTGCCGATTAAACGTAGCAAGTTCAAGTGTGATTGCGTCGGCTAAATGTATCCGGTCCAAGTATGATTGTGTCCGTTGAATGTACCAGGTCCAAGTATGGCTTTATCCTCTAAATGTACCTGATGCAAGTATAGTTGTGTCCGCTAAATGTACCAGGTCCAAGTATGATTGTGCTGGGTAAATGTACCAAGTCCAAGTATGGTTGCGTCGGTTAAGTGTATCAGGTACAAGTATGGTCGTGCCGGTTAAATGTAGCAAGTCTAAATATGGTTGCGTCGGTTAAATGTAGCCGGGCCAAATATGGTTGTGTCCACTGAATGTACCAGAGGCATCGGAATTTGCGGTTACCACGGTAACTGTGAAATTCCGGACGGAATTTATTAATTAAATTTTGAATTCAAATTTTTTGAAATCGATATAGATAGTTATTTAACTCCTAATTACCACCTACCTTGCCCTGGCTTGGTGGCTATTCGACCGTAGCTGGCTCTTGCTCACTCGTTCGAGCCCGTGTTACTCCTACAAATCGGCGGCTTTTTTCAAGTTTTACAACCTCAAAAAGTAAAACCGTGAGAGTCTAGAGTCAAACCGGCGTCTCTTAGCAGAGGGAAGGTTCGCTTTACCACCAAGCCACACCCAGTTATGTTGTTAGGCATGAGATGGCCTATATTTAACTATGCTGTAAGAGTTTGAATTCAAAAAATTTAAATTATTCAAGATTTTTTGCTAGATATGAGTGTTTCTCAAGGGGGACCGGTAAACGCGGGACTGCGCGGAAGCTTGGAATTTCGCTCGGTTACTAAAACGCGGGTTCCAAGTACAAGTTTTAGCCATGTTATGCCCGGGCGCATCCACAGGAATTTGAGGGCCCAAATTTGCTATCTGTGGCTTGTAGATGCTCATAGCACTTGTCGTGCGATGGCATGTGCTGAATGTATGAGGTTAAAGTAGTTGTGTCGGGTAAATGTACCAGGTCCAATCATGATTGCGTCGGTTGAATTTACCAGGTCCAAGTATGATTGTGTCGGTTGAATGTATTAGGTTCAGGTATGGTTGCGTCCGCTGAATGTACTAGGTCCAAGTATGATAGTGTTACCTCAATGTACAAGGTCCAAGTATGGTTTGTCCACTGAATGTACTAGGTCCAAGTATAGTTTGTGTGATGAATGTACCAGGTCCATGTATATTTGTGTCCAATGAATGTACCATGTCCAAGTATGATAGTGTCGACTGAACGTTGCAGTAAGTATGTATGTTTTCAGTTAACGTACCATGTCCAAGTATGGTTGTGTCGAGTAAATGTACCATGTCCAAGTATAGTTGCGTCGGCTGAATGTACTAGGTCAAAGTATGGTTACGTCGGCTGAATGTAGCAGGGCCAAGTATGGTTGTGTCCAATGAATATACCATGTCGAAATATGGTTGTGTCGGGTAAATATATTAGGTCCAAATATGGTTGTGTTCGCTGAATGTATTGTATCGACTGAATGTACCAAGTCAAAGTATGGTTGTGTCAGATGAATACACACTAGTGGAAAAAGTGCTAGCCACAACTAAATGGCGCTCCGATTTCCAGCAACGCCACAACTATTTTTTCAAATAGTAGTGGTGTTGGACAAATTGGCATGACATTGATACGAGCTTACCACGGCTTAGGATGTTTCTTGCACACCATAGACATTTTTTAGTTTTTTTGTGTGTGCTATCGTTTTCTATGGCGTAGCCCATTAGGCCTATGACAACATTATCCATTAGGCCACCGCTAGTAAAAAAACTACCCAACCAGTAAGTCGGATTCACTACGTCCAACTCACATTGTTTTCACCCCTTCATCTCCACCCCCAACCCCCCACCCCACCAGCGCCGCTGCCGCCTCTGCTCGACCACGCCGCATATGGGGAAGCATAATGTGAGTTGTCTCTGTTCAACATCGACGAATGCGAGAAGCATGTGGATGTAGATGGGGACGTGCAAGAAGGCGGTACCATGTTCTTTTGAGTTCCACATTGATCAACGGAAAACATTCGTCTTCATGTTGATTGCTCTTCTTAATAGTACTACTATCTTGGGTGATGTATGCTTAGTTTGCTATTGTTGCATGTACACCTACTGTACTAGGTAGGGCTAAGCTTTTGGAGGCCATATGTACTAAGTCCTAGTACTGTTCGTTGGTTGTAATAGGTACATGTATATTTGGTCTGGGTTGATGTACCAGAAACAAGTTGTGATCTTTAGTTCTTCCCTCGCGAAGTTTGTCATCCAAACTAAAAAAAAAATCCAGTATATAGTCATACACATCCCACACTTACAAAATAAACCAACCCATACGTATCAGGTACATGTACAGAGGTTATATGTACCAGGTACATGTGTGTGGTCAAACTAGCTGTACCAGGTCCATGTTCTTGTTGCTTATATGTCACGAATTTGGATCATTGTAATTTATATGTACCAGGTACAAGTGTGCACAGTCAGACTAGCTGTATCAGGTCCATGTTCTTGTTGCTTATATGTCTCGAATTTGGATCAGTGTAATTTATATGCACCACATGTACTTATGTAGGACATGTATGACTATTTTATTATGGACATATACACAGAAACATCACAAGCAGGAGCATTTATTTTTCATGTCATTATTCTCGGATGTTTGCAACATAGAACACATTACAAAATTATGGAAGGTTCAAGGATTCAAACACTATGGCTCGGTGCCCAAATTTAGATACCGGGTCAGCCGGACACGACAAAGATTTAAAGTTCTGCGACTAAAGACAACGACACAGTGCCCAGATTTAGATAATGGGTATGCCATACAAAAGACCTTTTGGGATATAGTTCAGCAGTTTTAGAGAGGCATTTCTAACCATTTGCTTTCAAATCCTTACCATATAACCAAGACTAGGCTATGATGGTAAACCATAGCTTCATTGACGGAGACTCCTCATCTTTCTGGAAACAAATCACTACAGCCTCATCTACCTTCAACCAAGAGTGTTGGCGTTATGCTCGCAACCCACCCTGGATGTCCCTGGCTGATCTGTATGAGTGAAATATATGGTCAGGATCTAATTGCTAGTGATTTAGTGATTCTTGAAAGGACATACATGTTTTTTGGGCATATGCAGATCAAGTTCTAATAGTGCAACGAATCATACTTCCTCCATTTTGGATCGAGATATTTGACATAATGTGGTCCACATTATAGTTCCAGTTATGATGGCTCTCCTATCAGCAACTATAATACTAGTCCAAATTTCGTTTAGAGAGTTAAATTACATTTCAAATATAGTCTTATTTCCTATTAGTACTATAAAATATCCTAGGCGTTGGTTGTTGTGATGGCAATTCAGAAATATTGAATACGGTTTCAGCTTACATGTTCCATCTGAAGCTAAGCGGAAGCAGCCAACAGATACGATAGTACTCTGTTTCTTCCCTGAAGGACTCTGCAGCATCATATGTGAACTACAAAAACAAGTGCCACATTAAATTCTAAAGTGATCTTGCTTCAAACTTCAAAGTCTTCTTATGGGAGCTTTTCTGATCAGAACCAAATATTAACCACCTGATAATCATTTGCTGAAACTTCCATATGCAAGAACAAAACAACAAAATGTGGACTTTTTGGTCCAAATAACCTTACAAATTCAAAATCAAAATGCAAACGAGAAGATATATAATGCTCGTAGATGAATAACTCTAGGTCTAGGATATTACCAGAGTAGGTGTGAAGGTATGTAATAGCGTGGGCTACATCGATCCAGAAGGCTATTATGAGCAATGTTTTAAATAGCAGGCTATGGCATTTAGCGGCGACCCTTAAAAACAGCTATAGCTGGGCTATAGCGGGCTATAGCGGAGCTACAGCGGCAAATTGTACATGAAATCATTTAGCGGCAACACCCTCAAACAGCTATAGCGGGGCTATAGCCGGCTATTTAAAACTATGATTATGAGTAATATCATGCCTTGTTCTTGAAACAGGGAAGGAATTAGCAAATGGTACTTTATATGATGGGGGTTTTCTTACTTTGTGAAACTGAGAAAGAATTAGCAAACGATGACAACATTTCGACCAATATGGTTTCCGGTCATGATCAAATCACGACAAATCGAATGGAACAGATGGAAAATAATACGTACTAAATCAGTGACAATTAATATGGATTAGAGGGGTACTGGTAATTAGGAAAGTACAAACTGATGGAAGGACAGACGTCTGATTAAACTAAAGCTCAAGACGAGAATGCATCTTGTATTCTTATTGCCGTACACATGCGACTGTACGAGGGGGACTCTTTCCTATCATTAGTACACAAGCAATTCAATTGAGTACAAAGCTGAAGTATGCGTTCACCAAGCATGGTTGACGAACAATATACTATCAAGCGACAAAATTACAAGAAGAAAAAACGGCATCTTGGATCAGGAGAGCACACACAGGGACCACTGGAGAAAAGGTTCAGGGAAAGCGTGCGCGAACGACGTACGTTGGTGGGAGGCGTCGAGGTCGACGTCGGAGAGGGAGGTCTCCGGCGAGCGCACGTCCGCGGGGGCGAAGCAGGAGCGGAAGGCGGAAGGAGTGTGGGGAACAGATATGTTGACGACGCCGAGCTTCAAGGCGACGAGTCCTTTTCAGCCCTTTTCTTGTTTTTATTCAACACAGGCCGACAGGTCATGTCGTTACTAGGGGAATCAAACCTATAGCCATAGCGACAGACTAGGCCCAGCCCCTGCGTTTAGCAAAACAGTAGGCCTGCTAATGGTTTGCTCGCTACACATATCCCTATGAGCTGGATTCTGGACCAACGGTGAGAACTCCACTCTCGCAAAATGTTCTTTTGTCCTTAACGTGAATTTTTCACAATGGCAGGACCTTGTGCAAGTTCAGGCTGGTCGGACCTCCCCCATCGACCTCCTCATCCAGATACTGCGTCTCCTCGATCTTCCCGAGGCCCTCGTCTCCTCAGAAGTGGCAGTCTGCCCGTCATGGCGTTCTGCATCTGCGGCCGCCGGCAGAGTCCCACCTTGCCGCACACCAGGGCTCGTGTCCTTAGCGGCAGCCTGTGCGTCGTGGATTATGGGATCCTACTGCCACTTCTGAGCTCCGCAACCTCCTGGATGCTGAGAAAACTTTCCAGGTCAGTTTTCCCTGGGGCCAGGCGGTGGCCTGCTGCGGCGCCTTCCATGGCAGGTTAATCATGGCAAACGAGCTCTCGGATCTCGTCCTCTATAACCCCTTCACCACGGCGTCGCTCCCGCTCACCGGATTTGCATCGTGCATCGAGGGGGTTTACGGAGATGAAGGGAACGTCGTGGGCTATCGTTACAGTTGTTACGAGAGTGACAGTGTCTATGTTCCTTGGACAGAATAGCCTGGGTCTCTTGTCTGTCGACAAATTCCCTGAGATAAGACCGAATTGTATCTATTTCACGACTCCCCGTCTCAGGGGGGACGCTTTCGAGCATCGCCATAACCAATGGAACGGTGTGAAGGTCTATGATTTGAGAAATCGGAAGCTGGAGGGTGTTTTTCTGTCGGGTGGTGGTCATTATGGAGGTCTGGTTCACGCCGAGCCTGTGATCACTTAGCAACCATGTCGGAAGATGTTTCGTGCTGCATGCCTAACTGGTGCTTTGCTTTGGGTGTTTCCTTCTAAATTCTGTATGCACTTGTTTGTTCCAGAGAACGTAATGCATAATGAGTTGTCTGTATATAGTACTCCCTCTGTAAACTAATATAAGAGCGTTTAGATCACTATTTTAGTATTCTAAACGTTTTTATATTAGTTTACGGAGGGAGTAGTAACTAGCATGCTGGCGATCACGAGTTTGTATGATGTCCTATCCCAGCACAAGGTTCAGCGCTTCAGAGGTTTAGATGTGCACCGAGCTAAATATCACTGCTTATAAATTTAAGAGAAAAGTTCAATGCTGAAGATTTGGTTTTCATAAAGATGCATTCTCTCTGTTGGTTCGTTCTGTGCAATGCTTAGCCCTCTGATTCTGCCCAAGAAAGAAATGATAGATTTTTTGTGTGCTCGTATTGTGAACATGCTTTATATTATCTACGCCCCAGGCTGTAAAGTTATTTCGCTCTTTCATCACAGCTTCGAAGTGAAAGAAACAATTGATTTGCTAATTCTCATCAAGACTGGAATTCACAGTCTCGTCTAACAGCTTGTAACGGCCAACCTAATAAGGTTTAAGTATATGTCCTTACCATCCCCTCAATTGATTCACTGTAATACCAAACACAAATGCATCATTCTAGTACATCACAAAGATCCAGAATAACATACTCCCTCCATTCCATAATAAGTGTCGTGGTTTAAGCTCAAATTTGAACTAAAACCATGTAGTATGCTCTTGAAGGAATAAAAAATATATGTGCTGCAATCATGCCATTTTCGAGCATCGACACTTACTTTTTACAGAGATGCCAACATAAAATATATGTGATTTTATGTTATATTTGCAGCTGTCTCAACTGCTGGACATTTTTTATGGTCATTTTTTTTCTTTAATTTAAATTGGTGTGCACACTGTCTCGAGAGAACAAATCAGTTTTCTGGAGCACCATTTCTTCGAGCACTGTATAAAGTTTTAGAAGTTCAATATTTTAAAAAATTATGCTATATATATGATCTCTAGTGTATAGAAGATAACATCCAAAATTTTACATGCTTTTCCAAGGTCTCGAGCATAGCTATGTCCTATAACCTCCCATGATGAGTTGATTAATCATATGTGTGAACTCAAGCTCTCATCATATTAATCACCATATTAAACTCTCATCCAAATGTACTTAGGAAAACTCATATAATACTCCCTCCGTTCCTAAATATAAGTCTTTGGAGTGATTCCACTATAGACCACATACGGAGCAAAATGAGTGAATCTATACTTAAAATGCATCTATATACATCCATATGTGGTTCATAGTGGAATCTCTACAAAGACTTATATTTAGGAACGGAGGGAGTATGTTTCAACACTTTCTTGGATTTTTTTGACAAAGCACTTTCTTGGAAATTTTGTTGGTGGCGTGGTCCTAACTCAAGCTTTATGAACATGACAGGGAAAAAGCTTTGCCTACAATACCAAAATGATTCCCAGGCAAAGTATCTTGTGCATTGTTATTTCTATTACTCTACTATACATAAATGTGCGCCAACCTTTGGAAGATATTTTGGAATTACAGTACTCTTTAAGAGCACTAGTTTGGGTTAGTCATGATATAATTTTGAAAATGGACAGTGATTTGCTGAAAGTTTACTGAAATAAGGATATAGTCTAAAACAATCAGAAATTGTACTAACTTCCTCCATAAAGAAGGGCTAATTTTATCAGAGCTAGGCATTACTCCCTGATCCAGCTGGATTGGTCAGTAAACAAGCTCTGTATTGTTAAACCTTTGTGGGCGATGCCAAGATGACATTTGGATGCACAAATCCAAGAGAAGCTGGCATAATATCTGAAGTGGTGCTGATGAGCCTAGGTTAAGAAGGAAGTTGCAAATCAAGCAACAATTTTAGGAGTTGTGTCACGTGTTTTAGTGTTTTAATTTATGTATGTTCTATAATTCTGTTACTCTATAATCTATATAATATGCAAAATCTGCTCGATGTGATTGAAGTATGTGGCATCAAGCTATGTGTGCCATGGGCTATGTCTTACTTTCATGTGTTCCAACTTTTTCACTTTTATTCTGATTCATGATTCAAGGAAACAACTTTGTATGCTCAAAACTTATTTGATATTGGTTTCTTTGGGGTTCAAGTAATAATCTAGGTTTATTCAAAGATTGAATATATTTATCAATGTCTTTGGATAGGTTGCCTTGTTCGGTTTGCAAAATATGTTCAAGCTTGTTTTTACCTGGCAGCGAGGGCATTCAGCTATTGAAAATTATCCATATGATTGTTGGGAAAATCACATCTTTGCACCAAAAGGGCAAAAAAAATTCCATACGAAGGCCACACACAAAAATTAAACTAAAGCGTTGCGCTTCAGAGGTTCTGCAAAATACATAGCTCTTGTGTTTAGGCTCAATGGCACAAAATCAAGGGAAACACATAAGACACATAAGGTGGAGGTCAGCATATCTATATTCACTAGATTCCAAAGGTATTATGCTTTGGAAATCATGAGATAGGTCCTGAATAAGATGGAAAATCATAATTAGTAGTCTCAGTTTAACACAGTTTCTGAAGCCAGTTAGACTAAAATCATCTGAAATCGTTTGCCTGAGTTCAAACTCTGAAATTTCTCTCTAGTAACATACAGATTTACTTCATTTTTCACAGACCATTGATTTCACGAATTAGATTTTCTTTTTGCTACAATAGCCATCCTGCCACATACCTACTATCCAAGACGAAACCTCGTAGGCAGGTTGTAGCTTTGGAGCACTGAAGTGGATCAAGGAGCGACACACTCGGTGGCAGCGGTGCAGGATGGCTATGGTCCACCGTACCTTCCTTCCGTGCCCGTGCACTCACCATGGAATATTCAGATCGTGGTTCTATCTGCATCACTGATCATGCCAAGTTACATATAGTTTCCTAGGCAAAAAAATACATAAACGTAATCGGAACATAGCAATCAGTGCACAGGATGACTGAAATTTTTAAAACTAAAAGACTAGTCCACATGATTTGATGAAGCACTCGAGCCATAAAGAAATCATCCTCAACACAATAGGATCAAACAAGTTGTCATCCTCAACACAACAGAACATACATTAGCAACATCTCCTTCTCAGGATTAAACAAGCACTCATCCAGAGGCACCCACATTGAGCTGGGTCTCTATTCAGGTCGCCTGATACATGTGTTTTGAACTAGGACCTGTGCAACAACTACTCCTACAAAATAGTACAGACTCTTGGGTCTCCAGCATTCACACAAGTGACACACAACTCACTGATCTGCTACACAGAACTCACATTTTACACGTCAAGCAACACTTTTCTCTGAAACAATCAAACACATACACTATATAATAAAACCAACACCAGAGCGAAGCAACGGTATAGGTCTGTTGCTGGCAACCTTCTTCCATGCTGCTAACACATGAAAATAGCCAAAAGAGAAACAAGAGAAAATTATCATGGAGACAGATGACTCACTTTCGGAAAGAAGGGGATTCCCATCAACTCAAGGCAGATTTCCACCCTGAAAATGATATAACAACAGTGAGACCTCACAGAAAAATCATTAGGGGCACTACTTAATTATGGACCAAAATAGCACTTACAAGTTGCAGCATGGTTATAAGACTAGACTGGGCGTGAACCAGACTTCCAATGGACAGATGGTCCCATAATGACCTCCACCTGACGGAAAAGCGGCCTCAAGCGTCCGTTTTTTCAGGTCATAGACCTTAACGCCGCTCCATTGGTTATGGCGATTCTCAAAAGGGCGGCGCTTTCTGAGGCGGGGAGTTGTGAAATATATACAATCTGGTTTTAGGTCAGGGAATTCTTTGGTTGATAAAATGCCTGGGCTATTCTGCCCGACGAATGCCGCATGTCCCCGTAGGGCCTTCCCTGAGCTCAGTGCTACCCTTGTCTGACTCTTGAGGTCCAACCTGTCTATTTCAATCCTGACGTTGTTTCCACGGAGCGTGTCAAGAAAGACACGCACCTGCAGGAGATGACCCCAAGGTGTCGAAAGCAAGTACCTAGTGATAACTGGGTCGTCGAACATGTCGTTATCGTCCCCGGCAATGACCGTCTTCTTCCTCGGTTTGTCTAGTCCACCAAGGTCCCATGACTTCAATATCCCTTCCATTGTCACCGCATAGAACCTTCCGCGGTGGTAGATACAATCTGCAAAGCTATCCCCGCTTCTTTGGATCACTGAAACTTGTTGCCAATGGCTGTCTCCTATCCTCGCAAAAGATAGCCTCTTGCCGTCCAGGTGGATGACCAGAGCGACGGCACGACAAGTGGACGGAGGACCGGACAGCACAACCTTGTCGTAGAAACACCTGCCGGGAGACTGCACACCATGAACATGTTCCGTCATGTAACACCCGTAACGATAGCCCACGATCTTCCCTTCATCTCCGTAGACCCCCTCGATGCACGACGCAAAACCGGTGATTGGGGGGAGCGGGATCAACGCCGCGGTGAAGGGGTTATATAGGACGAGATCCGAGAACTCATTTGCCATGATTAACCAGCCATGGGAGGCGCCGCAGCAGGCCACAGCCTGCCCCCTGGGAAAGCTGACCTGAAAAGTTCTATCAGGATCCAGTAGGTTGCGGAGCTCAGTAGTAGCAGCAGGATCCCATAACCCACGACGTACACGCCGATGCTGATCCCCTACCGAAAGAGGATCGTCCGCCAAGGACATGAGCCACGGCGTGCGGCGAGGTGGGGCAGCGCCTGCGGCCGCAGATGCAGAACACCAAGACGGGCAGACAGCGCGGAAGGCAAGGGCCTCCGGGAGCTCAAGGAGATGCACTATCCGGATCAGGAGGTCGATGGGGAGGTCTGACCAGCCTGAACTTGCATAAGGTCCTGCCATCGTGAAAATTTTGCGTTATATTCTTTTAGGAAAAAAGAACAGGTAAGCAGATGTATATAACGAAGCTAACAAGCCCGTGTACAATGCCCACTCGGGATACCGAAGGAACAAGTATACAATTCAAATTGGCAAGCCGATTTCTACTATCATTCGGATTGACTGAGCCACTGAAAGAGCAAAAGAAAACTTTTCAGCACAGCGCGAGTTAACTGACGGCCGCGGCAAAATCGGCTGATTGCCAGCAAAATCGCATCAACATTTTTGGTAGAAACAGAGTGCACAGAACGAAACCAACAGATTCATCTTTATATGAGAATAATATATAATCCGTACGGTTGATTGCCAGCAAAATCGAATCTTTGCGACAAAAAAAGAAGAGAAAAAAAAAACAGCCCCCCTCAATAACACTACACACACAACTCATAAAAATTGGATCTTTCTAATCGTTGAGCGACAGATTAAGGTATGCTTACCCATAGCTGCGGCCTTCGGAAACTCATCATCGAGGGAGATAGGAGGGGCAGCTGTGGAAGTATCTCCAATGGTCTTCTCTTCATCTGAAAGGAAAGAAAGGGGATCCGAATCAGGGGATGCGTGAAATCCGGCCGGTGAGGAGGAGCGGCAGGGGGATGCTGCCACTGTCGTGCCGGCGGCGTAGGTCGAGGGCTGCCATGGCGGGGGCATATGGGGTGGGGGGTGGGGGGTTGCTGGATTTGCGGCGGCCTGGGTGGGTGCGAGGAGCGGAGCCAGTTCCTTGGCTCGATTGGTGGTGAGTGTGGGGATTGGGGAAAGAGGCAGGGTCAAAGACAAATATTTCTTTTACGAGTATTAATTATATATACTGTGGCTTTTTTTTAAGACAAACTCGCGAAACTTTTATTCAACCGTCACAATGTTTACAGGGATGAACAAAAGATCGCCGGGGTGGCCTAACCAGACATGGCGGCCGGTCCCCAACATTAATGCATGCTTCGCGAGGTTGTGAGCCTCAAAGTTCGAGGATCTAAATTCATGACTAAAAGAACACGAAGAGAAAAAACGAGCTCTGTCCGTTATTTCATGTACATATGCTGCTGTCGTTCCTCCTTTGATCGCCTCCACAACTGCCATGCAATCCGAGGCGATGAAAACTTTCTGCTCGTACAAATCCTCGGCAAGCGCCAGCACTTCCCTGGTAGCTAGAACTTCAAGCACCTCCGGGTCCTCTATGTTGTTGAAAACAACTGCCGAGGCCCCCAAATACACACCCGATGCATCGCGGCAAACGGCTCTCACAGCCCCCCTTCCACCAGCACGCGGCACAGCCGCATCGACATTAATCTTAACATGATCATCCGGTGGTGGCTGCCAAACAATAGAGCGAGCCCTTGGAGTTGTCGGTGACATGTCAATAGGTTTCTGTATGTGCTTTAAATCAGCCAAGTAGCTAGTGACAAAACCATGAGTAGCGAATGGAGTTTTGTAAATTCCTTCATGGATTATCTTTCTCCTTGCCGCCCAAATCGCCCATAATGTGACAATCATGGTAGTGAATTCCTTTTGAGGAAGCGATTCGCTCATCAGAAAGAGCCATCTCTTTGCCTGTTCGTCTCTCTGCATACACATATGCTGCACCATATCCTCATTTGATAGAGCCCACACGCATCAGGCGTAGTTACAGTCGAGAAGAGAATGGCGCCAGTTGTCATCTGCTCCGCATAACGCACACATATGCGATGATGACATGTTTCGACGGTGCAGAACATCACCGGTAGGAAGTGAATGACGAGCCAGCCTCCATGTGAATATTTTCAGTTTTGAAGGAACTTGCAATCCCCAAATAGATGACCATCCTTTGGATTCTCCGCTGGACATATCCTCGGCCTCATCTAGCCAGTCCTCCCTTCCCATCTTCATCTTATGGATCAATTTGTAAGCTGATTTTACTGAGAAACGGCCCCTCGGATCGCCCAACCATGTCCAAAAATCGTCCACTTGTCTAGTACAGAGGGGGATCTTCAAGATTGCCTCCGCATCAGCGGGAACAAAGACTTGGCGTACTACCTCCTCTCTCCAGCATGCCATGGTTGGTTCGATCAAATCGCTTACCATCTGCGGTGGATCAGCTACCTGAGGCGGAAAAGGTTTCATTAGGCCACTTCTCGGAAGCCAGTTGTGGAGCCAAATTCTGGTCGTTGCTCCATCGCCAATACGCCTGATGATCCCATGGTTCAATACATTTCTTCCATCAATAATAGCTCGCCAGACTTGCGATGGATGGGGGCCTAACTCCGCCTCCAATAAGGTCGTCAATGGGTAGTAGACTGCCTTGAGAATGCGAGCACTTAGGGAGTCCGGTTCTTGTAAAAGACGCCAAGCCTGTCTTGACAGTAGGGCAACGTTGAAGATCTCAAGATCCCTAAAACCCAGCCCCCCCAAGTCCTTTGGCCTTGTCATGACATCCCACGAGACCCGGCATGGCTTCCTTCTTCCTTGTTTGCTGCCCCACCAAAACTGCCGTATGATGGATGTTACACTCTCGCAAACTCCTCTAGGAAGTCTAAAGCAAGACATTGAAAACACTGGGATCGCTTGTGCGACCGACTTGATGAGGACTTCCTTTCCACCAACCGAAAGCATTTTCTGCATCCATCCTCTTACTTTCTCCCACACTCTGTCTCGAAGGTACTTGAACGTGCCATTTTTTGAGTGACCGACCTTCGTTGGCAGCCCTAAATATCTGTCACTCAAAGATTCATTATGGACATTTAGTCTTTGCATGACACCTTGCTTAAGAGAATCTGGACAACCTCTGCTAAAGAAAACAAAAGATTTTTCATGATTTATTCTCTGTCCCGAGGCTCCATAATAAGTACCCAGCAGGTTTGATACCAACTCTGCTCCCTCCACACTTGACTTAAAAAGCAACAGGCTATTGTCTGCGAACAATAGATGGCTAACAGTTGGGGTTGTAGGGGCCACCTTGATGCCACCAAACGCAGATGACTGAGAACTAGACTTCAAAAGGCACGATAGGCCCTCTGCTGCAAGTAAGAAAAGGTAGGGGGAGATCGGATCTCCCTGTCGAATACCCCTTGAGGGTTTAAACTGCTCTAGCTTTTCCCCATTCAACAACACAGAAAATGATACTGATTTCACCATCCCCATGATAATGTCCACCCAAGCAGACGAGAAACCTAGCTTGAGCATTATGGCCTGAAGATAATCCCACTCCAAGCGATCATATGCTTTCATCATATCAAGTTTCAGTGCACAACTGCTATTGGTTTTTGATCGGTTCCTCTTCATGAAATGCAAACACTCGTACGCACATATAATGTTATCGGATATCAATCTGCCGGGAACGAATGCTGACTGTTCTTCGGAAATAATGTCAGGTAGTATGACCTTCAGCCTATTAGCTATGAATTTTGAGGCAATTTTATAGAGCACGTTACAAAGGCTAATAGGTCTGAATTGAGAGAGGTGGGTCGGACTTGTTACCTTTGGGATCAAAATTAAGATAGTGTCATTAATTGCCTCTGCACTCTCCTCTCCCTTTATAATCCTGAGAACCACCTTTGTCACCTCGTCCCCACAGATCTCCCAATGGCGCTGGTAAAAATGTGCGGGGAAACCATCCGGACCAGGTGCCTTCGTTGGGAACATTTGGAAGAGCGCTGCCTTGACCTCATTACTGGTATACGGAGCACACAACTCCTCATTCATAGCCGGCATTACCCTCGCAGGGACATGCATAAGAACCTCCTCCATCCCGATCACACCCTCTGTGGTGTATAGGGACTTGTAGAAATCTGTCACCATAATTCTCAGTTCAGCCGGATCATCTGTGAGCACTCCTAGGGAGTTTTGCAAGGCCTTGATCATATTTCGTTTCCGCCTCATGCTGGCTCTCATATGGAAGAATTTTGTATTTCTATCTCCCGATGACAACCACTGCAACCGCGACCTCTGACGCCACATTAATTCCTCTCGATGATAAAGCTCCACCAGCTTCTCATTAATCTTCAACTCAATGTGAGTCGGCCCCGTCCGTGCCGGGTCGCTCCGGAGCTGCTCTAACTGGCATTTAACTTCTTTAATTTGCTTTCGCACGCTCCCAAAAGTATCCTTACCCCAAACAGCGAGATCCTTCGAGATTGAGAGCAGCTTGTCCCGAAAATCTCCAACTCCATACCCTGGTGTCACCGCATTCCATCTTGAGATGATCGTGTCTCGCCACTCCTCATGTGTTTCCCACATCACTTCGTACCGGAACTGTTGGTTTGATCGTTGCTGTTGCGAGTCCGTCTCCAGAAAGATAGGCCCATGATCTGAAGACGCGGACGTGATATGGCTAACGTGTGCTAGCGGGAACCTTGCCATCCAACTCGGCGTTGCTAGTGCGCGATCAAGGCGAACGCGCGTGTACGAGCCACCCCTCACCTTCTTCTCAAACGTCCAAAAGCGGCCCCGATAGCCCAGATCCATCAACTTGCAAATATCAACAGTATCTCGGAAGGCTTGAATTTGTGCATTACTACGATTAGCAGCACCTTGATGTTCTTCCAGACGTAGAACTTCTTTGAAATCCCCCATGCGGAGCCATGGAAGGTCATTCAAAATTGATAAACCTTTCATCAGATCCCAAGTTTGGCTCCTCAAATGAGTTTGAGCCTCACCATATACAAAGGTCAACCTCCAAGGATCTTGGCCAGCCTCCTGAATTCTAGCATCAATGTGATAGACGGAGTCACCTAAAATCTGAACATCTATAGTGTTATTCCAGAAAATACCCATACCTCCACTTCTCCCTTGGCTATCAATAGCATATGCATGATCATATCCCAACGTGTTTGCAAAAGCTTCAACCCGCACACCACTTATCTGTGTTTCAACAATGCATAACACGTCAGGGGCAAACTTCCTCGCGAACTCGCGAAGTTCTCGAACTGCCGCCGGTTTGCCCGCGCCACGATAGTTCCAACATAGGGCACTCATTGGGCTCGGCGGCGCTCCTCGAAGGAGCCCGCCAAATTCTTCACGGCCGAAATCGATCCATCTGAACCATCATCATCTACCTTAGACCTCTTCGGGTCTCTCTGGGGAGGAGGACTTGACAGATTGCTTCCAACAGGAACAATCGCTAGATGCATGCCACTAGCGGTGTCAGGTGGCATACCAACAGAAGCTAAGCCACTCTTGTGTTTCTCCTGTCTGTCTTGTCTCTTCCTGGTTAAGTTGTCAGTGTCCATCTCGCTAGCCACTTCTGCTGGTTCATGTGATTGATACCCACGCCCTGCTCCAGAACCATACACGCTGACAAAATCCTCCCGATCTTGTGATCGGCCTCCGTTTGATCTGCCTCCGGATCAGCCACCGCGGCGACCACCACGACGACCGCGGCCCTCTCCAAGGCCTCTAACCGATCTCATAAACCAATCAGCCTTGGGTTCCTTGAACACTAATGCAGATGGTGGGTGGATCCCGTTACCATGTTCTTTGTATAAGTGACCAAGCATCCCACAGACAGCGCACCAGTCAGGGAGCCGCTCGTACTTTACTTTGTAAATCTGCCTTTTCCCCTCTCTAACCATGGATACCGCATTCTTGAGAGGTTTGTGCACATTGATTCGTACCCAGACACGATAAAAATTCCCGATGAAGTCATGGGACTGGGTTTCATCAAAGAGAACCTCACCAACCTTAGAAGCCAGGGGCTGGATCAGATGAGCATAAAGATCCGGCACATCATGAATTTGGATCCAAATATCAATACTCTCGAGTTTGATCGTCGAGGGTTTTGTAATACCATCATAGGGAGCTAGCAGCACCGCATCTCCCCTAAAGTTCCATGGGCCTTCATGCATAACGCGTTCCCAATCCCCCAAACATGTGAACTGGACAGTGTACAGATTGTCCTCCAATGGTTTGAACTTCGCTTCTTGGGCCACGTCCCAGGCCGCCCGCATATTCCTGTAGAACCAGGTCTGGCTGTAGGTTTTGCTTGTATTGACCTTTATCAATGCTACCCATCTTGGCGATTCCGGCGGAGCATCCTTCTCGTCGAAGACGACGTCGTCCAGATCCTCCTCCCGGAGGCCTAGCTCCTGCATCATCTTCTCAACATAGCTGATCCCTGAGGAGCTCGAAGCTCCCTCAGCAGCCATCTAGATCACTGACCCGATGACGAACAGATCGGGTTTCTGAGGTGGAACCCTAAAACCTCGCTGCGTCCCGAACCAGGCCAAGAGCGAGCGGCGACCCCAGGGCGCCCCTTGGTCACTCCTAGCAGGGAGACGGGACGGGAACCAGCGGCAGGGAAGGGACAAGACTCAACGGCGGCGACCAGATCGCCCCGAGAGAAATACGAAACCCTAACGAGAGGGAAGCGGGCATATATATATATATATATATATATATATATATATATATATATATATATATATATATACTGTGGCTAATCCTGAGAGTTGGGCCGGGTCGGGCAAGCCCGGCATGGCCTGGTCATGCTTCGGGCCATGTTGAGCTCAGGCCAGCATGCCGTGCCGTATGGCCCGGATTTAATCCGGCAATTCAACCCATGAGCGGCCGCACCGACCCGAATGGGGTGGTATGGGTCGTCATCTTCATCCATGCGTAAGCCCGATGGATAACCCAATTAGTGATGGTATGGTATGAACATAAAGTCATGCCCATGGGTCGCCTGATAAGTAGTACTCCCTCTGCAAAGAAATATAAGAGCATTTAGATCACTACGGAGGGAGTAATAATGAAATATGTATTTTATTTTATATGACATCATTGTTCTCCAAATATGCAGAAGAATGGCCCTTTCTAAATACATTCCTTTTTATTCATTTCGACAACAAGTATTTTCGGACGAAGGAAATACTTATGAAGATGCAGACTATACATTCACAGAATGCTGCCAAGGATATGTTGATTTCCGTGCTGGAGAAGTGGAGAGATAAGCCCATAAAAGAATTAACGTTTGCTTTTTTTAGGGATCTCATACTTTATTAATTAGAAACTATGTTCATAGGGATACAAAGGGGGTCATGAGGGGATAGAAGCCACAAATGGCGACCCTGCGGAAGTGAGATAGAAAATTTCACAAGGTTGTGCGCCTCTAGATTCAAAGCACGACCTTTAAATATAAAATCACAACTAGCAAAATACCCTTTTCTATTATTTATCCCCTTTTTGCTAATTACACGGTACGTGCAACATGTTGGCCTTGGTAATAATGGTGCAATATGTTGGCCTGTTGGGCTTCTAAAGGCTAAAAAGCCAATCAGCTTGTCTCCCGCCTTATAAGTACACGGTCACATTCACCTAAAAAAAAGTACACGGTCACATTGACCTAAAAAAATGTACACGGTCACATGATAAAAAAAATATGATCTAAAAAAGAACAATGTACACGGTCACATGGACAACAAACTGCACACTCGCAGCTTATTTAGTACCATCGCCTACAAATGCGCGTGGGAGGTGGAGCTATCGAACACAATAAGCTGCGGGAGATGGGCGCCTCCTTGCGCTGTCCATGTTGGCAGGATGTGTACTGTTTGCTTTGGCCAATGGGAGCTCCAGTTCGTGTCCACGTCAACGCTCGTTTTGGCCAATGGGAGCGCTGGTTGTGTGAACGCCAACGCTGGTCCGCGGTGCTCACTTGGCCACATCGACTTCGAAGTGCGAAGCAATGGGCGATTGGAACGGCAAGAGCGATCGGGCAGACCAGCTCGCGATCGACACGTTTTGTTTGTTTATCAGACTCTGCAAGTGGTCCCCGGTTTGTTCAACGGCCTGCTGTCAGTGGCGTGGGTTGTTTTGTGTGGTGTGGTCGTTGCATGGACGTTGGCTCCTACGCAATGTCAGGTGTGGGCTGGAGTGATTCTTTCAGTTCACATGCCGCTCGTGGTTTTTTCGTCTGTATTGTGGCCCTGGTTTTCTATGGGTCTGAACCGTCAGTGTCTGCAGTAAATGTTGAATCGGGTCGCCTCCTCCTCGTTCGTCTCTGTCACCTATCCCTTCTCATTTCCTCTCCCAAAAAATTCGCAGCAAGGCAACCTCTCCTTTCTCTTCTTTCCATGATCTGGTCTTTTCCATTCTTCGCCATCGGCAGGAGGCAGAGCAGGGAAGGTGGGGCGAGGAAGGAGGAGGGGAAGCGGCTGCAAGCACGCCACCGCCCGTGCACAACGAGGGAGGATTGGGTGGGAGAAGGCAGTGGCGGCGGTTTCAGTCTGTGATCTGCCACCAGCGCCGCCACAGGGATGGATGGCAAGATCTGAGGTGAGACCCTCCCGTGCGCCGGCGTCGGTGAGGGCCGGGAGCACCACCAAGTCGTTGCATAGTCCGCCTCCAGCTTCTTTGATCAGTAAGATCTTCCTCCTCTTCCTTCCCCTCTCCTTCTCCCTCTTCCTGGCAGGACGCTTAATCTTGATTTGGGTGGTGTGATGGCCAGATAATCGTAGACTAGTAGTTATTGCTCGTGAAATTCCTCCATCTATATACGTTTGGCAGAGTTTGGTTAACTACTCCTGTTTGTAGTAGTAAAATTGCATCAGAACTCCCTCAAAAACAGTGCATTTTGATGTGTTTGAGATCGTTCCTCCCTTGAAATCACCATTATTATTATTATTATTATTATTATTATTTTATTATTATGTTTGTTTGTAGTGAAGCAATTCTTTTATCCATTTTTTGCATGTGTGTTTCCTCTGTTCACAGGTGGTTGTTGGTTGAGCAGCGGTTTTGTGGCCTTTCATCGATCGATCGTGTTGTTTATCTTCCTGTGGTGGGCCTTCTGCTCTGTTCATTGTCAAGATGTGGTTCTATATTCGTCCACGTGGTTTGGTGTTTTTCGCTGTCCTTGAACCCATATGTATGTTGGTCGATTCATGCTCATTAGGTGTTTGATGCTATGCCATCCATATGGTGGCCTGAGATTTTCGTTTCTTTTGTCAGAAATCGCACAAGTGAGCTCATTCTCGACTTTGATTCGGCATTCGGTGTGCTGAGTGGATCATCTCTGCAGTTCAGGTACTATTTGGGATCTCTTTGATCTAGGTTCAGTTACTTCTGCTTGGTCTCGGTTTGTTATTCTCGCTATTATTTTGGTTGTGCTCTCTTGTGATGCGGTTGTATATCGTCGAGTCTTTCTCCATCACCACATCGTCTATCTCGGCATTTTCTTACTTTTCTATCCTTTACTAAATAGCCCACATTTCATACTCCGATTCCACTTTTCCACACATACCCTTTGATGCACAATTTCCGATAAACAAACAAAACGTGTCGATCGCGAGCTGGTCTGCCCGACCGCTCTTGCCGTTCCAATCGCCCATTGCTTCGCACTTCGAAGTCGATGTGGCCAAGTGAGCACCGCGGACCAGCGTTGGCGTTCACACAACCAGCGCTCCCATTGGCCAAAACGAGCGTTGACGTGGACACGAACTGGAGCTCCCATTGGCCAAAGCAAACAGTACACATCCTGCCAACGTGGACAGCGCAAGGAGGCGCCCATCTCCCGCAGCTTATTGTGTTCGATAGCTCCACCTCCCACGCGCATTTGTAGGCGATGGTACTAAATAAGCTGCGAGTGTGCAGTTTGTTGTCCATGTGACCGTGTACATTGTTCTTTTTTAGATCATATTTTTTTTATCATGTGACCGTGTACATTTTTTTAGGTCAATGTGACCGTGTACTTTTTTTTAGGTGAATGTGACCGTGTACTTATAAGGCAAGAGACAAGCTGATTGGCTTTTTAGCCTTTAGAAGCCCAACAGACCAACATATTGCACCATTATTACCAAGGCCAACATGTTACACGTACCGCGTACTTAGCAAAAAGCCCACATTTCATAGGGATACAAAGGGGGTCATGAGGGGATAGAAGCCACAAATGGCGACCCTGCGGAAGTGAGATAGAAAATTTCACAAGGTTGTGCGCCTCTAGATTCAAAGCACGACCTTTAAATACAAAATCACAACTAGCAAAATACCCTTTTCTATTATTTATCCCCTTTTTGCTAAGTACACGGTACGTGCAACATGTTGGCCTTGGTAATAATGGTGCAATATGTTGGCCTGTTGGGCTTCTAAAGGCTAAAAAGCCAATCAGCTTGTCTCCCGCCTTATAAGTACACGGTCACATTCACCTAAAAAAAAGTACACGGTCACATTGACCTAAAAAAATGTACACGGTCACATGATAAAAAAAATATGATCTAAAAAAGAACAATGTACACGGTCACATAGACAACAAACTGCACACTCGCAGCTTATTTAGTACCATCGCCTACAAATGCGCGTGGGAGGTGGAGCTATCGAACACAATAAGCTGCGGGAGATGGGCGCCTCCTTGCGCTGTCCACGTTGGCGGGATGTGTATTGTTTGCTTTGGCCAATGGGAGCTCCAGTTCGTGTCCACGTCAACGCTCGTTTTGGCCAATGGGAGCGCTGGTTATGTGAACGCCAACGCTGGTCCACGGTGCTCACTTGGCCACATCGACTTCGAAGTGCGAAGCAATGGGCGATTGGAACGGCAAGAGTGATCGGGCAGACCAGCTCGCGATCGACACGTTTTGTTTGTTTATCGGACTCTGCAAGTGGTCCCAGGTTTGTTCAACGGCCTGCTGTCAGTGGCGTGGGTTGTTCTGTGTGGTGTGGTCGTTGCATGGATGTCTGTTGGCTCCTACGCAATGTCAGGTGTGGGCTGGAGTGCTTCTTTCAGTTCACATGCCGCTCGTGGTTTTTTCGTCTGTATTGTGGCCCTGGTTTTCTATGGGTCTGAACCGTCAGTGTCTGCAGTAAATGTTGAATCGGGTCGCCTCCTCCTCGTTCGTCTCTGTCACCTATCCCTTCTCATTTCCTCTCCCAAAAAATTCGCAGCAAGGCAACCTCTCCTTTCTCTTCTTTCCATGATCTGGTCTTTTCCATTCTTCGCCATCGGCAGGAGGCAGAGCAGGGAAGGTGGGGCGAGGAAGGAGGAGGGGAAGCGGCTGCAAGCACGCCACCGCCCGTGCACAACGAGGGAGGATTGGGTGGGAGAAGGCAGTGGCGGCGGTTTCAGTCTGTGATCTGCCACCAGCGCCGCCACAGGGATGGATGGCAAGATCTGAGGTGAGACCCTCCCGTGCGCCGGCGTCGGTGAGGGCCGGGAGCACCACCGAGTCGTTGCATAGTCCGCCTCCAGCTTCTTTGATCAGTAAGATCTTCCTCCTCTTCCTTCCCCTCTCCTTCTCCCTCTTCCTGGCAGGACGCTTAATCTTGATTTGAGTGGTGTGATGGCCAGATAATCGTAGACTGGTAGTTATTGCTCGTGAAATTCCTCCATCTATATACGTTTGGCAGAGTTTGGTTAACTACTCCTGTTTGTAGTAGTAAAATTGCATCAGAACTCCCTCAAAAACAGTGCATTTTGATGTGTTTGAGATCGTTCCTCCCTTGAAATCACCATTATTATTATCATTATTATTATTATTATTATTATTATTATTATTATTATTATTATTATTATTATTATTATTATGTTTGTAGTGAAGCAATTCTTTTATCCAATTTTTGCATGTGTGTTTCCTCTGTTCGCAGGTGGTTGTTGGTTGAGCAGCGGTTTTGTGGCCTTTCATCGATCGATCGTGTTATTTATCTTCCTGTGGTGGGTCTTCTGCTCTGTTCGTTGTCAAGATGTGGTTCTATATTCGTCTGCGTGGTTTGGTGTTTTTCGCTGCCCTTGAACCCATATGTATGTTGGTCGATTCATGCTCATTAGGTGTTTGATGCTATGCCATCCATATGGTGGCCTGAGATTTTCGTTTCTTTTGTCAGAAATCGCACAAGTGAGCTCATTCTCGACTTTGATTCGGCATTCGGTGTGCTGAGTGGATCATCTCTGCAGTTCAGGTACTATTTGGGATCTCTTTGATCTAGGTTCAATTACTTCTGCTTGGTCTCGGTTTGTTATTCTCGCTATTATTTTGGTTGTGCTCTCTTGTGATGTGGTTGTATATCGTCGAGTCTTTCTCCATCACCACATCGTCTATCTCGGCATTTTCTTACTTTTCTATCCTTTACTAAATAGCCCACATTTCATACTCCGATTCCACTTTTCCACACATACCCTTTGATGCACAATTTTACTATCAGAAGAGCGTATGGTAGCAGCCGCTGTGGTAGGCCAAAGCACTTGTGGTCTGAGCATCAAAGATGCTGCTGGTTAATTTCACCATCGCTCTTACGATGAAATGGCTCTGGCAGGAGTGTGGGTGGATCAAATCAATCTAGAGAGCTTGCTTTTGGGTTGTACAGATGCGGCCTAGTGTAATTTGGCCTCGCCTATCCTCGTTACCAATTCCTGTCTGCTTTTTTCGGAAAAAGGATATTGTAGAAGAAAAGCGATCCGTAAAAAAATTGGTGACAACAATTTTTTAAACTAAAAGACTACTAGTATAGACAAAATTCCTATCAAATACAGTATTATCCTACAAATTTTCCATCTAACAAGGCCGCATCTCAACTAGGGCGAGGCTAGATTACATGCAAACGTAAACCCGTGGCTGTGTTTAGAAGAATGCCAGAGACGCAGGTGCATGAGAGGCACGCGAGCTGGTATACTCCAAAGGACTTACTATTTAGTTACATCAGGTGCATGCGAGGCACGCGAGCGGCTAGACTCCAAAGGACCGGACAAGTTAGTTACATCATATCTACAGGTGTTATCGAACAGAGACAGAAATACAAGACTCTTCTCTGAGCTTTTCCACTTCAATAGCCACACAGATTGTTGCCGCAGCCGTCTCCTCTCCCAACCTTTCTAGTTCTACAGCCGGCTGTTCACAACTTTTGCATTGCAGTCCATCAACGTTGTTGCTCAATATACATCTGCATATAAAGATGTCAGATTTTTTTTCATATCCTCGTTGGTACTATTATTGTGAGCGCAAAAATAAACCGTCCGCCGAAGGCCGGTCAGCAGGTACCAAAGCAGTCATTCTACCATAGAATTCGCGGTCGCCCTCATGGTCACCCTTCCAGCCATCCGGAGGCCCTTCATCTCGCAGCTTCTCAAATGCTTTCATTCTCCCAAGTCCAGTAGTAAAAGGTGTCAGCAGCTCAAAAAACATTACACCAACTGAGTATAACACCTGCCAAAAAATAACCACAAATATTCAGTGTTTTACCAAGCATAACGCAGAAGTGCAAGAAACTGAATGAGCAGAAATCAACGGCAAGCACGGACGACAACACAGCAAATAAGGTGAGTAAGACAGCAAGGGTTCAAGCAAGTTGAAGGCGAAACAGGTGTCTCATGTCAGCAAGAAACAGAGAAAAGCACAAAGAAAGGAGTAAAATGGAAAGAAAAGAAAAGATAAAGAAGCAAATGGCAAGAAGAAACAACGACAAAAATGCAAAATGTGTCCCCCTCAAAACCAAGCAAACCAACAGCAGCAATCGGAGGAAAGCATGTTAATAGCCAAAGCTCTAGCAAGGTGAAACCACAAGTTAGCTGCAGATGATACTGGTAAACAGCTATGCTACAGATGTATCCTTTGGGGGCTATGGAACCGTCTTAATGATTTGGTGTTTGAGAAAGATCGCTTGATCAATGTTAACCACGTGTGGCGAAAGGTCCTCTGCTACTTAAGAGACTGGCGGCAGCTGCATGATTGCTTTATAGCATATCTGGTAAATATCCTATGATGACCGCTCGGCCTAACCACGATGATTCACCGTGGGTGATGCACGCAGGCAAGAATGCGCCATCACACAGTGCACCTGGAGATAATGGGCTCCTGTGCACTTGTGCTTGTGCCATGTCTGCTTTCTAGTTTATGGGCACCTGTGCGAACATATTTCATATTCTCGCAAGTTTTTATGCATTTTCCTTCTGTTCTGAACTCCTGGCACTAATCCTAGACTATTTTTCAGCTGTTTTAGTTGGACAAGGTATGGTTTTATTGTGTTGCAATGGAACTGGGGAGAGACTCCCTGGTCCTCTGGAAAAAAAGCCTTGGAGTATAAATCACAATTAATTGTTGCTGATGTTGCCATGAACTACAAGTCCACTACCGTGCATCTCCTGGATACTGCTTCCTATTGCAAGTCCACTAGCTAGCGACATGCACATTGGACGCTCAGGTGTCCACCAGCAATTCCCAGACCTCGGAGCACCACCTGCACCTGCAATTCCAGCAGCACTACCTCCAGGACCTGCAATAGTGGCATCTCCAGCAGCCCACTCACGACATACGCTAACACCGGCAGTGATGGCAATGCGGCATGAAGAAGGCCGATGTTACAACTCCAATGAGAAATTCATGGCTGGCCACTGCTGCAAAAGCACTTCGTCCTGGAGATTGATCCAGGTGCAGATGACTGCAAGGAAGACGTTTCTATGGAGGCTGCAAGGGGCTAGCAGCAGTCCTTAGTCCAGCTCGAGGATCAAGTGTTCAAAAAGGGAGAGAGATGTTATGTCTAGGACATAACTACCAGGAACCACATAAGGCCACCAAGGAGGTCACAGCTGAAACTAAAGGGGATAAGTATCCCTAGTTATCCTTGGTAGTTTAAATCTTAGAGATATTTTTTGATTCTCAAGTTAGTTATTTTCTAAAGTTTGTTAGTTCAGCTAGGCGTCCAAGTTTGTAAGCGAGCTATATAATGCCTAGCAATATCAATCAATAGAGAAGCAGAAAAATAATCCCAATTATCCTTCCAGCTTTTCCCCTGCTCTTGTTGTGTGGCAGCCTCCTTTTCCTGGGTGCCACACCTCATCTGTCCAGGGGTGATCTAACCTATCAGCCTACCACGTTATAACACATTACAAACCAAAAGAGAAGCTGCCGATATAACCCAGAAGGCAACAAAAAAACAAAGATCCAAAAGAGGAGCTACTGAGGAAACCGGCTGAGGCACAGAAAAAACAGACATGCTGCGAAAATAAACCTAGCAAACAGAAAGGGAAGATGGCATGTAACAACGAAAGTGGACCTCGGTCATATAATTAACCGAGTTGGCAACAACTAATAAAAATCAAACACATACCTTCTCGGTTATCTTCTCACCACTGTCTAGCTCTGGCGCCAAATAACTTTTTGTCCCGCAGTTAGGCATACCACCATATTTTCCGAATTCATCTTGGCCACAACAGGCATCTCCGAAGTCTCCAATTCGGACTTCATGATCATGGCCAGGAAATATGTTATCTGGCTTGAGATCCCGGTGCACAATAAATTCATTATGCAGTGTTTCGACACCTCTTACTATCTCTTCGAAAAGTTTCCACCTATCCGGAATTGTGTCAAACTTTTCAGGCAAAAGTGCATTCGCCAATGTGCTGTTTGGAAGTTACACGAAAAGAGAAGCAAACAATCAGAAATGAATAAGGCTAAGTTCTTCTGTGATCTAAACTACCGAGCACAAAAATTGTAACGGCCGAACAACTTAATGACAACACAGTTGTGCCATAAAAGGGCTTGGAGCAGCATAAGTGCAGGGGAGGGGAGGAGGGGGGGGGGGTATGCGAAGACAAAAGCAGAAGGCCTCATGAACACAAGCATGAGAGCAAGACTCCCAACTCACCATTCGTCAAGTCAGCGACATTACTGAAAGTGATGCTTAATCATTTCGAACTATTCTCTTCAAGTTCCCGAAGAACAACTCTAAATTACACAAATTGAAATAATAGGGGCTGCTGGGTGGTTGGGAATTGTAGTTGAGCTGCAACAATGTTGCTGAAATCCAAAAAATAAATACTCTGCTTACGTCCTATAATTTGCACAGCCATTTAGTGAGGAAACTCTGAAACCTGACTGGTCAATTTTATTCAGCATCTTCACATTAGGCTATATGTATAAGTGGGCATATGCAGTGTAGGTGAGTTTTTAATGAACTATGTGGATTTAAGAATGAGGCACAGTTAAGTCCTATGTCCAAATCGTGTTAGCAGAGCAGGCTTTGGCTACTAACACGAAGCATATTCATAACTACATTACTGCTAGATAAAATACATATGTTGAGCTAAAATCATAGTAACAAAATATGAACCTTGAGCAGAGCTCTAGATGGAGAAACAGGTAATCTTCTTGTCGAGGATGCCTTTTGTAGTTCCATGGCTCTATCCAGGACTAAAAAAGAAGTCAGAAAAACCTTGAGAGCAACTGGAGGAAATTTTTTGTAGACATTTACCTGATAAAGCATCATAATGCGCCCATTCCTTAAACTTGAAATGATATTAACCTCCCTGAATACAGAAAACTAACTTAGAATGTGGAAATATATCTAACAGATTAGGTTTAGATAATAAAGTAATTTTTAAACCTACCTAGGCTCTTCGATGCAAGATGGATGCAAAGGGTTACACTTAACAGCACATTTACTACCCGAAACAAGGCACTTAAAAATCTTGCAATCATTGCCTTCGCCTATGACAAATAAAAACACAAATATCATCATAGGCACAAATAAAATATTTGTACGAATAATATTATTAACAACTCTTACCAAGTTCTTTACAGACTTTGAAAGTGTTGATTGACGGTTTCAAAAAAGCTACAAAATCATCAAAAATTGCAGAAGGAACCTAAGATTTTAAAAATTAATGTTAGACTTTTAAACTACAACACAGAAAATATAGCGTTAAGGGAAAATTTATACATACATTGTTCGTTTCAAAATCAATTGAACTGTTCGCATTTCTGAAAACCTGTAATCGCAAGCATATTTAGCTATAAAATCCATTACCAACAGTGTGAAACATTGCAAAAGCTTAACTAAAAGTTAATTATGGGCTTACGCTGCTTGTAGAAAAAGGATCAGGAGCAGTAGCATCAATTTTGAAAGAGAATTTGCAGAGCTCTTCCAGTTCATCACAGTTTAGCCAGATTATACGATAGGCTTTTTTAATTTCCATTGCTTGCCACCTAGCAAAAAAATAGAACGTCACGGATCTTTTATGGCTACATGACTTTACTTTTCTCCATGGAGAAATGTTGAACTGGTATGGGCCTGGCCCATCAACCTTTGGCTCAAGTGGCCTCTCTAGTATAAGTATCCAGAAGGTCTCTCTCTCCCAGCGTAACCTAGCAACTGTCGCTCCTCACCAGACACCAACTGCCACAACAATAGAAGGAGAGGTGAGGTCCCCTTAGTTCAACATGGTATCAGACGCAAGTGGCAGTGGGGCTGGGCGAGCAGTGCGCGAGGCGAGCTCGTCGTGTATTGGGGCCTGCAGGCAACGGGCGGGCGGGTTCTTTGCTGGTTCTTTGACGGTTGGGCTGGTTCTCCTTCTCCGTTCCGTTGTGCCTCTCGTGGAGAACTGGAGCTACAGGAGGCTTGTGTCTCTTGGAGGAAAGGAGAAGGAGAGAGGAAGCAGCGGGAGGAGGAAGAAGTGGAGCTGCTGGAGGCTGCTGACTATGACTGCATCTGCACACAGACTATGGGGTATGATCAATGTAATGGTGACCACAGTGTTTTACAGACACTCTGATCGAAAGATCACCATTCTTGCAGTTTATGTGGATGATAAGGAGAAAATAGAGAGATTGAAGGGGTGTCTGGTGAAGGATTTGGGCAACCTAAAATACTTCCTAGGCATTGAAGTGGCATGGACAGAGAAGGAGTAAATTGCAGAAAACCACCACTTTGAAGGCAAGGTTTGCGAAAACCACCACAATACATTTTTTTTGCAAAAAACACCGTGTCTTCGGTAATCTTTTTGCAGAAAGCACTGATCGGCGGATCAGGCTCAGTTAAGCTTGTTTATGACAGGTGGGGTCCTTTTTTTGCTTATGTGGCACAACAGTTTAGGTTTAAGGCAAAAACACCCCTCGACTTTCTCCACACTGCTCCCAGGCCCTCCAACCACGCCGCAGCCGGCAAGCGCGCACACGAGCTCAGCGCCGCCCCTCCTCCTCGGGCCGCCGCCGTCGTGCCCCCATCGTCCCGCCCAACACCGGATCCGAGGGTGCCTCACCGGGTAGGGGCCGCCGGCAGTGAGGGAGTGGCCGCATCGGCTTGATTGGGCCATTGGGGATCGAGCAACCGCGGGGGGCGATTGGGAGCTCTAGCATGCCGGAAGGTGCGGCGGCGGCCGGCGCTCGAGGTGCCGCACCGCCCCCGGACGGCGGAGGGCTGTTGTGGAGCTCCAACATGGCGGTGGGCAGGGCCGGGATGGGCAGCGTCCTCTGCCTCGAACTACGTGTGGCAACGACGATGGCGCCCGAGCCTTTGCCTCGGCCAGGTCGGGACTGGTGCGGCGGCCTTCTTCGTCGACCTGGGCGCGGCAGCGGCGGCCTGTATGTCGACCTGGGCGCAGCAATGGCTACCCTTATCTCGGCCGGGGACGGGACGGGCAGGGGTGGCCTGCCGTTCCTCGACGCCCCCGCGGCCGCAGATGCACCGAAACAACTTGCGCATGCAGCTGACGAGCGGCTGGCCGGCGGCGCCCACCACGGCGAACTGCAGCAACCCCGCCCACCATGGAACGAAGCGTCGGGGAGGACCCCCCGATCCAGAACGCCGTCGGGAGGAGCAGTTCCACCACGGAGGAGCGTTGGGGCTAATTGCATTTTTTATTTTTTATTTAGGGGTATGTTTGTAAAATTCTAGGGTCTAGTTTGTAATTTTAGATTAAAACCCATAAATTACAAAAAGGTAGGCCACGCAAGTAGTAAACGGGCCCCACTTGTCATAAACGCGCTCAATAGAGGCAAATCCGCCGATCAGTGCTTTCTGCAAAAAGATTACCGAAGACACGGTGTTTTTTGCAAAAAAAATGTATTGTAGTGGTTTTCGCAAACCTTGCCTTCAAAGTGGTGGTTTTCTGCAATTTACTCACAGAGAAGGGAATATCTTTGGCCACCGAAAACACATCTTGGATCTCTCGAGTGATATGGGCATGATGGGATGTCGTGCAGCTCTTACTCCGATTGAACAAAATCATCAAGTGACAGCACAAGCAGGTGAGCTAGTGAATAAGGAAGATTACCAGAAACTGGTTGGGAGGTTATTGTACTTGTGTCATACGAGGTCTGACATTGCGTTGTCATGGGTGTGGTGAGCAGATACATGCATGAACCAAAGAGTGGGCATCTTGATAAAATGCACAGAATCCTGACTCCAGGAAAAGGGTTGTGGTTTGCGAAGAGTGGACATCTTGACGTGGATGGCTATAGTGATTCTGATTGGGCTAATTGTCAAGATGATAGAAGAACAACTTCAGGCTATCGTGTGTTTGTGGGACGAAATTTGGTGTCATGGAGAAGCAAAAAATAGACAATTGTGTCTAGATTAACAGTAGAAGCTGAGTATAGAGCATTATCTTAAGGGTTGAGTAAGATGCTCTGGGTGAAGAATCTACTGAGCAAGTTGAAACTTCTGAGGAAGGGGCCCCTGAGAGTATGGTGTGACTATCAGTCAGTCAGCTGCCAATAACCAGTTCAATATGATAGGACAAAACATGTGGAAATTGATCACTTCTTCATTAAGGAGAAACTTGATGCTGAGATCATCAGCCTTGCCCATGTCATCTCTGGGCAACATATTACAGATTTGCTTGACAAAGGCAATAGGACAAAGGACTGTAACTTGGCATGTGACAAGATGGGGTTGATAGATATCTACCACCCATCATGAGGGGGAGTGCTGAACCGATATGGGCCTGGCCCATCTACCTTTGGCCCAAGTGGGCTCTCTAGTATAGGCATCTAGGAGGGCTCTCTCCTTGTGTAACCTAGCAACTGGCGCTCCACACCAGCCGCCACAGCAATAGAAGGAGGGGTGAGGTCCTCTCAGTTCAACAAAAAGGTTGCCCATTTTTTTCATTTGACATCATTACCATACCTCCGGCAGAAAATCAAGTTTCCAATCCATATATGACCAACACGCATTATGACGGAATAAAAGAAACAACGAACAGAACTCCTTTTCTTTTTTACAATAACTAACTAACTATCTCATACTCTCCAAACCTCCCCTCTTTCTATCTCATATTTATAATTTAAATCACTTCTTAACAAGATATGAACCTGCGGATGAAGGCAATCCAGATGATCATAACATGTACTGACCCCAACATGTACAGGCATATTTCAATTCAACAAAGATATCTTATGATGCAACCAAACAACCGTACAAGCATTAAATGACTAGATTCAACTACCATGATGCATGTGTCAAATGAATTACACAAGTCACAAATATAAGAAGAGTGACATAAACCTCCCCTCTCTTTCTATCTTATATTTATAATTTAAATCACTTCTTAACAAGATATGAACCTGCGTAGAAGCTTCATTAAACGGACCAACTATGCATGTGAAGGCAATCCAGATGATCACAACATGTACTGATCCCAACATGTACTGGCGTATTTCAATTCAACAAGGATGTCTTATGATGCAACCAAATAACCATACAAGCACTAAATGACCAGATTCAACTACCATGATGCATGTGTCAAATGAATTAAACAAGTCACAAATATAAGAGTGACATAAATCCCCAAAACATTCATATGCAAATCTGCATACCATGGTTGGTGGGTGCAAAGTCTAGCTCACGGTTTCAAATAGTGCAGAGCCTTGAGTTTGCAAACTCTAGCCCTTTGTGTTGGCAGCTGGATAAGGACAGGGGACACTAATTTCTATGATGCAATGCCTTGATTTTGCAAGGGTTGATATGTTGCATAACTTGTATTCCCCAAGCAGCAATTCCATTGTTCACGAACTTGCCAGCTGGGAGCCTCATTCGACCTTAAACTACAGGAGCTAATCCAAACATGGTTGTTGGGTGTAAACTCTAGTCCATGGTCTCAATCATTGCTTGAAAACTTAATCTAGACTTGTTAACTCCTTTTGCTGACACTAGTTCCTAGCTTATTCCATTGGTATTTGGAGAAGGTATGGCACTAAATTCAGTCCAAGCATTAGTTGAATATACTCTACGCCTGGGAACAAACATTTCCCCGGATGAGTGTAAAATTACATACTCCTTCCGTCCCATAATGTAAGACGTTTTTTGACACTACACTAGAGTTATCAGATCATATGACTGAATTTAAACAAGTCGAGAACTTACTAAAAAATTTAAGCAGCAGGTGCTTCTGTGCTGGCCAAACTCGAAGCTTAATTGTATCTTGGTGAGTATCCCCATGTTCCTCCTCCTCTCCATCACCCTCCTTGCAATCACCTCCACTATCATAACCTCCAGAAACTGCTACATCCTCATCCACCCCATCCACATTCTCAGTCTCATCCTTTTCCTCATCCGCATCCATATCCTCGTCCTCATCCTCATCATCCTCATCCCTGTCCCAGTCCCCATCCCCAATCCCCGAGTACTCCTTGCACCCCAGCCTTCCCAAAAAGGACATAGCACCACCTAGTGATGGGAGGGCCCAGTCATCTTCGCTGGAGCTGGATTTCACCATCCCATAGTCGTCGAGGGGGAGGGACCGGTCGTCTTCGCTGGAACTGAATTCCGCCGCTGCATAGTAGTCCTCGGCCATGTCCACTTCCAGCGCAGGCTCGCCGCCGTGGAATAGCAGCCGCGCGATGTCGATGGTGTGGCCGTCTTGGACCACTGCCAGATACAGAGCAGGCTCGCCGGCGAACTCTTGGTCGGGGTCATCGGAGCCGCCCTCCACAGCTCGGGGTGGTGCAACAGGGGCAAGAGCTGCTATTTGAATCAGCGCCGATCCATAGGATGATCTCTTGTAGAGACGAACTTCGGTTGCCCCGCCGCCTGCTGACTCTGTCCACGAAGGAATCTGTATGCAACAACAATATACATGAGCAGATACAGAACATCTTATTTCTGTTCGCTTCCTCAAATCTGTAGACAACAGCACATCAGACACATGAATTTCTTCTAGTGGACAGCAGCATATTACGGAGCAATATACATGAGCATCTACTATCAATCGTACATAACAAACTACTGAAAGGATAGCCAAAACTACCTTTGCACGTGAACAGTGTAAATAAAGGAATAACTATCACATTTCCTATACAGTTTTACTCCATACAATGAACTTTATAAGGCGCATTTTGGCCTGGCATATGAACTAAGAAACTTCCAAGACTGAGAAAGTCACCAAACAGAATGACTAAAATACCCTTATATTTACTGCTTTTAAAAGATGCAAGAGAATGTTTTATGTGGTTGGTCCATGCACATATTCTTATAAAATTATAGTGAAAAAAATAATTCACAAAAATAACAAAATTAATTATGCATGGATGCCTTATTATTTTGGAAGACAGACCAGACTTTTAATATCTTCACCAAAAGTAATTTGGTAATAATAAAAAATAACCAACGAAATGGCAAAGAGAGCATTTATCCACTTATAGTAAGAAGCTAAATTGACACAAGAGTGAAGAAAAAACTTCTCAAAACTAGAAGTACCTTAGTTGAATCCATAGGAATGTCCACATTATAAAAACCCGCTGGCTCGTGGGAGAGAGGTGAGAGCCGAGAACTGGGGGCAGGGGGAACGCTTCCTCCCTGTAGAATATGAAGCATTTGGAAGATATTAGGAACAGACAGCTAAAAAACAAAATTAGAAGCCTCTGAGCAACTTAATAATAGCATGATCTTCTTTTTGCCGGAACAATTAATCTGCTGCTCAACAACAATATTTTATGTAATGTATACGTAATTACATCTGAACCATCAACATACCATAGCATACTATGAAAAATCAGATGAAAGAATCTAACGATTGAAAGAGACCAAAAGCTTTGATGGGAGCAAAGATAGTTACTTGCTGCATGCCTGCGCAGTTACTTGATATTAGAACTTGAGACTGGTTTTGGCATTAGATACCCGGTAATCAGTAAATATGCACGACAAAAAATATAAAATATTTTGGCGTGCTAGTATGTTACTGAGCATTGCCTGCCAATGCATATATGCTTCCATGGGCATGTGCATAGGCACTTTAAGTTTTGCATACGATCAACACAACGGGGCGTGTTTAAGTTGATTACACTCAAATGTGGTCTTATTACATCAGCTCAATGACATCACCAAGAAATTAACCTACGTGTTCTATGCGATGACAAGCGACATCACAAGTTGGGTTAGCTAAACTAATAGGCTAGTGTTTCACTGTAGTTTGTCTATATATACACACATGAATGTAGCTTTGACATCATTTGTTCTGACTTCTAGCGCTGCCACTGCCGGGTGGTACAAAACACCTTGCGACATGTACAGTTCAATTTTTGGAAATTTCCACCTAGAGCCCTAGAATTTGAGAAATCTCGGACTTACGATTTTTATCCATGAGCTATCTATACAATGGCACTGGTATCATTAACCATGTACTAACATACATTTACCTTGTAGCACATTGGTGCATGGAAACCACTTGAATTACTGAACTCAAAGCATTGGATCTATAATTAAAGATGTCCCAAAATGCCCAAGGAAAGCATCATCATAATGCATTTCCAGAACCAGCAACAAGTGCTCATCCTCTCTACATGACAAACACTACCAGAAAAGTTGGACATTCACCATACATAATATTCAAGTCCCTGATGTTAAACATATCATACAGTAGTAGCCAAGCTCCGACAACTTCGCACTTGTATTCATCAACTAATTAACAAGCAAACCAAGTCATATAAGACCGGTACCATACACACCATATTGTGTTGGCCTGCTACGACAGCAAATCTCAAGTTCCAGCAACCAAGCTACATTTTAGTTCACGCATCGCGCTTCCAATCACCTAGCACAGCTACTAATCATCCACTGGGCAGCCTAGTTCATCACACGAGCACAAATCCAGAGCTAACCAACCATTTCCAGAGCAATTAGCGGACACAACTACCAAAGCGTAATCCCCAACTCGAAGCGCACAAATCGGCACCTCCCCATCGCATCCCCATCCCGCGTTCGGAGCCTCAGATCCAAGCAACGCCAGCCCCAAATACGAGCACAGCCCACGCGAACCAGACCGGTTTAAGAAAATAAAGGGATCCCGAGATCTACGCATACGGGGGAAGTATCCCGAGGGCTGTTGCCGACGAGTGAAGCAGGGATGGAGGACTCACGGCGAAGGGGTTGACGTCGTCGTCCTCGAAGTCGTTGCGGCCCGCCATGGGTCCGGCCTCCTCCTTCTCCGACAGCGGCCATGGACGTCGCGGGGGCGACGAATGTGGGCGGTTGACGTCGCCGTCCTCGAATCCGTCTTGGCCCGCCATGGGTCCGGCCTCCTCCTTCTTCGAAGGCGGCGATGGACGACGCGGTGGCGGCGACTGCAGGCGGTTGACGTCGTCGTCCTCGAATCCGTCGCGGCCAGCCATGGGTCCGGGTCCGGCCTCCTCCTTCTCCGGCGGCAGCGACGGACGACGCGGTGGCGACGACTGCGGGAGGTTGAAGATATCGTCCTCGAATCCGTCGCGGCCCGCCATAGGTCCGGCCTCCTCCTTCTCCGAAGGCGGCGATGGACGACGCAGGCGGCGGGCGGCGTGCTCGCCCCCTCCCTCTCTACTCGCGTTGTGAGACGGGGTGGCTGCGCGAGAGGTAATCGCTGGCAGGTGGGGCCCGCTGAGGCCGCCAGATGGGGCCAGGAATGCGAGACGCCAACCTGGCGGAGTGGACTGGCGGTGCGAGGCTGAAGGTCTACTTGTGGTCAAACCTGCCTAGATGGCCCGGCACGGCCAGGCACGCCACACGGGCCCCCCTGCCTAGCCGAGGCACGGGCCCCATATTACACGCGCCGGCATGGCCGGCCCACTTGGCCTGCGTGGCACATTTCGCCCAAATACCTCCAAAAAATACTGGAAATTTGAAAATTTCGGAAAAAGAGAAAAATATAAAAAATGAGGCAAAGTATCTTGTAGGATAAATATGCTTTACTAGTGGCTGCCTCAAAAAACCAAGGAAACGAAAATTACAAAAGAAAAAGAAAAATTACAAAGGCACAACTACACGACATGTTTCCCCACAGTCTCCTTGTCCTTTTTTATGTGTGCCAATTTGTGCTTAAGCAGGTGGTCGGTTCCTCTGCGCCCTTTCCCATAGTGGGCAACAAGTTCCCGCATATATTGCACTTAGCTTTAGGCACGTTGACACCGCCCTCCACAACTATTTCTTCAGCGAAGTAGTCCCAGCAATTCAAGGTTTTGCGATGAACACGTGCATAAAGTTGGAATAGGTTGGGACCATCCATGTTTGCGTGTAGGAAATGAGATGAGATTTGAGTGTGAGAAATGAGAGGGGTGGGCAGCCCTTTTTATAGCAAAAATCTGGTATTTTTACATGGGTCAACACGGTGACACATTAGGCACGGCCATCACACTCGGCCCGCATGGCCCACCGAGGCAAGTTCGCCTCAAGTATCTCCAAAAAAACATAAAATTGGAAAATAATAAAAAATACAAAAAATGATAAATGAAGCAAAGTATCATCATGTGGAATAGATATGGGGCTTTATTAGTGGTTGTCTCATTAAAATCTTCCATCAAATACCTCCAAAAAATACTTTGCCTCACTTGGCCTGCGTGGCACATTTCGCTCAAATACTCCAAAAAATACTGGAAATTTTAAAAATTTCGGAAAAAGAAAAATTTAAAGAAAATATAAAAAATGAAAAATAAGGCAAAGTATCTTGTAGGATAAATATGCTTTACTAGTGGCTGCCTCAAAAAAACCAAAGAAACGAAAATTACAAAGGCACGATTACACGACATGTTTCCCCATAGTCGCCTTGTCCTTCTTTAGAGCATCTCCATTCAATAGACGGTCCAAATGTAAAAGTAACTAATTTTTGGACCGTCGGAGGCCAAAAACGCAGTTTCAACAGACGGTCTATATGTAAAAAAAAATTAGACCGCGGCCTCCTCGTGATGTAAAATACAACACCTCGCGGTGCAAATTTACATCACGAGGTGCATCTGGTCCAAAATCAGCCGCCATCCGCGAACGCCCAACCGCCAGTTCCTTTCCTTTGTCGCCCGCCCGCCCGCGACCTTTCGCCCGCCCGCCGCCGCCCCGCCGCACGCCGCGCGCATCAGATCCAGCCCCGCCCCCTGCCGTTGTTTCCACGCCGCCCGCCCGCCGCGGATCCGGCCGCTGCCGCCGCGCCCGCTGCCGTCCTGTGCGCCACAGCTCCGCCCGGCCCCGGCTCTGTCCGCCACCGCCCCGCACGCCGCCGCCGCCCCGCAGCTCCGCCCCGCCCGGCTCCGTCCGCCACCACCCCGGCCGCACGCCACCGCCGCTCCACCACTCTCACCGCTCTCCGATGGTGCCGAAGAAGACGCCGAAGGGCAAGTCGGGCTTCTTCGGCGTGAGGCAAAAGCCCTCCGGTAACTTCGGAGTGGAGTTCTCCGACGTCGAAAGGCGTTGGTGGATCGGCACGTACCCCTCCGCCCACGAGGCCGTGCGTGCCTACGACGTGGTGGTGTGGCGTGCCGAGAGGCCTCGAGAGCACCTCAACTTCCCAGAGATCGAGAGTCGGGCGGAAGCGGAGATGCTTGTGCCGCAGGGCATCAAGATGAAGGAGATCCCGACGAAGAAGAAGAAGACGACGAAGAAGCCATCAGTTGTCGTCAGTGCCGGTGAGACCTACGAGGAGGCGATGGCGAGTTTGCTCGGGAGCATCCGGAGTACGTCCAGACCGAGCTGGAGTACTACTGGAAGCGTGAGGCGGAGCAGAAGAAGAAGGGGCGAAGAAGGAGGACGAGGCCGGTCCCTCGACGGTGATCCCCATCGAGTCCTCTTCCGAGGAGGGCTGGGCAAACTTCTCGGAGGGGGAGGAGGAGGAGGGGTGCGACGACCCGGAGAAGGAGGAGTTCTTAGGTGCAGTTCCGCGGCTCCGACGATGAGGAGTAGTTTATCTAGTAGTTTGAATAAGTAGTAGTTGAAGTTCATGTATGAAACTATGTTGAATTTGATGTTTGAACTATGTTGAATGGACTAGTAGTTTGTCGTTTTAAGAAATTTACATCTTCATTTTGAATCATCCATTGGAGTTGTTGTTTTGGACCATCCATTTGGACCATCTTTTGGAGTTGAGTTTTTTCAGAGCTTCAAAACGCACTTTTTGACGGTTCAAATTTTACATCTCCAGTTTTAGACCACCAAATTTTGAACCATCTATCGAAGATGCTCTTAACTAATCCAAAGCTTAGTACATGAAGTACACCCCTAGCAATCATACGCCCAAACTTATCTAATTCGAAACAGACCGGCCTTGCTATATCATGGGATAGAAGGCGTGATCCACACCGGCCGGGCCGACAACCTACGGTAGTGGTGCCCGAGCGCCTTCATCTTCTTTACCGTGCCATCCTAGAGGCAGTACATCCCGACGGCCCGAGCGTCGGACTCGTCAGCCCATAAGTCCTTGGGCTCGCTAAGCGCGGCGACCCTCGGTTTTGACCCTAAGAACAGCATATCCCGAAGAGAAAAAGAGAGAACACATTGTATAGTTCTCAGCCTTCTTACCTGTTGCTAGGAAGATTCTTAACAGGGAGTCTCTCTTTTACTTTGGTGGTAAATCAATGCAAACATTGTTGGAGGTAGCTCAGTTTTACTGTAGCATTTTGGCAAAATGATTTTGCGCATGAATAGCTAAAAAATGGTGCACGTACCCATCTGCGACGTTTGTAAAATTGTACCCTGCTAGCGATCATACGCAAAAACTTAGCTAATTCGAAACAGATCGACCTTGCTATATCATGAAATAGAAGGCGTGATCCACACCGGTGGTGCCGACAATGTACGGTAGTGCTGCCCGAGGGCCTCCATCTTCTTTACTGTGCCATCCTTGAGGCGGTACACCCCAACGGCCCGAGCGTCGGACTCGTCAGCCCATAAGTCCATGGGCTTGCCAAGTGCGGCGGCGACCCTCGGTTCGTCGTCAGTGAAGTAGATGCAGCCAGCCTTGATATCTGAGCGCTCACTCGTTGGCACGCACAACGAGTTGTTCACCCCGACGAACAACGCGAGGTTGCCAATGTCCCTCGTCTCCTTCCACTGCCCGTCATCGCCGATGACATGCACCTTGAAGGAGCACGTCCACCTATACCGGCCGTACAGATCCTTGCCCTTGGTCATCTGGGCGTACTTGAGCACCACCATCAACCGCCCACCCGGCGCCATCGCCAGGTACTTGCGATGGCACGGCGAGCCGCCTTCCTCAATGGCCAGCCTTGGCGTGACAGCCGTGCTCGTGTAACCGCCAGACTCAGTGTCACGTTGCCACACCTCCATCATGCCGGAATAGGAGACGGAGAGGAACCAACCGTTGTGGTGGATAGCGTCCTCCACGCCATCGAGCGACGGCGCCAGCATCCAGGCAGCGTCCTCCGCCGTGGCGAAGGCCGGGGCGCCGAAATCCAGGTCCAGGATCAGCATGGCCGTACCATAGCTGCCGAGGCGACGCGGGGAGGCCGGCGAGAGGACAACCTTCCGGTAGAATGACGTACGCATTTCGTCGGCGGTCAACACGTGCGCCCCGTACACCAGACGCCTCGACGAATCACTAATGAACGACGGCCCTAAGCCGAATCGAATGGCCATGAAGCGCCATATGTCCACCATGAACCCCTCGTAGGGCGTGCGGAGGAAGACGCCCATGGTGGTGATGTTCGGGAGCGCGTGCTGCTCGCCGGTGGCGGGGTTGACGAGGTAGATCTGGCCTCGGTCGTCGGCCGTGGCGAGCCATCCACGGGAGGAGCCGAGGACGACGTGGTCGTCGCGCAGCGCAGGGTACGGCGCACGCACCGTGGCTGCGCGCCGATCGGCGACGGAGAAGAGCGTAGCGGCCGCCGGGTTCTCCTCGTTCTTGCCGGGGAGGAGGAGTCACGGGGCCGACGGCTTGAATACGTCGTCGTCGTCGCAGGATGCGGCGAAGACCGCGGCGAAGGCAATGCGGTCGAGGAATCCCAGGCGATCGTGGATGTCCGCCAGCAGCTCCGGTAGGAGGCTGGGCCAGTGTCTTGGAACGTCGGCATCAACCTTGGCGGTGATCGGTTTCCTAGCGGGGGCGGCCTTCTTTCGCCTGGCGGCGGCGCCCTTGCTTCTGCCCATTGGCACGTACTCCTACTCCTACAGATCGATTGGAGGTGGGGACTGATTTGCTTTTAATGAAAAAAAGAAATAAAATACACCTCCGACGAACAATGGTAGAGCCATGGGCTTTTTTTCACAGGACTTCATCGGGGGAGGGAATGGGCCAGGGCCTCCCGGTGAGATTAGCCCAACTCCAACACGCCGAAATTAATTTTCAGAAATATTACATCAAAATTATTTTTCAAAAATAATACATTTTTTTAGGGGGAACCAGACACTTTATTGAACAATAAGAGAGTTCAGAGGGATACAAGATGGATCATGAGGGGATAGAAGCCACATGTGGCGCCCCTGATCAAGTGTAAGAGAGTGTCTGGCAAGGCAAAGCGCCTCACTAATAGCTGATCTACTTTCAGAAATAAAGCTATAGCTATCAAAAATAGAACTTGTGAGAGAAATTTCTTTGATTACCGACAGGTAACCTCCTCCAGTTCCTCTTTGGATATCTGATATCAATCATTTGCAGTCCGAAGCCACCACCACTTTCTGCACGTGTAAGTCTTGAGCTAAGGCCAGCACTTCCCGGCATGCCACTGCTTCCAGTATACTTAGATCAACATTACTGGAGATGACCAACGCGGAGGAGCCCAAATAATGTCACAAATGATCTCGGCAAACTGCAGCTGTCGCCCCTTTCCCTAGCTCCTGGTCAATACATCCCTTCACCTGGATTTTCGCGTGACCCTTAGGCGGAGGTTGCCATACACCACTCGGGATAGCGGTACGCCTTGTGCTGGGTGACGATGCAGTTTTTGACAATACTTCTATACTCTTGAGCTCCTGGATAAAAGTGAACGAATCCATGCGTTGCTAGTGGGCTCTGATAAACTTCCTCATGAATGGCCTTCCTCCTCGCCGTCCAAACTGCCCAAAGTGTCACGGATGCTTCCACGAACTGGGCATGTGATAATGACTTCTGAATCTGGAATAGCCACTGTTTGGCATTCGGTTCCACTGTTTCCATCATGGTTTCGACCAAGGTTTCATCTGCTAGTGCCCATACGCACTGTGCCATTGAGCATTCAATCAAAGAGTGTCTCCACGAATCAATGTTACCACATAAGCGGAAGTTGTCCACAATACTCATGTTTCTGTGTTGCCGCACGTCCTCTGTTGGCAGAGATTGCCTAGCAAGCCTCCACAAGAACGATTTGATTTTCGACGACACTTTTGTCTGCCATAATGAGGACCACCCCTTCTCATCCAGAGTATTATCCGATGTTGATGCTCTTCCACTCAGCAGATCTTCTCCCCTTCTCTTCATTTCCCATAGCATCCGATATGCTGATCTTACCGAAAAAACTCCCCTCGTCTCGAACTGCCAAGACCAAAAATCTGCCATTAACCGTGTGCACAAAGGAATATTTGGGATTGCTTTCACATCGGCCGGGAGGAAAAACTGGGATAAAACTTCAGCTCTCCAGGACACTGAAACTGGGTCAACTAGCTCCGCCACCACAGAAGGTGGGTTTTGGCCTATGCAAGCAATTGGCCTCATCGGATGATCACGCGGGATCCAGTTCTGCGACCATATCTGTGTGGTAGTACCATCACCAATCCTCTTAATCAAGCCCATGGACAAAGCATCTCTTCCCTCCACCAGTGATCGCCATACTTGACTCCGATGAGGCCCCAAGACCGCATTTAAGATGTCGCCTTCTGGGAAGTAGATAGCTTTCAGAAGTTGAGCACACACTGAGTCAGGAACTGTTAAGATCCTCCAAGCTTGGCGTGCCAATAATGCTAGGTTGAATAACTCAAGGTCTTTAAAACCTAAACCTCCGCATCTCTTCGGTTGTGTCATGGCCTTCCACGATACCCAATGGGGTTTCCGCTGCCCCTCCTTGCTGCCCCAGAAAATTTGTCTAATGAGTTTATTTAGATGTTTACATAAACCTCGTGGCAGTTTGAAACAAGACATGGAGAAAACCGGAACCGCTTGGGCCACTGACTTGATCAAAATCTCCTTGCCCGCAGCAAAGATCGCTTTCTCAATCCAACCTTTCACTTTGCTCCAAAGTCTATCCCTTAGATATTTGAAAGCCCATGTTTTCTATGTCCCTATATCATACGGCAGCCCCAAGTATTTCTCATTTAAAGTTTCTGTATGTACCCTAAGGATGCCTTTTACCTCTTCTCTAACCACCTCCGAACACCCTTTAATGAAGAAAACAGATGACTTACTATTGTTGATCCTTTGCCCTGACGCTTGGCAATATGAATTCAGTAAGTTTGACACCTCTGTCGCCCCCGCACCGTTCGCCTTGAAAAACAGCAGGCTATCATCAACAAATAAAAGATGATTAACTGGAGGCGCCGAGGGGGCCACCTGGATTCCACCAACATGCGATGACTGATCTCTAGATTTGAGGAGGCCTGAAAGGCCCTCTGCTGCTAACAAGAAAAGGTAGGGTGATATTGGGTCTCCCTGCCGAATACCTCTTGTAGGTTTAAATTCCTCCAACTTTCTCCCATTAAAAATGACTGGAAAAGAAACTGATCTTACCATTCCCATAATTCTGTTGACCCAAACTGTTGAGAAGCCCAGTTTGAGCATTACCGCTTCCAAATACTCCCATTCAACTCTATCATATGCCTTCATCATGTCTAATTTCAAAGCACAATGACGATGTTTCAGAGCCTTGTTTCTTTTCATAAAGTGCAGACATTCATATGCCATGATAATATTGTCTGTAATGAGCCTACCAGGGACAAAGGCCGATTGCTCCGGTGATATTATCTCTGGCAATATCTCCTTGAGGCGGTTAGCAATGACTTTTGAAGCAATCTTATATAGAACATTACAAAGACTTATCGGACGAAATTGAGATAAAGATGTCGGGCTCTTCACCTTTGGTATAAGAACTAGACATGTCTTATTGATGCACTCGTCACTTTCTACTCCCTCCACAATTCGAATAACATTTTTGGTAACTTCCTCACCACAAACATCCTAGTGCTTCTGAAAAAAATGAGCTGGGTACCCATCCGGCCCAGGTGCTTTGGATGGAAACATTTGAAAAAGAGCCCTTTTGACTTCCTCCCCCGTATAAGATGCATTTAGGGTTTCATTCAAAAATAATACATAGTCGTCCATATCCTTTTGAGTCTAAACGGACAGAAAACACGGCCTAGCGAGCCAACACAACGGGATGGCTGTCCGTTTTCTTGTCCTATTAGACATATTTTTGGCCCAAATTTAAGACTGATTTACACCAGTGCAGAGGGAGCTCCTATACGCCGCCCGTGTGCGTCCGATCATTGCGACTTCGCTGAAGCAACGAGCACACAGGCAGGCCCAATCATGCCATGTGAGTGAAAATCGAAAAAGGAAGAAGCGCATGCGCGGGATCGAACCTCCGACCTCATGCAAGAATCCAGTGAGGCTAGCCAGCCGAACTAGCTACCTCGACTCTTTTAGATGCATCGCCAATCTTAAGCGGCAAATCCTTAAAAAAGGATGTTCAACAAATTTATAATATGCGTTGAAGAAATTTTAAAATATAGTGAACATTTTTATAAAAAAATAGTGAACAAATCTAAAATACTAAAATGGACATTTTATCGGTATATGTTGAACAATTTTTTAATATATGATGAACAAAACTTAAATACACAATGAACATTTTCTAATATACATTGAAAAAATTAATAATGTACAATGAAACTTTTTGTAATACACAATGAACATTTTCAAATATACGTTGAACAATTTAATAATATACAATGAACATTTTTGTAATACACAATGAACATTTTCTAATATAGATTGAACAATTTAACAATATACAATGAAAATTTGTGTAATACACAATGAACATTTTCTGATATACGTTGAACTATTTCATAATATACAATGAACATTTTTGTAATACACAATGAACATTTACTAATATACGTTGAACAATTCAATATACAATGATTTGTTTTTGTAATAAACAATGAACATTTTTACAGTGCAAGGTGAACTATTTCATAATATACGATGAGCATTTTCTTAATACATTGACAATTTTTGTAACACATGGCAAACTTTCTCTATAAATACGCAATAATGAGAAGAAGAACAGAAACAGAAAATAAAAATAATAAATGTAAAAGAAAGAAAATGAAAGGAAAAAGAAATCAAACAGAAAAATAAAAAAACCGGAACAAAACAACTGAACACCGGCCAAAATCTGTGAAAAAAACTGGAAGTAAAAAACCATACAAGAAAAACGAAAAAAAACCCCGCAAGAAACAAAGAAAATAGCAGCGAATGAAATCCGTCCGTGGTTCGGCCCAAGTGGCTACTTGCTTCAGAGAAGGCTCGTCCTTTTGACGCCTGCAGGCGTCAAATAGGATTTGCCCGGTGCGGACACGCAGCGGACGCCGGCGGCCGGCGCTGTCTTCCTCTGGCCAGCCCGTCTATGGCACACGCAGGCGCCTTTCCCCCAAACCCTATATGGCGCCTTAAGCGCCAGTTAGTTCTTTTAGCAAACTGTCGCACATACCCCCTCTTATCTGAGCCGGCTCATTCACCTTTTCTTTTATGTTTTAAAGTATGATTCGAACTGTGTACCTCCAAGTTTTAGTACCAAACGGATGACTAGGTGGTACGGCCGACCTTTTGTGCCTAGGTTGCTTTTTTCTTTTTCTTTTCAACGTTAAAAATACACAGCGGTTTTCTGTTTGGTGTTATTTTAATTTTAATTTTTTTGTTTGCCAGTTTTTCTTCTATATTTTACTTTTCTACTTCTATTTATTTTTTGTTTTCCTTTTTTTAATTTGTGCACTTTCTTTCAACCTGATGAGCCCTTTTTTAAAAAAACTGATGAATAATTTTTTAAATTTGTGAATATTTTTCAAAATCAAATAACTTTTACTTCAAAATCCATGAAATTTTTTAAGATTTTTAATTTTTAAAATAATTGATATTATTTTTCAAAAATTTAGATTTTTTTCAAGTATTTGGGATTTTGGTTATTTTTCTTCTTTTTTCCTATCTCCCCTTTTCCTGATTTTCCCTTTTTCTTGTTTCAAAAATTTTATTTTCTATTTTAACATTTTGGTCACGAACATTTTCTAAAATTCAATATTTTTTAAAATTTATGAGCATTTTTAAGTCCGTGTTAAACTGTGAAACCTTTTTTTTCAAATTCGTGAACAATGTTTGGGATCCACGAATATTTTTTAAATTCATGAACATTGTAAAAATCCATTAACATCTTTTGATTTAACAAAATTTCGCAAATAAGAAAATTTATAGCTGTTTTTTTCCTGAGCTTGCACTGGAGCGAGTGAAAAACACTAAGGGAGCAACGGGGCAGGAAGTCGAGCTGAGCGAGCGAGAGCTTCCTGGGCCACCTAGTATATAAGCAATTTCAAGGTGTCGGTGTGGAATAGGAGCTCTGAGTGGGTTCACACAATCAACACGAGTTGTGGAAACGTGTAAAAGACACCACAATCATGCAACGAACAACTCCAGTCTCCTCTCAGAATAAAAATCGTCTCCAGCACCCACAGCCCAACATGATATATGAGCGGAAAAAAAACATCACCGGAACATCATTAAAACCCAAGCTAGCGCAGATAAAACCAAACAAAACAACCGCAGTAATCTACTAAAGAAAAAAAAGAGTTAATCCCATGAGTGAAAGCAACACGGCTGAAGAATGTGTTAGCCTCTATACTATACTCCATTCCTAAAAAGTAGCATCCCATTTTGAGATTTTCTTACATTCTGTTGATGCAATCATTACCCCCACAGTTTTCTATCCCACCACTCGCCAACGAACTTTTTCTTCCAAATGAATACCATCCCGTCGCTTACAATCTTCTCCATGCTTGCTTATAATTTATTGTGTTTGATTATTGCATAGTTGTAAAATATTAATTAAATACAAATAACATAATAGAATGGAAATTCTCATATATGTTTGCATAGTTTGTAGGACATGCATGTTTGCATGTTGATGTGGTTTTTTTCCATGTATGTTGCATGATGAAGTGGTGTGCTTGCTTGTTGAAAGAAATATGTTAGTAGGGGCTAGCTATTTAGATATGAATGAACCAAGAAGCACCCATCTATTATAGCTTCACTAATTTTCGAGTACTGTCAACCCTTGCTTTTTCGTAGGGTTTAGCCTGCCATTAACTCACCTTGATTCATTTTGGTAGCTGGAACCGGCACTAGCTCACAGGCGGCAACATTAAGCTCCCGCGCAACCAGTGGCGGTGGCAAAAATGCCTAAAATTTGATGTTGAGGTGGGGGTAGGGAACAGTAAAAAAATCCACTATTCATATGCATGATAGCAGGAAAATCAGGACGTGGGGGAGGGCCAGGCCCCTGCGGGCAACCCCCTGCCCCCGCCACTGCGGGCAATTAACATAGTGCCATGGTCGTGGAGATGCAACATAGGGAGAGGGAGTTTGAGGGAGACGACCCTCGGGCGGCGACACCATCAGGACGTGAAAGGGACGCTCGGGAGCTGGGCGACACTGGCATATTTAGTTGTAGGTGTACATGTCGTATTTACGGCAACAATTCACATTTTTTTTCAACACATCAACTATAATGTTTTTTTGCGAAACACATCAACTATAATGTTATACATAATAGAATAGCTAAAATAGAACTATAAAGAGAAAATTGACAAATGTATAGCTATATGAAATGGTGATATTTTTCTATAAGTGTAACCGAAGTTAATTAAGTTTGACTTAAATAAACATAATATAACACGTGTGCCAAGGAAAGAAATTCAAGTAGTGGCGTGAGGCGATTGTCTGTATATATATGGAGAGAGGTGTGTATGTTATGATTATTCTTTTGTGTTACAGTGATTGTTCCATTTAAAATTTGTTATTCCATGGCAACGCCTGGGCATTCAACTAGTGTATATAGAAGGACTATGTTTGTCAGGCTACGGAGCAACGGAGATTACATACTACCTCCATGACAAACTATAAGGCGTACATTTCTGAACTGTTTATCATTCACTGTGAGTGCATGTCATGAAAGCTCGCGTGATGGCCAGATCCACAAGAGAGTTGAATCCCATCTCAGATTCAGGTCGTGTTTTCTAGAAAAAGAAAACATCCAGATCATCTGTGTGGGCAGTACTTACGTATGTATGATAGTAGAATAAATATTCACTTTCGGAAAACGAAACATCAAAGGGCATTTGGTCTAGTGGTATGATTCTCGCTTAGGGTGCGAGAGGTCCCGAGTTCAATTCTCGGAATGCCCCATTTTTTTCTCTTGTTTTGTTGTTTTTACCAGAAAAAAAAAGAATTCCTTTTGGTTCCTCTTTTTTTTCTTCTTTTTACCCCAAAGAAAACGAATTCCCTTTTAGATGCCATGAAAAACAATTTGTGTCAGGTCATATTTGCATTCAGATATGCATTACGACTTGGACAAGTGTGCATGTGCGGAGTAGTAGCTGGAGCGTTCTTGCGCGCAGCTGGCGACGCACACAGAAACCAAGCGAGACGTGAGGGAGTGCAAATTGTAAGTGATTTCTTCTTGCCATGACAAGAAAGTAACCCGTGATTCTTCTTGCGTCGACCCTTTCTTGCTTAAGAGCAACGTTTACAGCACACATACCGATCACCATACATATGTGACTGGGATCGATCTTCTTTTCAACAGCCTTTGTACATACTTCATCATCGTCTCATCAATTCACACAGACGCGGTGCCGCGTCCGTCCATATTTTGCAGCCGAATGATATAGGATTTTTCGTAAATAAAGTGACGAAAGATGGGCCTAGTTCTTTCTTTCGATGGTGCAAATAGTTGAGAAATATTGTGCTAGTCAGAACAAACAATATCTAGCTCTGTCTTCAGTCATACTTCCTCCAGTCCTTTTTTACTTTGTACATTAGCTTTGACTGAAGTCAAACTTTATAAAGTTTGATCAAATTTTTAGAGAAAAAAATTAATATTTTTAATACCAAATCAATATCATTACATGCATTGTATAATATATTTTAATACTAGATTTATTTGGTATTGTAGATGTTGATATGTTTTAATATAAAAAGTTGATCAAAGTTTACAAAACTTGACTTGAGACAAATCTAAAACGCAGACTAAAACGGAACGGAGGGAGTACTAAGAAATACATAGAACCAGCCAGTCCCAGCAAATTTAGGAACCGATGAAGCGGTGTCTATATAGGGCATCATTGTCTAGGTAGTATAGTGCATAGTAACATTAATTGGTACTGACCAAAATAATAGAGTAGCAACATGCTTCCCAAAATGAGTTATGTAACTTCTAGATCCCAAGCTATACATGAACTCTTGCATAAAGTACATGGACCGAGCCTAGGTAACTAACGAATAATAAGCATGGAGCCAACCAGCTAGTCGGGTGTTCTACCAGCGGTGGAGCTACGTTGTAGCCTCCAGGGGCCATGGCCCCCATTCCCCCAGCCTTAATAAAAAAATAGGAAGGAAATTTTTTAAGGGGTGCTTGGATTAGAAAAAATATAACCTTTGCCCCTAAGATCCTGCCTAGCTCCAGCACTGTCATGTACTGTTCTGAAAGTGCTACAAGAAAGATCTTGTCCGTGGAGCAAATGCTGACTGGTATCAACTAGCCAAAATATTTTCTGCATCCAAGCATGTCGAATAATTTAAGTGGTATGACAGGAAACTATAGATACCAGCACCGCTTGCACTTCAGATTTACCATAGTACACTTCAAAACCTTAGTGCAATATAAGGAGAGGATCTAGAAGGAGAAGGTTTTGGTCTATGTTCTTGACAAAGAAAAATTAAATTTAGCTATTGTACTTCCTTGATTAACCTCCTCCTGGCAAACTTTGAATGAATTAATTGACCATGTTGCAATCCCAACAAAAAGGGAATCTCGATGTGTAGTGGTTGGAGAAGGCAAAGATTTTTTTTTATGTCACAAATGAAAATGGTATGACCAGTGAGCTATGAATTTATATAAAATATATCAAAACAAGATGTGGATGTTTCCTTGATATATCTGTCAAAGCACACTTTCATGTGTGTCATATAGGAATTACTTCCTCCGTCCCATAATATAAGAGCGTTTCTGACACTAGAAACGCTCTTATATTATGGGACGGAGGGAGTAGTAAGTGGCGTGAAACATTGAGAGATGAGATTTAGACATAAGACTAGTAACAAAGAGCTAATGAAGAAATAGCATGGAATGAGGGAAATGATTGCAGTGACGCACTTTTCTCTTAATAGACTGTAATTTTCTGATAGCAAACAATTTATATATATATATATATATGTATATATATTCATGATGTGATTAAAAATCAATGCATTTTAAATCTCACCTTACAACAAATAAGATACACAAAATCATGATCTGAGCAATACATGGATGCTAAAAACATGGAAACATGAGGCATGACATTCGACGTGAAATATCCACCTGGGTCGAAAGTATAAATTATCATGGAGGTGTGGACGTTGAAGTACCCACAAATTGATTGTCCTGGTACTCCTTGAGTGGCAAGCCCTGGTGCGTGTGTGACTAGTCAGCAAGGCTTGTTGAAGAAAACCATGATGGTTGTTGGGTCCACCCCCTCCAATGCTCTTCGGAACACCTTCAATGCGGAGGAGGTAACGGGAGAGGCAGAGCGGCATGGAGTATCTTCACTACTATTAAACAATCAAACAAGAACTTTCTTATATGCACCCCATAATTAGTCCCACAACACCTCACAAACCAATCAACACCATACAATTAGTCCATAAGACTAAATCTAACCGTCATTATTTATTTAATACATCTATGATGTGCGCTTAGCGTTTTCCAATGACTGACCATACTCCACCACGAGAGGAGTCTCTGCGATCCCGCGTCCCCTACAATCACGGAAGGCAATGATCTCGATCCTGAAATCACGCAAATGATTTCCTTCTATACATCATATCCTACTCCCGCCACTTCTAAACTCAAACACATGAACAAGAAGCCTCAACGTGGATCATCTAAAAGAACTGCACGCGCTACAATCAGGGGCCCCAGCTGCCGTCCTTGGGAGCGGCTCGTCGCCCGACGCTCCTCCGCCTAGCCTCGCATTAAGCGCCGAGTCCGCGACTGCTGGGCCGTGCGGGAGTGCGGGTGCCGCGGCTCGAGGCGGTCGGGGATGCGGGGTCCAGGTGTCGGCGGCGCATCTCGCCGGGTCAATGGAAGGCGATGGTGGCGACGGTGAGGCGACACGAAGGAGCTCGTGGAGGACGCCGGCGCTTCTGTCGCTGCTAGGAATAGGCGGAGGCGACCGGATCTGGGGCGGCGGCGGCGGGTGCAGATGACTTCGGTGGCGGCGTGATGCCTCATGTACGGTTGCACCGGTGGTTAGAGAATGAAGGAGGAGGAGAGAAAAGAAAAGAGGGAAGCGTGATGGCATGGCTCATCGTTTTGTTCGCCGGTGGGGGAGGAAGACCCGTGTTTTACCCTCACATAATTCAATGAAAGGAGGAGGCAGCGTTCCTGCACATCACTAGAACCATAACATTCATTTATGCATTTCCTCATAATTCAGTTTCCTGGCAAATTGTTATATATTGTTACGGACCATTAGAATTAGCTAATTAGTAGATCATGGCTTTACAGTTCGCAGGATATATAAGTGTAACATATCCATTACAATCGGGAGCACAAGCCTTTGATGCTGGTAAATTATTTACCATGGTCACTACTTTTTTTCTTGCTCTTTTGGAGTTACTGTGAATAAATGATGATAAATAGGAGGGTACAGATCATTGCTAGATCAGAATATTGGATGACATGCAAGCATCTTCCTTCATTGGTTTGTGTGCTCTACGGTGGGGGTCGTATTTTGCTGGGCAGCCTATTTAGAATCGCTAATGGATCATCTGTATCAATATAACTAAAATGGGCGTTCGTTCTTACTCGACATTTGTGTTCAGGCGGGCATGGTTTTAAATAGCCCGCTACAGCGTTTACAAGAGGTCTTGCGCTAAGGGACGTTGATTCAAACACATGAGCAAATATTTTAAATAGCACGCTGTAGCACTTAGAAGAGGTCCACCGCTAAGAGGCTTAGCGCGCTATTTAAAACTATTCAGCACCATAAGATTATCACACCATGGTACTATTATTTTAAATTTAGGCCATGGCACCTTCAATCTGCAGTTCACATTGTCGTAGTATATGTAAACACTGTTTCTAAGTGCCAAGGTGGTAAATGTATCTATACCAACTTTGTTGTCACACTATTTTGTTGCTTACAGACAAAACAACGATGAAGCCCCATGCTTTTCTAACCCAGTGACCGCTTCTGGCCTCGCTAAGGTGACGGGGGATAAATCATCCATGTTAGTGCTTTTAATTTTGACTTGCAACATCTAAGATAGATTCTGATATTAAAACTCCATTGCACAAATTTTATCTTTTCTCCTAAGATGGTGAGATTCTGTGATGCTGAATTACACTCAATGAATACATAAGAAAACAGGTCTTGCTTTTTCTCTTGAATGGTACGCAAGTTTGTCAATTGTTTAGTGAAGCTTTCCTTCAAAAGAGTTATAAATACTACAAGAAGGAGACTAAGACAATGACATTTCACTGGAATATGGATTTTTAGAGGACATATATGTGTTTACCTCTCTAGAATTACATATTACTTTCCTTGCTGATGCTATTGCTCAGGTGAAGGTATTGCTATCCATTTTTTCAGGTTGAATCTATGTTTCGAGCACTGGTCATCTAAATGGAGTTTCTACGTTTTCTCTGTACCGGTGATCATATGTTCGACCTAATGCCTATCTAGGGTCTTGGGCGGACCTGGCATAGGTTATGCTACACATCGACAAGTGTTCATCAGCACACCTTAAATAAAATAGTTTTGCTAAAGCACATCTAGATGTGCCCTAAGTATTGCACATCTAAGTCCTATATCATTGATTTTATGCGAAGATTCATGCAAGATTTTCGGTTGTCCTTCTCTTTTCCTTTTTAGTTTGATTGAGACACTTAGATGTGCAATAACTCTAGACAAACCCGAAAGAAATTCAAGTTTGATGCAAGAATGGTTTTCTTTAAAAATCTGTTCATTTGTGGCTACAAAGCTTAAGAAGGTTGACTGAAGGTACTCAAAGGATCTGAACCTGAAACTCTGATTTTGTTTTTTTTGCTCGGCAATCATTGTGCGCTGCAAATGAAATATATTCAAGTTTAGCTAGAACTTATTTCAAGGAAATGATGTATTATCTTGGTAGGTAGGCAACGTATATAGATGATGATAGATGTGTTGGTATTCAGCACTTGGGTGTCGTGCTAATGATGCCACTCTTCATGGTACTTCCACTGTACTTTAATATATTATATGCTGACGTTTGGTTGGGTTTTCTAAATTTGTATGCGGTTATTTCTGATCTATATGAGATTTATTTGGACATGCCTTCTATTCACAAATAAGGGCCACTGATCGCTAGCAGTTCTATTTAACTCCGCTAATTAATTTCTATGTCAATATTGGCCTGCAACTTGGCAACAAATGGCAGAAATGACACAACTATGAGGACGCTATGTTATCCTCCCTGCTTTCTGTTTTGGTGATCACAGGTTTGTGGATTACAATTCTTTGTATACTTCTTTCCCTGGGAATTGAAGATTTATGTTTTTTTAATGTCATCAGAGCTGCATTTTGGTTTTGTTAGAAGAATATTAGAACTAGACTATTTGTTTGGATAAAAATGACATGAGAACTTCTTATTGCGCAGATAAAAACTATGTAGTAAAAATACAAAAGCCCACAAGATCTAAAGTTGTAACATGGAGTGTGTTCATGCATCAGTTTGCCTTAATGCAGAGAATGTGGGTAAAATGTAAGAATTGTTTTCCCTGAACTTTAGCCACATTGATACCATTTTCATGAGGTTGTTATTAAGCATTACTTACTCATAATCTGGGATCCCGAATTTGTGACAGCTTCAGGATTATTGCATGTCTGTTGATGTTTGTTCTCAAACTTAAGCCATTTTTTCTCCTGATGCTATATGTCGCACCTCAAGATCTTGTTGCTCCTCGTTCCAAATTTTTGATCCGCAGAACAGTAATAGGGGACAAGGTTACAAGTAAATTTCATGCTTAGGAATGATTTCAATCTTCCGATTCCGCATAATAGTGAGAAGGGCAACAAGGCTGCACTTAAAAACGGTGTTCATGAATTCAATATCAACAACCAGCAACTCCAAGATTCAAGTGTGGATGCGAGGTATAATCATTACAAATGTGACAAGCCCTATGTTCTGATAGATTGTTTTTTTCTTCTCATTGAGAAGATGATATTCAGTTTGTTTCAGATTTTAGTCTTCATACTCCCTTCGGGCTATTATCTCTACGGTCTGACATTGGCCACTTCTCATTTTTGTGGATGACGGACTTGGTTTTCTCATAGTGATAGTCATTCATTCAATTTTATTGGTACTGAAATGGTATTTGCATGCGTGTCTGCGCAAATGGAGAATAGTGATGAACACTTTAAATTATCCATTGTGCAACAAGGGGATTCCAGCTTCTATTGGATAACATTGTAATAATATGACTTGCAAATTTTGAACGATTGTATATGTAACGAAAAATACGATGGCCTGAAGTCAGTTTCAATGCATGTATGTTTATCTAGACGTGCGTTGCACGTGCACATTTACTAGTTGAAGAAAGGAGGGTAAACATATGGGGTTCGTATATGTACAAGGGCCAATGAACCGTAAGCCAGTCCAATCAACCAGAGGCCTCTCATTTTGCTACGGGAGTAGCGGCCCTATAGCAGTTTGCGGGTGCTATTGCGGTGCTATATGAATGCAACGGCCAGGGATGACCATATCACGAAATCAGACAGGCCAGGAGCGCACAAGATGTGAGAGGGCTGGGAAGGAGTTTGATTTTACAGTCCTAAATAAATAAATTAATGACTAATGTCGGACTGTACTTTCTGAATCCATGAATTCAATTCAGATGTATCCTGTCAGACATGCAACCTGGAAAAATAGTGCCAACGCCTATGAATAGAGAGAGCGAAAAGGTGCGACGGCACCCGGGTGCCCCGACACCCCCTTATCCGAGCCGTACAGCGATTTGTAGATTCGTGTAGCTTATTCGCCAGCAGCAGACCACATGGGGTGTCAGGTTAATTAGGCAAGGTAAATTACGGAGATGAGCAGGGTAGGTCCTAGGCTGTAGCAGGGCATTGTAGGCATGCACGAGGTCACGGATGTCACCGTAATAGGCATGTCACGACTCCAGGCGGGCCATCCTTGAAAGGACAATGCATAGGGAAGTGCATGCGTTGTATCTACTTCAGATTTCAATCACGCAACGTGTTCAGCAGTCCGGTCAGCCGACGCGGGTCCCGTGGGGGTTCACAACTGCGTCAGTTTTGAAGAGAGTATAGAGAAATGAAGTGAAAGAGTGATTTTATTGATAATGACTGTATGCTTTTATATGACCTGAACAGTCGCAAGTACATGTCTGTTACAAGAGTCGCATCGTTTAGAAAAGGCACGACGATGGTTAGAGAGACACAGCGTATGGACAAAGCCAATATTCTAACTGCTAGATAGAATATTCTAAGGAATATGCTAATTTCCTAATTACTCTAAATCTAAAGATATTTTATTCCTAACACTCCCCCTTGGACAACGCTGTCAGCAATCTTCATTGTCTTGAGTGCTGAAAAATCTTGCATTTTCTTGATTGTCTTGATCTTGTAACTTCGAGAATCCTTGATCTTATATTGTCTATGTTTTCCAAAAAATCCTGTGAAAAATATAAGGAAAACAAATGGAATTCGAATATATACTGTCAGGATAATTTATTATATCATTCAAACCTGTATGAGAAAATCCGTTGAAAAACTCATAAGGAAAAATATATTTATCATCAGGGGATGATAATAAATAAGTTTTAGTTCTAGGAGTTTTCTCCCCCTGGGCTTTGCAAATTTCGTAGTCGTCTCATACCAATCCCATGAATACAATTTTGAAATGATGTTGCTGGTAAACACTTAGTGAACAAATCAGCAAGATTGTCACAAGATTTTATTTGCAAAAGATTAACTTTTCCATCTTTCTGTAATTGATGATGAAAAATAGTTTTGGGGAGATATGTTTTGTGATATTACTTTTAATATATCCCATATGCATTTGGGTAACACATGTGGCATTATCTTCATAGATAATGGTAGGTAATTCTAATGATTCGATTCCACATGATGTCTGAATATGATTTATCACTCTGCGAAGCCATACACATTCTCACGAGGCTTCAAATAATGCAATTATTTCAGAGTGATTAGTGGAAGTTGCTACCAATGTCTGTTTTGTTGACTTTCATGAAATAGCAGTTCCACCATGTAAAAATACAAACCCTGTTTGTTCCACCGCAAAGGCAATGTCTGGTCTAGTAGAGTTTGCAAGTTACATTAGTGCTCCTATGGCACTGAGGTATGGAAACTCAAGTCCCAATACCTCCTCGTTGCCATCCCTGGGTCTAAAAGGATCCTTATTCATATCAAGGGATCGGGCGACCACAGGTGTTTTGGATGGATATGATTTATCCATGTTGAGTTTTTCCAAAATTTTCTGAATATAAGAGGGCTGATAGATGAGTATTCCTGAGGGAATAAGTTCAAGTTATGAACTTGAATAATATTTGGTTTCATCCAACTTTCCGTCTTGATATGATTGCGAGCACCTTTCATATATGGTATATACTTTGAGGATGAAAATCACTGGTATATACATAGGTCATGTAGAATCCAGCGAGGATTTTGTTAATAACTACATGTCTTCAAGCAATCATTATGTGAGTAATCTTTTTAAAGAAGGAACTCTCGTAGTCGATTTTACCACACAATATTTCGACTATTTTTAGTCATGGAGTGACTTTTGATGTTTTACACAATATATGTTGCGATTTGTTCATAAGTTTAGACTTTCAAGCCTTTAATGGACTTATATATAGATGTCTAAATTGGGTGATCCATATGAGTATGTAATCACCGAGTCTATTAACTGCATGGATGGTTTATTTGTAACTGCCAATAATTTTAATATCGAAACGTAATTCCACCTATACCAAGAGGGTACGTTACATCATAATTGATGTCAGGTCTCTGCATGAACCCTTATGCTACAAGCATCGCTTTTCATCACTTCATTGTTTTTGTTATGAAATAAAATTCATTTGTCTTCCGAAAAGGAAGATAATTATGAGGAGAATGTATTACAGTGATAAATACATCTCTTTTGTTAAGCGAGTGCTATTCTTATTTAATTGCTTCCTTCTAGTTGAACCAATATATGAATGCATTAGGCATTCTGCCATGGACTTTGGTTCGGGGCCCTAAAGGTTTTAGCAATTTAAGAACAAATATATGTCGACATATGTAGTCTTATGTTATATGTTTCTGTTGAATCAATAGAATTTGTGGAAATAATATTTACATCTTTTAACTCCTCGTGATTTCCCATAAGAATGGAGTCAAGGTGTTTCGATGTCCCAACAATTCAACTTGTGTGCACATTTATGTTGGGTTTGGATGATGAGCATCCGTTATGTGTTATTCAACTTGAGGTCGAACTACATTTACTAGTTGAGGATATAATTTCCTCTTTTTTCCGCGGATGCATATGAGAAGTCATTTCTCATGTGACCATGTTTCTCCCCCTTTAGCTCTCATTTGGGGAGAATAGTGGTTGTATGAGGTACTTCCACTTTGTATGGCACATTGCTTGCATGTATAATGTGATTTGATGACGTCTTTGTCATAAGTAAATGTATTTGGCAGATTTGCAAACTGTTGCAAATATATATGATTGAACTTTAGGTTCACATTTTGAAGTACGTGAATATGAGGACTGAATGTCTATGACATTTCTAATTTCTTGGCATTATTTGTGGTACGAATCTCCCCCTAATGCCGAAAATGTCCTTATTTTAAATGTAATCAGCGTAAGGGCAATAACTAATTCTCCTGATGGGAGTTTAAAATATTTATGATTGACGGATAAATAAATAGTTATACCTCACATGGATCCCAAATTTATGTGAGGGCCCATGTACGATGGAGTGGTGATATCGGTATATAATCGAATTATTGCAGATGAGAAATACTTGTTTGATTTCCACGTACTTACTGCAAGGGGAAGCAATATGATATGCAGTTGCTATGATCTAGAATAGATCTGCGGTGTGTAAGACCGCATGTTTCCAACAAGATGTTGGCATATTAAAATTCTGTAGAACTGGTCACATTATTAGTTTTATTCTTTTGATAAAGAATTTAGCTGCACCATTTTGGGTATGTACATGAGGTACTTAGTAAAAATCATACATGCTCGTGAAAACATCATTCAAATGGGTATAATCCATATGGTAGGATAATTTGCTCTTAATTTGATAATTTGAGCAATTAATTTAGGAACTCATGATTTTGTGGAGGTTAGAGACTCACATAAGATCATTTTTTAGATGTCTATTGATACCATGAATAAATGTCCCAGAAATGGTTGAGTAGTCCACATATATATTCTTCGATGTGTTCAAGAAATTTAAGTGGCTACTTTCTGAATTTTAAGATGAGAGTGTCCTAAAAATCAATTTTCTCATGGCATATGTGGTGCACATAAAATCTACTTGAGAATTTTTGCAGCTTTTAATTGTGACCAACAAAATGTTCATTAATCTTTCATATCATCCCAATTTTGGGGTCACCAAGGTGATCATGTCAAGTCTTGAATTTATCAAGACTTTGAAAAATTATTTTATACGCAACGTAAGGTACGGGTTTGATGTATGTAAAGTTTAATTCAGATGAGAATAAAGGGAATTTTTCAAGAGTTTGTTCCTCATATCCGTTGCTTTTTGTTAAAAGCAAAAATTCTGTCTTATCCACCTCTAATGTTTTAGATGGAAATTGTTAGATCGGATATATTTGAAACTTATAAGGGTACGAGTAGATTCAGGATACAAGAGTGCATTCCGAATTACGATAGTAGTATCCATAGGGAGTGTGAAAGTGGCTTTAGAAGTATGTTGTTTCCCTTAAAATTGTATTAGTGGTAGCACTATCCACTAAACTTAACTCTTATTCCATCAGATTTTTCCCGTAAAAGTTCTATAGATAGAAAGAGAGTATTTTAGAATAAATCCTATCTTATTCATATATTCATAAAATTACAGACAAGGTATTTATATTAAAAATTCAAATATAAATACATTACAATATTATGTCTGATTCACATAATATAATATATGTAGTTTGAAAGACTTTATTCTACTTATTGTTATACAGTATATAACATTTTGTAGTATTGAAATAGCTAAATGACATCGACTTATTTACGGAGATTAAGTGAGGTCTCCAGAAACATCTTGGGTGTAATCCACAAGCATGTCTTCATCGAGGATGATATCGTCCTTCGGCTTGAATACTTCAATAGTGCTTTGAGAAGGACCAGCTTGAGGGTTATCTTGAATGGCGTTGAAGTGAGCTTCAGTTTTCTTTCCATGAACTTGTTCGCATTTTTCTCCATACTTCATGTATAGATCCACAAGGTGCTTGGGAATTCGGCATTGATTAGTACGATGATTCATGCATCCACACCGTTGACAAGTTGGAGAGCTATCATTATGATCATGTTTCTTGAAATGATCTTTCCCCTTAGTTTGACCGTTGTTCTTTTTCCATTTTCCCTTGAATTTCTGGAAGTTCATTTTACGGTTTCCAAATTTACTAGTAGAATGAGCATTAGCATGTGCTTCAGGGATAGGCATGGCACCCGTTGGGTGAGCATTATGATTCTTCATGAGAAGTTCATCATGCTTCTCGGCCTGAAGTAATGTGTATATGAGCTCCGAATACTTTGTGTATTTCTGTTGGCGATATTGCTGTTGCAATATCCTCATCGAGGGATGGAATGTGCATAAAGTTTTCTCTATTAAGTCTGCATCTGAAACTTGTTGATTGCAAAATCTTAGTTTGGAGTTAATTTTATATGCACGACAGAATTATATGCAGCAACGGACTTAAAGTCCTGAAACCTTATAAGAGACCATTCTCTTTGGGCTTCCGACAACATTACTGCTCTTTGTTGGTCATATCTCTCCTTGAGGGAGTCCCATAAAGCTAAGGGATCCTCCTCCATCAAATATTCAGTTTTTAAATCAGGATGGAGATGGTGCCTTATGTAGTGCAATGCTGCATACTTTACCACTTGAGGTATTTCTGGAGCATTTTCAGGGGGTGCGACAATGCAAGGACCGAGGCTACATCCACTTAAGAATATTTTCATATCCATGGCCCATGATAGATAGTTACTTCCATCTATTTGTAGTTCTTGGAATTCTTTCTTATTGATGTCAGCCATATTTCCTGCATGTATGATCATGCATTTGATTAATTTTACTTGATAGTAAAATTTATTTTGGTAACAACAAATATGTTCTAGAGGAACACTTATAATTTGTAAGCCATATATGTGTATATCATCGAATTTTGATATATTTGGAAGAGCACTATGGGGGCATAAAAAATGCCTCTGAGTAATAGGCAAACTGTAATATACAGTAGAGATGCCATTACTGTGTGATTGCACAAATATAATTCAAGATAATCACATATTTTATTTGGCCTTTTTATCTCATATTAATGAGATAATATTGCAAGTATAAATTAATTTTTCAAATGCAAAATAAAATTGTTGTACCAAATAACATGTCATAATATGCTAAAGGCAAATATATAACATGTCATATTTCAATTTTTAATAGACATAAGGTCTATAGAATATATATGTACAATAGAATACATTGTCGAACTAAGCATAGTACGAACTGGAGGTGCTAGACATTAATTTAAAGTACACTAAGTACAGATAGAGTGGCAGATCTGCAGCTTCCCAGAAATATCGGACTACTGCTAAATCGCCTAATTAAATCAGCATGTTATTTATTTAACACTAGCATGGCACGTAAGGCCTTTTGGCCCACAAGCCTGTGTCGGCACCGCTTGGACCAGCAGGTCAAAAGGGGAACGAGGAGCAGTGGATAAGGTTCAGGCCTGTACGAGCGCCGCCTCCCCTTATTTTCCTATCGCCCCTTCATGCTTCGTGCCGGCACCGTGGGTCCGTGGCCACCAGCAACTTCAGCGTTGGCTCGTCCCCTCGGAAGGGTCGTCGGGGCGCAGGTATCCCAAGCGGTTGGTGAGGCTGAGGAGCGCCGGGGACTGTGGGCACGGCTCGAAACCATGGCGCAGGCAGTAGTATACCGGCGGAAGGTGTGCCGCGACCGCGAGTTCCACGCTGCCGGAGTCGTGCACGGGCTCGTCGTCGAACTCGCGCTCTGGTCGTAGATGAGCCATCCGGCGCTGGGTCCGCCCAGCAGCCACTCCATAGGCCGAACGGCGGATTCAGGAGGCAGCGGCACTAGTTGTCAGCGTCCGCGCTGAAGTTGGAGGCAGAGGCCTCATTCTGCGTTCGGCACTGCGGAAGTTTCCGGCGCGGCAGCGGCCCTGATACTTGGTCCAGGGGCTCCAGGGTAGTTGTGGCGCTGCACCCAGCGGTTGTTGCGAAGGCGGCGGCGGGCGCCAGGCGGTGTCGGGGTAGCCAAAGGTTTCCGCAGTGGCGGAGGCGGCGGTGGAGGCCGTCGTTTCTGTCCGGACGACCGTGACAGCGAAGGCTTAATGCCCGGCGATCGTCGGAGTTCCATCGGCGAGTAGCAGCGAGAGCGAAATTCCGGCGAGGAAAACGAGAGTGCCGGTGCTCTCTGGCCACAAAGCGAAGGAACAAGCAACATCCGGCAAGAAAATCATCAGTTTCTCACCTTTCTTCTCCGTTCTCTCCTGTAGCCTATTTGCTCTAGTCAGAACAGTGCTTGATAACGTGAAGAGAGTATAGAGAAATGAAGTGAAAGAGTGATTTCATTGATAATGACTGTAGGCTTTTATATGACCTGAACAGTTGCAAGTACATGTCTGTTACAAGAGTCGCGTCATTTAGAAAAGGCACAACGATGATTAGAGAGACACAGCGTATGGACAAAGCCAATATTCTAACTACTAGATAGAATATTCTAAGGAATATGCTAATTTCCTAATTACTCTAAATCTAAAGATATTTTATTCCTAACAAGTTTTCACATCGTCCCAATATATTATAGAGGTAATATCACCGGGAGTCACATAACTTGCTTTCTATGTTAGTTTGATGCTAGAACTTCGAAAATATGGATTTATGGTCATCCAACTTGCATTGTGGTGCAAATACGGTCACAAAACGTGTACGCGGGTGTATCCACCGCTTGCATGGCGTGCCACGCATGCATGGTCCCACTGTCAACGATTGTTGGTGGAGGAGGCGTTAGGTATGACATGTGTAATGTCCATTTTGTAGAAACACCCCTAGTTTTTTCATAATTATGGCTGTATAATTCATTCGCACATAATAAATACTAATAATTAAGTCTGTGGGTCTCATTTGGTAGTCAGACCTATAAGGGACTCACCTGCTAGTGGACGTGAGAAAGATTTGAAGATCTAAAAATTAATCGTGTCGTTTGGATTCAAACCAACAACCTCTTCAATCCGGTCTCATGTTTTAGCCACCACACTAGACGTCCTTTGCTGTCTAGGATTGACATGCATATGTTGTTATATTGTGCAACCCGACATACAAATTATTTTTCTTTTAATTTTTTTGCGACAAATAAATTCTTTTTTAGCTGAGACAACCATAAATTCAATCATATACAAAGAGAACAATGGTGTTATCAATAAACTTGCTCTAATATCAAGTTATCTAAATGAATTTAGAGGGTACACAATTTTTTTTCATTCCGCTCAAATTGTTTATGGTTGGTTTGAACTCCTATGTCAAAATGGACTTGGATCACTTAAATTTCAAATCCAATTTTGTACTGTTGCGGTAGATTAGTTTTCTTCACTCCTCTAGGTCTAGAATTCAAATCACGAGGTACAAACATTTTGATTGTTTTTGTACTGAATATGTTTTTTTGGCAAAAATATAACCTACGCAAGATTCAAACCCGGGCCAGTTGCAAGCTAATTAATGGACAAACATCAGGATAAAAATGATATATCATTATGTGCTATATTTTATTTATCTAGACTTCTAAATTTTTAATTATTTGAATTCAAACAAAAAATTTGTTGCTTTGTATGAAAGAATTTTCAAGCATTTCGAGCGCGAGCGAATTTTTTTGCCATTTTGGAATCCATACGTGTTCATGTGTCTAAGGAGAAACCTAGAATTTTATATGTTGGCAACGGCAACTACTTGAGGATGAGCGGATTTTTTTCACCAGAATTTATTCAAATGGATTTTGAATTCAAAAGTTTTTGGCAATTAAATACATAAATTGAAACTAAAAAAGTACAAATCTTGGGCATGTTCCAGTGGTTAGTATTGCGCATCCAGTAGGTGACCCCAGCTTGCAAGTGTGTGAAAATGTCAGCTGATCCCTGCTTACATTATAGAGTGAAATAAGGTATATTTCTTTAAAGACGTGCTTAGTACAATGGTTTAGTCAGGCCATGTGCGTGCATGGCCTCGTGAATTCAAGCCTCGCACGGCCCTTTTGTTTCTCATTTCTTTGTCAAGCGTGACATGCGCTCGGCCTTTTTATTTCTCATTTCTCTATCAAGTGTAACCTATATGTGCTGATGAGGGGGCTTCTATGCAATTAAAAACAAAGCAGGGGTGTTTCGGTAAAAAATGGTTTCAGTCATGCCACGTAAGCGCAGGATACGTCAGGATACGTCCGGATACGGATAAGATGACCGTATTTGTACAAGAACGTAAGTTAGGTGATCACAAATCCGTATTTTCAAAATTCTATCACCAAACTGAACATCCAGCGTAAGTTATATGACCTCCGGTGATATTACCTCTATATTATATTTCCTTCTTCGTTGCATCAGTGTTTTGCGATTGAGGTGAGAAACTGAGAATGGGTATCCTTCAGCCGGGAGTTGCCGTACACATAGTACTGCTTCCTGACATGATTCAAGCATAGTTTCTACTCCCTCCGTTGAAAAATGTAGCGCGTCCGCGTTTTTCAAGGTTAAACTTTAATCATAAATTTAATCAACGAGACTGACTGCGACGGAAGCAAAAATTAAACTTCTTTTGAATACGAATTCACTGATATAATTTTTGCTCCCACCTCAATCGGTCTCATTGGTTAAATTTATGATCAAAATTAAAGCGCGGGAACCTAATGATATATCCAAATGTGAGTGAGTAACAAAAAAGGAAAAAAATAATATATCCCTCAGTTTTCACTATATTTTCACTGGTACTCCCTCAGTTTTCGCTATATTTTCTTACGGAGTGAGTAACAAAAAAGAAAAATAGAAAATACAAACGATATATCCAAATGTGCATGCCCATTAAGATACATGTACCGGGCACATGACAATTCGAATCAATATTTATTTAAGCCCTGAAGATAAGTTGGGTTATTATGAATTGATTGGCATTTTTTTTCCATTATGTGTCATCCTAAGTTTTTTTTTTTAGGTTCAACATGTGTCATCCTAAGTTTTTTTAGAACGAAGATGCCAGATGCGTCCGGTTTTAGATTAATAAAACCCCAACGGTAGCGTACCACATACCAAGTCTTGATACATCACCAAAAGCCATGCCGGCTCGACCACCACAGTTCAAATGAAACTAAACTAAACAAGCCGCAAATCAAGGTTACAGTGCAGGGCCCGTACAGAGCACGCAGACTCGTCAAGCAACCAAAAGGGACCGAAGTCATGACTCCCTAGCCATCGCATACACTTGCACCAGTCGTTGTTGGGCGGTCTTGATCAACTCAGCATCCTTGCGCCTCCCCAACGGACTCCACTGCTGCAATAGGAGGTTGCATTTGAAGATGATATTAGCCGGATGATTTGGAAAACACCCTTCTATAGTAAACTTGTTCCTAGTTAGCCATAAGGCCCAGAGAAGTGCCCCAACACAACTCCACATAACCCGATATGCTGGGCCCTTAATCGCATCTAGGAGGTTGAAAAGCTCGGTAGCCAAGCGCGGGTCCCAAAGGACACCCGCCGCGGTCCGGACTGCACTCCACGCGAACCTCGCTAGAGGGCAACGGAAAAACACATGATTGGCATCCTCCGGTTCCCCGCACAACGCACACGGACCCGTGGCCGGTCCATTACGTTTGGCTACGTTCAAGGAAGTGGGAAGCCTATCACGAAACAGTTGCCATATGAAAAGTTTGATCTTCAAAGGCATCCGCGCTTTCCATAATCTTGCAATCACTGGCTGTGTCGGCCCTCGACACAACTTGCGGTATAAGGAGTTCACCGAGAACTTCCCCGAGTTAGTGAGCGCCCAACTCACCGTGTCAGGCTGATCCGAAAGACCCACTGGTTCGATTAGTTGCAGCAAGGCCGCGAGGCTTGCCTGCTCGGGCCCGTTGAGTTCCCGCTTAAACTGAATCTCAGGTGGCGTCGCGGCAAGCGCATCCGCCACTGACAACGCGGTGTCAACAGCAATATCGTACAAATCCCGGAATTCAACCCAAAGGGGTTGGGTACCTATCCAAAGATCAGTCCAGAATCGCGCGGATCTGCCGTTCCCAACCAAAAATTTTGCCCCCATGGCAAAAGCTGGTTTGATCAACTGAAGATCATTCCAAAAAGGTGAGCCCCTTGCCCTCCCTTCAAAGAAATTTCCGTTAGAAAAATATTTGGCCCTTAGGAGATCAATCCCACAACCCGAAGGCCCCCTGGGTGATTTTCCTAAGTTGATGTGGCTCCTAATATATAGATGCATATCTAGGAAGTAAGTAGTACCTCATCTGTACCATGCCCATTACGAAACATGTACCAGGCGCATGTAGAGCCATCTGTTCCGAATCTGCCACGAACAAGTGAGCCAGGTACGGGTGTCACACAGGAAGGAGTGGGTGTACATAAAAAGAAAAATTGTGCGCGATGCAGTTTGAGATTCATTTCTCTGTCGTTCAAACACATGGTCGAAGGAATATTTTCTAAAACATGGTGCGGCCAATGAATGCATATGGCTGCATGCCACCAGCCTGCTAGCTCCAGAAGAAAGGTTCCTGCCCGACGACTTATGATGTGGCCAAGTCCGGTGAAGCAACTCGGCGCCAAATATTATTGTCCCGATAAAGGGAAAAGTTGTATAGTCACATCTGTGTACGCAACACATTGGGGCTTGACGTGATTCGTGATAGCTACGGTTGGGTGGAGGGATGCGCGCACCGCGCATGTGATGGCTGCATCGTCCCGCATGCTGATGGAAATACTCTGCCACGTCATGCACGGGAAGGCTACTATGAGGCAGATACGAAAAAACAAAATTAAATAGAAAATAGTGAACATCAAACATAGTTATATTTTCTGTTTTATGTTTATGTTTTCAGTTTCCACGGTACCATAACAACGTAATATGCATCATAGTAGCACCCTAGTTTTCTCTCTGACCACGCAATGGATACGAGCCGAGCAGACAAGCATCTACCCGATGTCAAATCCATGCAAGTCACGGCCGTCCGGCAGCATGCCACTGTCGCTTACGCAAAGTATGCCCTTCGTGCTGTCACGTGGGCAGTCGAGTCAAGGGCGCTATCTCTCCTTCCCCGCTAGGTGGAATCATGCTAAGTCGAACAGTGCTAGACTAGGCCCAGAAGCGGTCAAAAAATTGTAGATCCTACCACATTTAATGATCTGCTAGACCTGCTAATCAAATGGGTGCTACAGTATGTCAGTGAAGTGTCCAAAGGAGAGGCCATGGTCATATGAGTTTTTTTAAACAAGACAAAAGACTTGTCATTTTTCTTGTTTAAGAAGAAGAGAATTGCCCGATATAACCATCACCACCGTTGTAACGCAGGATCAGCAACCAGAACAGAGCACAATGCACCAGATCCAGATCGAGCGGCTCGAGCTAAGCAGCTGAGTAGGAGCAGGCCCTCCGCCTATTACTTTCACCCAACACAACCATATATGGACCTGTTATATTCACCCGACTCAACCTTACTTAGATCTAGTACATTCACCCAATATAACCATACTTGAACCTGGTACATTTAGCGGACACAACCTTACTTGGACCTGATACATCCACCCGGCTGAACCTTATTTGGACCTGGTACATTCACCCAACACAACCATACATGAACCTGGCACATTCATCCGACTCAACCATACTTGGACCTGGTACATTCACCCGATACAACCATACTTGGACATGTTACATTCAGCGGACACAACCCTACTTGCACCTGGTACATTCAGCGGACGCAACATACTAGGACCTGGTACGTTTAGCGGACACAACCCTTCTTGGACCTGATACATTCAAGACACAATCTTACTTGAACCTAGTACATTCACCCGACAGAACCTTACTTGGACCTAGTACAATCGCCCGATACAACCATACATGGAACCGGTACACTCACCCCACTCAACCTACTTGGACCCGGTATATTCTCCCCGCACGACCTTCTCCATCACCTTGATGGTCAGGGACAAGGGAAACAAATTTCCCAGCAGCTTGCGCTGGGGCCACCGAGAACTGAAGCACATGAAAACCCCCAACCTGTTGGGTAAATCAATTTTCTGGTATTTATTGATGAAAAATAGATTTTCATATTTTATTCAAAAGTCAAAATGGCATTTCTGATTAATATGAAGGAAACAAAAGGCAGTATAAAAGATAGACAACTGTACGTAAAAACTATTGGTAATATAAAAATCCATTGAAAATCAAACTAGCCCTCTTCTCCCCCTGATTGTAAGTCGCACACTGGAGAATGAAAATTGTATTGAATCAACAGTAAAGGAAGTGGGACACCCGCAAGCATCTTTGCCATACTAGACTTTGAAGAACGCAATAGCCACTCACCCCGCCAGGGGAACTGAAACCTAAGGGAAAGAAAACACAACAGACAGGTTCTGACTCCCCTTTTGCGCGACGGGATCGCCGGACGGGAAAGAGGAGGGGCACAGAGGCTTTTTATTTTTCTTTCTAGGGTTCTTTGTGTAAATTGTAAGGACAGCTGTGTAACCTCTGTGTAACTACACCTACGATGAATGAAAGGCAGCACGGCCGTGTCGAATACAAAATCTCCGTGAGCTGAACCTATCTTGGGCTGATGTTCATGTGTCCAGCGAGGTGCTCTGATCGGACGTCACTTTAAAAAAAGAAAAACAATTTTTGCCTATTGTACTTTAGTTTGGATGACGGCAAAGAAATCGTTTTGACTAACGGCAAAGAACACATTATCGTCGTCTGTTATTTTTGCGGCAGACGGCAAAACTGTAATGACCGACGACAGTATCTTTGTCGTCATCCCGATGAAAGGCTAACGACAAAGTACCCCCTTGCCGCCTAATCGCTGCTGTCTAACTTCGCTGTCAACTGGCTGACGGCAAAATCATTGCCGTCAGTAATTCGTCCTTTGCTGTTTGTACTTCCCTGACGGCAAATTAGATGTTTATCGTAGTGAATACCAGGTCCAAGTAAGATTGTGCGGGCTGATTGTGTGAGGTTCAAATATGATCGTGCCCGGTGAATGGATGTACCAAAGTCCAAAGTATGTTTGTGTCCAGTAAATATATCATGTCCAAGTATGGTTGTGTCAGGTGAATGTACCAGATCTAAGTATCTTTGTGTTGACTGAATGTATCAGGTCAAAATATGGTTTGGCTAAATGTACCACGTCCAAGTACTCATGTATGGTGTTGAGGAAGGACACTAGTTTGTGTTCTCCAGCTATGGGGCAGCACAATGGGATCTTTCTCTGTTCGACGTCGAGGAATGCGGGAAGCTCATGCATGTCATCGGGGACGTGCCTGAAGGAGGTAGTGCGGCCGTATAAGTCACGCGATGCAAACATGGAGGAATTGTTGTCATCAGCAATCAAAATAACATTTCTACCAAGCAAAATAGATGCTTTCCCACACCAAACAAAATTAAGCAAAATGAAAACGGTTTTTTCATGTAGGACGTGTCTGAAGGAGGTAGTGTAGCCGTATGAGTCTCGCAATGCAAACATGGAGGAATTGTTGTCATTTTGCTTGATTTTTTTAGGCGCCGGGAAATTATATATTGTGCTTAGTTGTAGTATTATTTTAGCTGATGTATGATTGTGTCATGTGAATGTACGAGGCACAAGTATGTTTGTATCGGCTAATTGTACGTGCATAACAATGGTTATGTTGGATGAATTACTAGGTACAAGTATGCTCGTGACTGTTGATTATTGTACCATGTACAGGTATGACTGCGTCAGTAAAGTGAAGTGTATCAGCTCCAAGCACTGGTGTACTTTAGTGATCTAAACGCTCTTATATTTTATTAAGGAAGAAGTATTAGTTTGTAGCTACTCATGTAACAAGACATGGACGTATGAACAGCCGTACTTTCTGGATGATGCCAGAGCTGAGCCAGGAACATGAGTCATACATGATGGAGCGCGCCTCGAACAAAATTTCTGCGCGATGCATTTGAGCGACGTACATTAAAAAAAGGAATCAGGGGTCCTAAGTAGATGTTAACGTGAACGTGCAGCCTTCCGCTCGTTTTCTCTTCATCGACACGCCAACAATGGACCTGTTTGGATCATGGGGTTAGAACTAATTTGAATTAGTTGGAGGCTCAAATAACTTAAAAGTATCCAAACATGAAAAGTTAGAGTGGTTAGTTTCATCTAACCCGACTATCCCGGTGGAGAGATGCTTATTTGGGTTAGAGTGGGTTAGAAAATAACTCTAACTCTAACTGTGTTAGAGTATCCAAACAGGGCCAATGAATCACTGTAGCATGCTCTGCGAGGTTCTCTCCTTTAGTGTTCAAAAGTGAGGTCATGCAAAGATTCCTGCCAAGCAGCGGTGGCGACTTGCCGAGACTGGCGATATTCTCCCTGAATCCTTCTGCTTCCTTCATTCAATCCTTCTAGATTCCATCTCTGCCATTTCCACCCCTTTTCCTCTTAGTTTCTCAGGTTCTCTTAATCTCTTTGTCCCTTCTTTCTCCCATCACAGCTTGTAGATCTTCAGGTTACTTTCCCTTGCTACAGTACCCACCTGGTTTTCCCCTTTTCTACTGAAACAATCTTCCAATCCCTTGATCTAAGTCGCCGATTCCGGAGTGGTTTGTAGCGGCAACAGACGAATATTGATGGATGCGGCGACGGACATCGAGGGCCCTTTGGATAGGAGGGGGCGAATCGAGCACAGCGTGGTTGATAATTTCGACTGGGGTAGCTACAAGAAGCAAGCGATGGAGGTCCTCAAGAAATCAAAGGATCCCCTTAGTTGTTTGGGGCGGATGAGAGAAAGGGCAAGAGAATTCCTTGGGCATGATTTTGGAAGGTTGGACAGGTTTTCTGTAAAAGGGGAAAATAAATTTGAGCTGGCGGCGAGGCCTTCCGTCAAACTTCAAGGGTCAGGTCCGGGGAATTCAGTTGAGGATGATGCCAAGGAGGAATTCGTCAGCAGCAAACCAGTTGCGATCTTATCCGTGCCAGACAAACTAGTAATCTCTTGCATGTATGGTGCAGTTCTGAATCTGAATGAATATCATAGTTCAGACTTTGAAATGGCTGTTGTCGTGGGTGACATTCAGGGCATCTCTGTTCACGGAATTAGACACCTGAAGTCAGTCATCCCTGGTATGCTGCACATGTCTGCCATGTTGTGCAAAACTCATGTTTCGATTGCTAGGATTGACCTACCACCAGACCCTGGTCTATTGTTACTTTTGGAATGGCACATTCTTGGAAGGTGTGGTACAGAGGAGGATAAAAATAAAGTTTATTACACAGTCTTATATGAGAAGATGTCAGTCTTCTGTTATGTTTGTGGCCATTTGGGGTATACTTTCTTGGAAAATGGTAATGGCATGCATGACCAGGAATGGATGGTTTGGGAAGATTGGATGCTTGCCGTTTGGATGATCGTGCTCGCTTCTCCAACGGTAGAGCTATGAGTTCAAGTGCTAGAAGTACTTCACTTTCTGCAGGATCGGCGGCCTCCATCAGGGAGGACCGCCGGGCACAATGAATATCTTAAGTTTGAACTGTCGGGGGTCCGGGCGACCTGAGACAGTTCAAGAAATTAGCAGTTTGATTCGGCTGCATCACCCGTCACTGGTTTTTCTCTCAGAGACCAGGCTGTCTGATAAGAGAGCTCAGGATCTGAAGTTTCGCTTGGGGTTCAGTAATGCGGTTGGCGTAAAGAGCGAGGGGCTAAGTGGAGGCCTTGTCCTCTTTTGGAACAATGACTCGGTGGTATCCTTGAAATCTTTCAGTCGGACGCACATTGATGTGTTTGTGCAAAATGAAAGCTTGGGGGGGGGGGGGGGGGGGGGGGGGTGGGGGGGGGGGGGGGGGGGGGGGGGGGGGGTAGAGAATGGCGCTTTACGGGATTTTATGGTGAGCCGGTAAGAACACGAAGAAAATTAAGCTGGGACCTTATGAAGTTTCTGCGAAGGGAGTTTAATAATCCATGGTTGATAGCCGGAGACTTTAATGAGGTACTTGATGCTTCCGAACAATTTGGAGGTAATGTAAGAGAGGAATGGAAAACGGAGGGTTTTCGGGATGCGGTGGAGTATTGCCACTTGGATGATCTAGGCTATTCCGGTCTCCCATTTACTTGGGATAACAGGCAGCAAGGGTCGAATAACATCAAAGTCAGACTTGATCGTGCTCTAGCTGATGAGAAATTTATGGAAAGATATGATAATACTAGTGTTAGGGGCTAGGGTTCTGCCCGGTCTTGGCCGTAGGCAGTAGGGGAAGGAGGGGGCTGGGCGTGGCGATGAGTGGCTGCGCCGGCGGCTGGGCGCCGTCGCGGGAGAGGAGGATGGCGGCGGCAGCGCAAGAGGCAGGGGGCGGCTAGGGTTCCGGCTCCTCTGGGAGCCGGGCAATAGAGATAATCTTCTTATTGCTTGATCTCAAACGATGTCTTACACGAGTATTTATAACTTTAGCCTAAGATAACTTGTGGGCCAAGCCCCTAATACTAATGCCTGGTGGGCTGCCGGCCATAACACTTCTCCCCGCCTGCACAAACAGCTCGTCCTCGAGCTGTAAGGTGGGGAAGTGCTTGCCGAACTCCTTGAGGTGATCAACAGCTGGGGCGGTCAGGTCGGCGGCGACGGCGTCCTCCAAAATGTAGTTTGCAACCTCCAGGTAGAAGAGTCGCGGGCAGGCATGGCCGGGCGTGTAGGGCTCGTCGCAGTTGAAGCACAACCCTTGGCGGCGACGCTCGAGGAGCTCGGCTGAGGTGAGCCGACGGAACGGGCGTCCCGCGGTCGCGGCGAGGGGTGTCGCAGAAGCCTGCGTCGGACGACCTTGCGCGGAATCCGGCCCGGGTAGCGACCCAGCGGTCCGGGACGGTGAGTCCTGCTGGATGGCCACCGCGCGGTGCTCGAACGCGCGGGCGTAGTACATGGCCGACTGGAGATCCTGGGGTCCGCGAAGCTCCACGTCGACGCGAATGTGATCCGGAAGTCCACCGACGAAGAGGTCGGCCCGCTGCTGCGCCGTTACGCCCGACGCATGGCACGCCAAGGCCTGGAAACGGTCGGCGAAGTCCTGCACCGTGGAGGTGAAGGGAAGGCGGCCGAGCTCCGCCAATCGGTTCCCGCGCACCGGAGGCCCAAAGCGAAGGAGGCAGAGCTCGCGGAAGCGCTCCCAAGGGGGCATGGCGCCCTCGTCCTGCTCGAGGGCGTAATACCAGGTCTGTGCCGCGCCGCGGAGGTGGTACGAGGCGAGCCAGGTACGCTCCAATGCGAGGGTGCGCTGCCCGCGAAAGAACTGGTCGCACTGGTTGAGCCAGTTGAGGGGGTCCTCCGTGCCGTCATAGGTGGCGAAGTCGAGCTTGGCAAACCGCGAAGGTGTCTGTGCCGGAGCGCCGTGTCGAACTGGCTCGGAGGAGCGGAGCAGCGAGGCGGGTGGCGCCTGGTCGGAGTACTCCGGGTAGGGACCAGCGGAACCAGATGGCCCCCCAAACTGCGGGAACGGAGTTGGCTGTTCGGGGGCTGTGGTGTAGACCGGCGAAGGTGAAGACCCAGCCGCCCACGCTGGAAGTGGCGACGGGGAGGCCGGGAACCGGACCTGATGAATCGGGAGGCCGATTGGCGAGGGTGCCCCCGAGCTAGGCAGGGGCGGCGTCGGTGGTTGTAGCGTCGGCGGCGGGGGGTGGACGGGGGCGTCGGTGGCCGCGGGGGAGGGTGGCTGCAAGTACCACAGAGGGGCCGCGGCCGGCGTGGTCCCGCCGGGGTGTCCTGCCTGGAATGGCAGCAGCGGCAGCCCGGTGCAAGCCGGCACGGAGAACGGCTGCAGCGGTCCGGCGGCTGCCGCCTGCGGCATCTGCTGTAGCGGCCAGGGGGCCGCGAACGGCGTCGGCCACTGCGGCCAAGGCGGCGTCGAAGCTGCCGGTGGGGGAAGCGCCGGGTAGCCGCCGGTGATGGCCGCCGGTACCGAGTACCACGACAGCGCCTGCTGGCCCGCGGGCACGGCCGGATGAAGCGGTGGAGGCGGCCCGTACGGGCTCGCCAAGTAGAGGCGGATGCCCTGGACCGCGACGACCAGGTCGTTGAGCACGCCGGCCATGGCCTCCGGTGTGAACTGCGGCGGTGCTGGGGGAGGCGACGGCGGTGGTTGCTGGATGGGGATTTGCGGCTGGCCCTGGCCCGGCGTGGTGCTGGGTGCGGGGGAGATCGACGCCGAGAGGGAGGCCGTGGCGCCCAGCGACGCAGCGGCGGCGTTGGTGGAATCGGTGGCAGCGGCGGTGGGGGAGGCGTTGGGCAGCGGCGGCTGCGGTGGTGGCGGGTTTGGAGGCGATGAAGACATGGTCGAAACCCGGGTACCTGATACCAAGGTGTTAGGGGCTAGGGTTCTGCCCCGTCTTGGCCGTAGGCAGTAGGGAAAAGAGGGGGCTGGGCGTGGTGATGAGTGGCCGCGCCGGCGGCTGGGCGCCGTCGCGGGAGAGGAGGATGGCGGCGGCAGCGCAAGAGGCAGGGGGCGGCTAGGGTTCCGGCTCCTCTGGGAGCCGGGCAATAGAGATAATCTTCTTATTGCTTGATCTCAAACGATGTCTTACACGAGTATTTATAATTTTAGCCTAAGATAACTTGCCTAAAATAACTTGTGGACCAAGCCCCTAATACTAATGCCCGGTGGGCCACCGGCCATAACAACTAGAGTACTTCATGTTCAGACAACTGAATCAGACCACTGCGCTCTTTTGATTGTTATCAAGCAATCTGATTGGATTGCTGCCGCAGTGATAGATAAGCCATTCCGGTTTGAAAATGCCTGGATGAGGCATCATACTTATGATCAGACAGTGGAGGAGAGTTGGGTGGATGGTGCGACGGATATGGCATCAGTACATAGTGCCCATGCAAATGTAAGTACTAAACTAAAAAAAATGGAGTAAGGAGGAGTTCGGGTCAGTCCCAAGGCAGTTAAAGATCATGCGACAGCGACTTGAAAGACTGCGGGCGAATTCTTTGTATATGGGGCCGGTGCCGGAGGAGAAACAACTCATGCGGCGTATCTCGGAAATGTTGTCGAGAGAAGAGGCTATGGCCAGCCAACGTTCAAGGGTGGACTATCTAAAGGAAGGTGATCGAAATACCGGGTTTTTTCATGCTAGAGCTCGAGAAAGATTCAGGACAAATAGAACTAAAGCATTAAAAGATTTTGATGGCACTGTGAAAACACTACAGACGGAGTTGGAGACACTAGCAGTAGATTTCTATACCACCTTATTCACTGCTCAGGCTGACACAGTCCCAGAGGTGGTGACTGAATGGGTACCCCCGAAGGTAACTGTACATATGAACGAACAACTCTGTGCTCCGGTGACAGATATGGAAATTGAACAAGCATTATTTAGTATGCATCCCAACAAATCACCGGGTCCGGATGGGCTTACTGCAGGTTTTTATATATGTCATTGGAATGTGCTGAAGGGTGGCGTTTGTAGAGCAGTTCGTGATTTTCTAGAGGGAGGGATGATGCCTAATGAGGTGAACAGTACCGTGCTGGTTTTGATACCCAAAGTCAAAACACCACAAGAGCTAGGACAGTACAGGCCAATATCATTATGTAATGTGCTTTACAAGATTGCATCGAAAGTTCTGGCTTTACGTCTTCGGCCAATTTTGGATGAAATCATTGCTGAGGAACAAAGCGCTTTTGTACCTGGACGATTGATTACAGATAATGTGTTGATTGCTTATGAGTCTATACATTATTTAAAGAAGAAGAAAGATAAAGGCGGTGTTTGTGCTGTCAAGTTAGACATGGCAAAAGCATATGACAGGATTGAATGGTTATACTTGAGAGAGGTTATGCGTAAATTGGGCTTCGCAGAACAGTGGATTGGAAGAATAATGGCTTGCGTTGAAACTGTAAAATTTTCAGTTAGGGTGAATGGACATCTTTCGGAATTCTTTACACCTACCCGAGGTATTAGACAAGGTGATCCTTTGTCACCTTATCTCTTCTTGTTGTGTGTAGAAGGTCTCAGCAGCCTTCTAAAATTCAAAGGGCCGTCTAATCTTGCAAAAGGGATAAGGGTGGGTATCCATGCACCTTGGATATCACATTTACTGTTCGCAGACGACTGCATGATTTTCTCGCAGGCTACAACATAGGGTGCTCAGCAGTTACAGGAGATTTTGGAACTTTACAGAGTAGGCTCCGGCCAGCTGGTGAATAGAAGTAAGTCTGCCATTTTCTTTAGTGGCAACTATTCGGTAGAAGGGAAATTGGCTTTCCAGGAAGGAGTGGCAATTCAAACTGAAGCTTTGGCAGAAAAGTACCTAGGCTTACCCACAGCCCTAGGTAGATCTATAGAGGAGAATTTTGAGCATATTGCAAGCAGTATAAAGAAACTGGTTAATGGTTGGGCGCCGAAACTAATGGATAGTGCGGCTAGAGAGGTCTTAATAAAGTCAATCTGCCAAGCTATTCCGACATACTTCATGAGTTGTTTCAAATTGTCAAAGAAAACATGTAAAAAATTTATGAGCATTGTGGCTACATACTGGTGGGGAGGAGATGAGAATAAGAGGAAGATGCACTGGAAGAAATGGCAGGATATAGCGCAATTTTCACCTATGATGTTCACTTATGATGTTCACTTATGATGTAGATCTGGATTAGTAGTGCAATTTTCACCTAAGATAGGTACAGTATATGCCATGTTAATCTGAATTTTGCTTGCCATGTTTCTATGGATTAGTGTGATATAGGCATGTGATGTTGATCTGATTGATATGCTTTACAAGTGATTGATGCCTAACTACTTAATTATTCTGTAGTTCCATAATGTCAGATCAAGTAGATTTGGCTTCTAACATAACTGAAGAGAACAGCAGGAGAAAGAGGAAAAAGATTATCTTATGGAGTTGCCCATGTCCTTGAGGAAGGATTGGCTATTGATGTTGAATGAGAGGAACGGTGCTTGATTGGCGCCATTTGGATATTATGTATGATTGTTGGCTGCAATGTACTCCCTCTTATATTTCTTTACAGAGGGAGTAATCATTATGAACATGTTCTCCTAATTAGTATCTTGTCTTTTTGATGGTCGTCAACTTGATGTAACTACTTGTTGCTACATCTATGGGACTCACTTTTATTGATGTCAATTGTTGTTGCTTTGTGCTGCTCTTGTACAAGTGATGCAACCATATAAGTGATGTTGTTACGTGATGATGATGTTCTTGCTCCCATGTATGCCAGTTTTGCTGTTTTGGGCTCCTGCTACTTGTACAAGTGATGCTGTTGTTTTTAGTTTATTTCTTGAGTATAATCATTCACAAATATATTCATTTGTGGTATAAAATTTAGTTTCAATCAATAGAACAAAGTACAATGTAGATCCTGTAACAAATGAGCAATTCCAATGCAATTTATGACGATCCAAACAAGCCATGGAATTGAACCACATTACTTGACATCCAAACAGCGGAATTCACATTCAATATCAATATCAATGTCCTGTGTGATTTGGCATTGGCTCCAATTCAATGCCAAGCCTCCCAATATCTACATCTAAACAGAGTGAAATTGTAGCGACCAGACCTCAAACGGTCTGATCTCTGTGCATCAGTGTCATCCCTGAATCGGTAATGCTGACACACACAGTACTCGAGGATTTATAACAGAGTAGAAATCACACACTTATTACATCGAATGTCTCAAAAGAGAACTTATTACAATAAATATGGCTTAAGGCCATCTAAAACGATAACAGCGGAAGGCTTGGAAGATAAAGTAAGTCCATCAACTCCAACGACATCACTGAGTGAAAGACCACGACCTAAGGCACATTACTCGTCGTCTGAAAAGTCTGCAACATAATACGTTGCAGCCCGAAAATGGGTCAGCACATGGAATACGGTAGTTTCTAGCATGAATAATCTTATGATCCCTTTGAGCCTGGGTGGCAGTCCATAGGAAAATCACACGGTACCCCGGGATTTCCAAAAATACAGGCAATCACTGGGTTCCCCGGGTGCCTCAATCCACCCAGATGTGTATTAAAGTAGCCACCTTAAGTTAATCATTAATTAACAACTCACATCTATCATGGACACACTCAAACCCAAACCATGTCTACCAGCATAGCATAGCATAGCAATATAAGCAACGTAGAAGTAACTCCCAGGGTTTGATAATAAAACAGGTGAATAGGTTCTACCTCATCTATTTCCCAACCCACAATTTATTCAGATCCTAACCATGCAATTGTTTGAGGGTTGATCTAATGCAATAAAAACTGGGTAGTAAAGAGGTATGATCAAAGTGTTACTTGCCTTGCTGATGATCGGTGAAACCTAGAGACTCGTAGTAGCACGCTTCGCACTCCGGGTACTCTATCGCAATCAAACAGGAATACAATAAGCAATCAAGCAAGTGACACGGGTAAAACTCAATTAAGAAGATCTAACCAGAAAGTTCAACTTAAGAACTCTGGTTTGCAAAAAGAATCAAATCAAACGAAGCAACGAAACTCAAACTGTGAAAGAAACAAGCTTCGTTTACTAATCTAGACTAAAGTCCAATTTTACAGTAGCAAAAACTTGTTTAAGTTGGTTAAACAGAAAGAGGGCTTTGAGACGAAACTCTAGGTGCTTGAATCGCCTAATTCCGATAAATGAGCGAAAAGAAAAACTAAAATGAAAATCAGATCAGAAATCGCGATCGAAAATAATCACGAAAAAATCTGAGAAAAAGAAAAACTGACGAACAGGCTAACGAACGAGCGTTCTCTATCTGCGGCTAAACGGTGAAAACCGTTCATTAAAACGAACGTCCAGACAAACGTCCGCTAAATAACTAAACCGAAAAACCGATCTAAAAATAAAAAATCGGGATCTAGGGTTTAAAAAAAACGATCGGTTTTCTCGCGAAAACTGAGGCGGCGATGGCTACCTCCGACAGTTCGGGCGAGACGGCGTCGGCGGCGGGCGGCTCCGGCGGGGTCGGGCCGGACGGTGGTGCCGGCGGACGGCTTTATCGGCGGCGGACGGCTTTGGCGGGGTCGGGCGGTGGTGGGTGGCGGCGCGGGGCGGCGACGGCGGCTAGGGTTTGGGGCGCGGGTGGGCTAGCGGCGGCGGCTGGGCCTCGGGCTACGACTTTTAAAGCCCCCCGGGCGGAGGAATCCGGCTCGGGTACGGCCCGTAGGTCGGTTGACCTTTTTTTTTCTAAATTATTCTGCGAAGAAAAACAAACAAAAGAAATACTAAACGGACTCCAAAAATCCCGAAATAAATTTTCCCCATCCTCTAAAAATATGGCGGACAAGGTGAACATTTATTTGGGCCTAAAATACAATTTTTAAAAACAGGTGTTTTTCCTAATTCAAATAAAATAGCAATAAAATTCCAAAAAAATCTTATTTGATTTTAATATTAAATCTCCATTATTTCTTTATTTTTAGGAATTCATTTTATCCCTTCTCTTTTATTTTTGTAAAAGAAATATTTGAAGATAAAATAATAAAATCAAACGATCCTCTTTTCAAAATTCAAGAAAAACTCAAATATTGAAAATAACGAAATCCCCTACTCTCTCCGTAGGTCCTTGAGTTGCATAGAATTTCTAGGATCAAGCCAAAATGCAATAAAATATGATATGCAATGATGATCTAATGTATAACATTTCAAATGGAAAATTTGGAATGTTACAAACCTACCCCCCCTTAAGATGAATCTCGCACTCGAGATTTGGGTTGTCTAGAAAATAGGTGAGGGTGATCTTTCCGTAAGTCTCCCTCGCGTTCCCAGGTGGCTTCATCTTCAGTATGGTGACTCCACTGAACCTTGCAAAACTTGATAACTTTGTTGCGTGTGACTCGGCTGTCAAACTCGAGAATCTTGACTGGCTTCTCCTCGTAAGTCAAATCGCTATCCAACTGTATCGCTTCCAGTGGCACTGTATCTCTCAGAGGGATATCAGCCATCTCTCGTGGCACTTCTTCAATGGGGAAACGTGGAACACGTCGTGAACTCCTGACAATCCTTTGGGCAATTCCAACTTGTAAGTAACTTCTCCCATACGTCCCAAAACTTTGTATGGTCCCACAAAACGTGGTGCTAACTTTCCCTTAACTCCAAAGCGTTTAACTCCTCGGAGTGGTGATACACGAAGATACACTATGTCTCCAACTTTGTAAGATGTCTCCTTGCGTTTAGAATCCGCATAGCTCTTCTTCCTGGACTGGGCTACTTTGAGTCTATCGCGAATCAGTTTAACCTTCTCTTCAGACTCTTTAATCAAATCTGGTCCACACAACTGTCGGTCTCCAACTTCATCCCACAACAATGGTGTCTGGCACCTCCTTCCGTACAATGCTTCGAAAGGGGCCATCTTTAAACTGGATTGGTAACTGTTGTTGTAAGAGAACTCTGCGTAAGGCAAATTATCGTCCCAACTAGATCCATAATCTAGTGTACAAGCTCTCAACATGTCCTCCAGAATCTGATTGACTCTCTCAGTCTGTCCATCTGCGGGTGAAAAGCTGTACTGAACTCTATCCTGGTTCCCAAAGTTTCATGCAACTGATTCCAAAACTTTGAGGTAAACTAGGTTCCTCTATCTGATACATTTGTCCTCGGAACTCCATGCAAACATATGATCCTGGTAATGTATATCTTTGCCAACTTAGCACTGGTGTAAGTGGTCTTTACTGGAAAAAAATGAGCTACCTTCGTCAAACGATCGACTACAACCCATATCGAGTCATAGCCTGAACGAGTCCTGGGTAATCCCGTGATAAAATCCATGCCTAGCTTATCCCACTTCCATTCGGGTATCGGCAATGGTTGTAGCAATCCTGCTGGCTTCTGATGCTCCGCCTTCACTCTCTGACATACATCACAAACTGCTACATACTCTGAAATATCCTTCTTCATTCCGGTCCACCAGAAATTATCCTTCAAATCCATATACATCTTGGTATTTCCTGGGTGAATCGAATATAGCGAATCATGGGCCTCCTGTAAAATCAGCTTCCTGATCTCCTGATCATTGGGCACATATATGCGGTCCTCAAACCATAAGGTATCGTGCTCATCCTCACGAAATCCCTTGGCTTTTCCTTTGCTCGCCCTTTCCTTTATCTCGACAATCTCCTTGTCCATCCTCTGAGCTTATCTAATCTTATCCATCAAAGTAGATTGAATCTCCAAAGCTACTACATAACCTCTCGGAACTATTTCCAAACATAGCTCACGAAGGTCTTCTGCCAACTCCTTAGGTAACTCTCCAGTCATGAGTGTGTTGACATGACTCTTGCGGCTCAACGCATCGGTTACTACGTTAGCCTTTCCGGGATGATAATGCAACTTCATATCATAATCCTTAATGAGTTCCAACCATCTCCTCTGTCTGAAATTCAATTCCTTCTGTGTGAAGATATACTTCAAACTCTTGTGATCCGTGTATACTTCACAATGGTTTCCAATGAGAAAATGTCTCCAAGTTTTCAATGCATGTACTACGGATGCTAACTCCAAATCATGCGTGGCATAATTTAACTCATGGGGTTTAAGCTGTCGTGAGGCATATGAAACAACTCTTCCTTCCTGCATAAGCACTGCTCCAAGTCCTCGACGAGAAGCATCGCAATACACTTCATAATCCTTGCGTTGATCTGGCAAGATCAACACTGGTGATGTAACCAAGCGTTTCCTCAACTCCTGAAAACTAGCCTCACATTCCTCAGTCCATTTGAACTTAGTGTCCTTCTTCAACAACTCAGTCATAGGCTTTGCAACCTTCGAGAAATTCTCAATGAACCTTCGGTAGTATCCTGCGAGTCCAAGAAAACTCCGAATTTCTCCAACTAACGTGGGTGCCTAGCTCCCAATTTGTCACAGTGACAACTTTGGTGGGGTCTACCGCTGTTCCTTCTCCGGATATAACATGTCCAAGGAATCCAACTTCCTTCAACCAAAACTCGCACTTGCTGAACTTGGCGTATAGCTGATGTTCTCTGAGCTTCCCAAGTACCAAACGCAAATGCTCTTTATGCTCCTCTTCATTCTTCGAGTAGACCAGAATATCATCTATGAACACTACAACGAACTTATCCAAAAACTCCATAAACACCTTGTTCATCATGTTCATAAAATAGGCAGGTGCGTTAGTCAGGCCAAATGACATAACGGTATACTCATATAGCCCGTACCTTGTGGTAAAAGTTGTCTTAGGTATATCCTTCTCTCGAATCTTCAGTTGGTGGTACCCTGATCGCAGATCGATCTTAGAAAACACCTTAGCTCCTTGCAGCTGATCATAGGCAGTGGGTACTTATTCTTGATCGTCACCTCATTCAATCCTCGATAATCAACAACCATCCTTAACGATCCATCCTTCTTCTCCACTAGAAGTACTGGAGATCCCCAAGGTGACAAGCTTGGGCGAATATATCCCTTATCCAGTAACTCCTTAATATGCTTCTTAATTTCCTCTAAATCCTGTGCGGGCATCCTGTACGGTCTCTTAGATATTGGCCCTGTGCCTGGAAAAAGCTCAATCAAGAACTCGATGTCTCTATCCGGTGGCATGCCTGGCAACTCTTCGGGAAATACACCCGGGAAATCCTTCACCACTGGTACTTCCTCCTGTACAACTCCTGATAAGGAATTTACTTGAGTCCTAATCGGCACATGCCGGGATACATACTTGATCCTTCTTCCTTCTGGGGTGGTGAGCAAAATTGACTTACTGGCGCAATCGATATTTCCTCCATACATCGATAGCCAATCCATACCCAGAATCACATCCAAACCTTGCGACTCCAAAATTATCAAGTCAGAAGGGAAAACATGACTACCTATGGTTAATGGCAACTGAAAACATCCACTGCTTGCCATATACTCGGCTCCGGGTGAGGTTACTAGCATGCGTGTCTTAAGAACTCTAGTGGGCAACTTATACTTATCCACAATTCCCCTTGATATGTATGAATGCGATGCACCAGTATCGAAAAGAACGACTGCAGTAAATGACTTAACCAAAAACTTACCTATTACTGCATCCGGCTAGGCTTCAATCTCCTCCACGTTAACGTGGTTCACTTGTCCCCTATTGAAAGGGTTGGGCTTCTTCCCAGATCTTCCATTGTCGTTTCCATTCTTCGCTTCAGGACATTCATTAGCGTAATGTCCGGTCTTAGGGCACTTGTAGCAAGTAACGTGGCTTAGATCTTTCTTGGCTGGCGTTGCTGGGTTGGAATGGTTCTGTCCGTTGCTTCCTCCATTACCATACACGTTCTTGGAGCCACTATGGTTGTGCGAACTCCCTCCAGGGTGATTGTGACCTCCATGGTTATGCTGAACGGGTCCTCCCGAGTTCGGGGTAAAGCGGGGTCTCTGCTGAGCTCCAGAACTATACTTCCCCTTTCCATACTTCCTCTTGCGGTTATCAATCTGTTGCTGCTTCCCTTCAATCATGAGAGCTCTATCTACCAACTCCTTGTAGTGACCCGACCTCAAACGGTCAAGTCTCTGTGCATCAGTGTCATCCCTGGATCGGTAATGCTGACACACACATTACTTGAGGATTTATAACAGAGTAGCAATCACACACTTATTACATCGAATGTCTCAAAAGAGAACTTATTACAATAAATATGGCTCAAGGCCATCTAATACGATAACAGCAGAAGGCTTGGAAGATAAAGTGAGTCCATCAACTCCAACTTCATAGCTAAGCTGCACGGCAACGACCTAACGAACCTTACTCCTCGTCTGAAAAGTCTGCAACATAATATGTTGCAGCCTGAAAACGGGCCAACACATGGAATATGCTGGCAAAGTAACACAGTAGAGCAAGAACAGAATAATGCTATCACTACATGCATATTTGGCTGGTGGAAAGCTCTATGGTTACAGTTTTGCGAAGAGCCAATTTTTCCCTACAACAAAGGAATAGATTTTATTTAACTATCATGGTAGTTAAAACATCATTGAGAAGGTTCCTCCAAATCAATCCCAATTAAAGTAATTAACAACCCACCAATATTAATTTAGATTGATGAGATACTTATGATACTCCAAGTACTAGATACTCAAGATGTCCATAACCGGGGACACGGCTAACCATGGTTAGTTTATACACTCTGGAGAGGTTTGCGCACTTTTCCCCACAAGACCCGATCTCCTCCGTTGGATTTCCCGCACTACATGGTGTTTGAGAAACGGATGACCGAGACACAGTCTTTCAGAAGCATTAACCCCTTACTCTGGGTAGACCATACCAAGCCTAGATCCCTCTACCTGCTGATCCACCTCTTCGGGAGCTTCACGCAACTTACTCAACTATGCTAGAGCCCATAATAGCTTGTGGCTGCACACGGAAGTTTCTAGCATGAAATATCTCAATTCCCTTTGAGCCTGGGTGGCGGACCATAGGATTATCACATGGGTACTCCGGGATATCCTAGGACAACACTAGATTCTCCATGTGCCCAACAAACAATCCACCCAGATGTGTATTCAAGTTGCCACCTTAAGTTGAACCATTAATTAACAATCTCACAACTGTCATGGATTCCACTCACCCAAACCACGTCTACGAGCACAGCATAGCAATATAAGCAACACGTAGAAGTAACTCCCAAGGGTTTGATAATAAAAGGGCAATAGGTTCTACCTCATCAACTACTTCCCAACCCACATGTTAAATCACAACCTAACCATGCAATGTTTGAGGATTGGAACTAATGCATAAAAACTGGGTGATAAAGGGGTATGATCAAAGTGTTACTTGCCTTGCTGATGATCCGCAAAACCTAGGGATTCATAGTAGCACGCTTCGCACTCCAGATGTTCTATCGCAAACAAACAATAGCATACATAAGCAATCAAGCAAAGAAACACGGGTAAACTCAAATAAGAAGATCTAACCAGAAAGTTCAACTTAAGAACTCTGGTTTGCAAAAAGAATTAAATCAAACGGAGCAACGAAACTCAAACTGCGAAAGAAACAAGATCCCATTACTAATTTGGACTAAGGTCAAATTTTACAGTAGCAAAAGCTTGTTCAAGTTGGTTAAATGGAAAGAGGGTTCCGAGACGAAGATCTAGGCGCTTGAATCGCCTGATTCCGACAAACGAGCGAAAAGATAAACTAAAACGAAAATCGGATCAGAAATCGCGATTAAAAATAATCGCGGAAAATCCGAGAAAAAAGAAAACTGACGAACAGGCTAACGAACGAGTGTTCGTTGTCTGTTACTAACGAGTGAACTCCGTTCGTTAAAACGAATGTACGGACGAACGTCCGCAAAGTAACTAAACCGCGAAAAACCGGTGAACCGATCTATTAAAAAAACTAAGGTTTCTAAAAAAACCGAACCGAGTTTTTTTTAAAAAACCGAACGGTTCTACCTCGGGCGAGGTCCGGCGCTGCGGGCGGCTCCGGCGAGCGGCTCCGGCGAGCGGCGGGGCAACGCGGGGCGGTGGCGGGCGGCGCGGCAGCAGGCGACGGCGGCTTGCGGCGGCGGGCGGCTCGGGGCTCCAAGGGGGCGGGGGTGGCGGCTTATAAGGAAGGGGCGGGGCGGCGCGGCTTGGAGGAGGGGGCGAGGCGCGGGAGGGGAGTCCCGACCGGACTCCGGTCGGGCGGCGGCGCGGTGCGCGCGGGCTCCTGCTTGGAGACGGCGGCGCGGGGAGCGGGCCGGCGGCTGGGCTTCGGCCCAGTTGGCCACTGCGCGTTTTTTTAATAATTCCACCGAAACTAAAAAATCCTAGAAAATAAAATAAAAATATAAAAATGCCAAAACAAATTTTAACCCTCTAAATAAATTATTTAGAACAGGATGAACATTTTCTTGGACCTAAAATGCAACTTTGAAAAATGTGCAATTTTTCTAATTCAAATAAAATAGTAATAAAGTCTGAATAAAATCAAATATTTGATTTTAATATTTTCCCTCCAATATTTCATTTATTTTGGAGAAGTCATATTATCTCCTCTCATATATTTTAATATGAAATATTTTCGGAGAGAGAAATAATTAAAACCAAAAATCCTCGTTTCGATATTTGGTAAAACCCAAATAGGAAAACAGGGAAATCCCCAACTCTCTCCGAGGGTCCTTGAGTTGCTTAGGATTTCAAGGATTGCAAAACGAAATGCAATAAAATATGATATGCATGAATGATCTATGTATAACATTCCAAATTGAAAATTTGGGATGTTACAAACCTACCCCCCTTAAGATGAATCTCGCCCTCGAGATTCGGGCTGGCTGGAGAATAGGTGTGGGTGGTCTTTGCATAGATCATTCTCTCGTTCCCAGGTGGCTTCATCCTCGGTATGGTGGCTCCATTGAACTTTGCAAAACTTGGTAACCTTGCTGCGGGTGACTCGGCTGGCAAATTCGAGAATCCTGACTGGCTTCTCCTCATAGGTCAAATCACTGTCCAACTGAATCGCCTCCAAGGGTTCGGTATCTCTTAACGGTATATCGGCCATCTCAGCATGGTACTTCTTCAGCTGTGAAACATGAAATACATCATGAACTCCTGACAGTCCTTCAGGTAACTCCAACTTGTAGGCATCAACTTCTCCCATATATTCCAAAATTCGATACGGTCCTACAAATCTCGGGGCTAGCTTTCCCTTAACTCCAAAATGTTTCACTCCTCAAAGGGGTGACACTCGCAGATATGCTCTGTCTCCAATTTCATAGGTTATTTCCTTGTGGTTCGAATCTGCATAACTCTTCTGCCTAGACTGAGCTATCTTCAGTCTGTCTCTGATCAACTTAACTTTCTCTTCAGACTCTTTGATCAGATCTGGTCCAAACAACTGTCGGTCTCTGACTTCATCCCACATCAACGGTGTTCTGCACCTTCGTCCGTACATGGCTTCAAAAGGTGCCATTTTCAAACTAGCTTGATAGCTGTTGTTGTATGAGAACTCCGCTTAGGGCAAATTGTCATCCCAAGTAGACCCATAGTCTAGCGCACATGCTCTCAACATATCCTCGAGAATCTGGTTGACTCTCTCGGTCTGTCCATCCGTCTGCGGGTGGAATGCTGTACTGAACTCCAACCTTGTCCCCAAAGTTTGGTGTAGCTGATGCCAAAACTTTGAAGTAAACTGTGTCCCTCTATCTGATACGATGGTCCTTGGAACTCCATGCAGACATACGATCCTGGTCATATATATCTTGGCCAACTTTGCACTTGTATAGGTGGTTTTCAATGGGATAAAGTGAGCTACTTTGGTCAAGCGATCCACTACTACCCATATAGAATCATATCCTGATTTGGTCCTGGGTAATCCGGTGATAAAATCCATGCCAAGTTTATCCCACTTCCACTCGGGTATCGGCATAGGCTGTAACAATCCTGCTGGCTTCTGATGCTCAGCCTTCACTCTCTGACATACATCACATACGGCTACATACTCAGCAATATCCTTCTTCATACCAATCCACCATAAACGTTCCTTCAAATCCAAATACATCTTGGTGTTTCCGGGGTGTATCGAGTATGGTGAGTCATGAGCCTCCTGAAGTATTAACTTCCTGATCTCTGTGTTATTGGGCACATAAACACGGTCCACGAACCATAAGGTGTTGTGCTCATCCTCACGAAAACCTTTGGCCTTTCCTTCGCTCATTCTCTCTTTTATCTCGGCAACCTCTTTGTCATCCTTCTGAGCTTCTTGAATCTTTCCTAACAATGTAGATTGTACCTCCATTGTTGCAACAAAACCTCTAGGAACAATCTCCAATCGAAGTTCCCTGAGATCCTCTGCTAAATCCTTTGGCAATCCTGTGCTCACTAGGGTATTAGCATAACTCTTCCAGCTCAAGGCATCTGCTACGACATTGGCCTTGCCTGGATGATAGTGAAGCTTCATGTCATAATCCTTTATAAGCTCCAACCATCTCCTTTGCCTAAGGTTCAGCTCCTTCTGTGTGAAAATGTACTTCAAACTCTTATGATCGTGTACACATCACAACGATTTCCAATAAGGTAATGCCTCCAGGTCTTCAACGCATGCACTACAACAGCCAACTCCAAATCATGCGTGGCATAATTCACTTCGTGCGGTTTTAGTTGTCGCGAGGCATACGAAACAACTCTTCCGTACTGCATAAGCACACATCCAAGTCCTAAGCGAGAGACATCACAATACACTTGAAACTCCTTGCGTATATCCGGCAGAATCAGCACTGGGGCTATAGTCAAACGTTTCTTTAACTCCTGAAAACTTGCTTCACATTCTTCTGTCCATTTAAATATGGTATCCTTCTTCAATAACTCCGTCATTGGCTTCGCAATTTTGGAAAAATTCTCAATGAATCTCCGATAGTATCCCGCGAGTCCAAGAAAACTGCGGATCTCGCTAACTGAAGTGGGTGCCAACCATTCAGTGACTGACTGAACCTTGGTCGGATCTACTGCTACACCTTCTCCTGATATAACATGTCCAAGGAATCCAACTTCCTTCAGCCAAAACTCGCATTTGCCAAACTTGGCATACAACTAATGTTCCCTGAGTTTCTCGAGAACTAAGCGCAAATGCTCTTCGTGGTCCTCCTCGTTCTTCGAGTATACCATTATATCATCAATGAACACCACAACGAACTTACCCAAATATTCCATGAACACTTTGTTCATCATGCTCATGAAGTAGGCAGGGGCGTTAGTCAGTGCAAACGACATGACTGTATATTCATACAAACTCTACCGTGTGGTGAATGTTGTCTTTGGTATGTCCTTCTCTCGTATCTTCAGCTGGTGATATCCAGATCGCAGATCGATCTTTGAAAACACCTTAACTTCTTGCAGCTGGTCGAACAAATCATTGATCATCGGCAGTGGGTATTTGTTCTTGGTCGTCACTTCATTTAACGCACGATAATCAACAACCATCCTTAGGGACTTATCCTTCTTCTCGACCAAAAGCACTGGGGCTCCCCATGGTGATGAGCTCCGTCGAATGTAACCTTTCTCCAATAACTCCTTGATCTGTTTCTTAATGTCCTCAAGATCATTTGTGGGCATCCGGTATGGTCTCTTCGATATAGGCCCGGTGCCTGGCAATAACTCTATCAAAAACTCGATGTCTCGATCGGGTGGCATGCCTGGTAACTCTTCTGGAAAAACATCCGGGTAATCCTTGACTACTGGCACTTCCTCCTGAACAACTCCCGTGAGGGTATTCACTTGACTACTTCTTGGCGCATGCCTAGATACATACTTGATCCTTTTTCCCTACGGGGTGGTGAGACAAATTGACTTACTAACACAGTCAATGCTTCCTCCATACTTTGACATCCAGTCCATTCCTAATATCACATCCAATCCTTGTGACTCCAAGATTATTAGGTCAGACGAGAAAACATGGCTACCAATGGTTAAGGGTATCTGGTCGCACCATCGACTAGCCATATACTCTGCTCTAGGTGAACTTACTAACAGATGGGTCCTAAGGGTTTGGGTTGGTAGTTTAAACTTATCCACGAATTCCCTTGATATGTATGAATGCGATGCACCAGTATCAAAAAGAACAAGGGCGGTAAAAGACTTAACCAAAAACTTACCAATAACCGCGTCTGGCTGCTCTTCAACCTCCTCCACGTGGACGTGGTTCACTTGTCCTTTGTTGAATGGATTGGGCTTCTTTCCAGTGCTCCCATTGCCGTTTCCATTCTTTGCTTCAGGGCACTCCGTGGCATAGTGTCCAGTCTTCCCGCACTTGAAACAAGTAATGTGGCTTAGGTCTCTCTTCGCGGGTGTGGCTGGATTGGAGTGGTTCTGATTGCTGCTTGCCCCATTCCCATTCCCATTCCTTGGGCCAGTATGGTTATGGTTACTTCCTCCATTATGGGTGTGGCCTCCATGGTTATGAACAAGTCCTCCCGAGTTCGGGGTTAGGTGAGGCTTCTGCTGAGCTCCTGAATTATACCTTCCTTGTCCATACTTCCTCTTACGACTCTCAATCTGCTGCTGCTTCCCTTCAATCATAAGAGCCTTATATACCAACTCCTGGTAGTTGTTGAATGTTGCCACCATCAACTGCATGCTCATCTCATCATTTAGCCCTTCCATAAACTTCTCCTGCTTTGCGGCGTCTGTGGCCACATTATCAGGGGCATAACGAGATAACTTGCTAAACTCATCCGCGTACTGAGCCACAGTACGGTTCCCCTGGCGTAAGTTGCGAAACTCATGCTTCTTCATACTCATAGCTCCAGTTGAGACATGGGCTGTGTGGAAAGCCTGTTGAAACTGATCCCATGTCACCGTGGCTATAGGGTAGGCGACAGTGTAATTCTCCCACCATGAGGCTGCTGGTCCATCCAAGTGATGTGCGGCAAAACGCACCTTCTTAGTATCGGTACATCCTGCAGTGGTGTCACATCCCAAGTTCTGGTAATGCCTAGTGCTAACATATGGTGTTGCATCATGTCTACTTTACTCAGAAAATTTGAAATGGGGATGACAAGCCCTAGCACTAAATGAAATGCAATTAGGATCAAAATGAAAATATTTTCAATGAACCCAGAATGCCCTTTAGAAAAGTTCATTATTTTTGATAAAGGTGAAAACCTCTGCCAAAAATGATGCACATACTTTTAGGCCATTCTGGATTTTTGAATAACCCATATTGTATTTGAATTGGGGCCTTTAAATACTATTAATATTTTTAAATGCTCCAATAATTCTAAAAATAGTTAAGGGCATCTGTAATAATTCATTTAATGCCCACAATTATTTTCAGGATTTATCAAAATGGTTTGGGTTATAAACTAAATCAAAACAAAATAACATAAATAGAAAACAGAAACAGAATTAGAAAGAGAAGAACCTACCTAGCAAAGCCCACTTGGCCTGTTACTGTAGTGGCCCAGCTCCTCCAGCCGGCCCAGCCCAGCTGGCCAGTTCCAGTCGTCTTCAACCTCTGCCAGTAGGCAGAGGCGAAGGCGGGCACGGCGCGCACTGAGGCCGCCACCTCCTCCCTGCCTGCCTCGCGCCCCTGAGGCTCTCTTCCAGCGCCACGGAGACAGCCACGCACCCCCAGGCCCTCTCACTCCTCCCCTCCCCTGTCTCTCTCCCTCGCACCACCGAACACGGCCGCCGCCGCTGACGAGAACCACCACGGCCACAGCTACCCCCTCGCCCCTCTGTTGTGCCCATGAGTTCCGCGACGTCGTCCTCGACCCCTTCACCGAACCACGCCCCGCCGGAAGCCCTGCAGCGTCGCCTTCGAGGTCTTCTTCAACCTTTGTCCACCGGAGATGCCTCTCGCCGCCCCGCTCACTCCGGTGCTTCCTTGAGCACGCCGAGGCCACCTCTGCATCCACTGTGAGCCCCTGCCCCTAACCCCCCTCCTCTACGCCTCGGTTGCGCCCCCTAGCCGCCATCTCCACCGAGCCCGAGCACTCTGCTCCGCCGGCGACGCCGTCGTCGTGGCCACAGCCACGCGGGCTCGAAACCGAGCACATCACCGCGTTTGCCACACTCCCAGGAGGCCATAGCCCCTCTCCACGCCCCTGTTGTGCATCCCAGTGCCGAACCCGAGCACGCCCGAGCTCCGGCCGCCGCGGCCGAGCTCCCCGCCGTCGCCTCCGGCCACCCCAGGCCCGGCTGGTGCCACCATCCGACGCGCGCTGGTCTGGGCTCTCGAACGAGCCCAACCACGCTGCGAACGGGGCCCCAGAGCCCATTCCCGTGGCCTCCGCCGCGTCTGGTCATCATCGGCGGCTAAACGCCGGTGGTTTAGCCCCGGTTGACCAGGGGTTTGACCTCCACTGACGTGTGGGCCCAGACGCCTGTCTAATTAGTGTTAGGTTTAGTTAGTGTTAATTAACTTAGCTAATTAGATGAGCCACTGACATGTGGGCCCGCCCTGCTAATTACCCTAGAATTAGGACTAACAAAAATTAGTTAGTCTAATGACACTGACCGGTGGGTCCCATGTGTCAGGTTTGACTCTAACCGGCCCTGTTGACCTGCTGACGTCATAATGACGTAGTGCTGACGTAGTAAAGGAATTTCTGGATTTAAAATAATACAGGAAATTCCAGAAAACAATTTAAACTTCTAAAAATCATAGAAATTCAACCGTAACTCCAAATGAAATAAATTATATATGAAAAATTATCAGAAAAATTCAAGGAATCTGTTTATGGCATTTTCATGCATGTTAGAACAACTTATGGCTGCTGATTAGGCCAATTCATATAAATGGAATTTAAACTCTCACATATGGAGTTTAAATTTGAACCTAGGGTTCAAACCAACCCCATTTAACATGTTGCTAGTTGCATTAGCTCAAACCATAGCATATTGACATGTCATGAGCATGCATCATATTGTGCATTGCATTGATTGTGTTTCTTTCTCCTGTTGCCGGTATTTGTCCCCTCTCGATAGACGTGGTTTCGACGATGGGTTCGATGACACCGATGAAGAGCTATAATATCTTCAGAAGTGCCAGGCAAGCACAACCCCCTTGTTCATTCCGATACAAGCCCACTCTCTCGCTCCTGCTCTCTTTTACTGCATTAGGACAACAACGATTCATCTGTTACTTGTTGCGGTAGTTGAACCCCTTATCCTCTGCATGACCTGTCATTGCCACAGTAAATAGATGAAACCCACTAGTATGAGTAGGAGTTGTTTGAGCCCTGATGTGCCTACTCATTCATGCTTGTTTGTCATGCCTGCTACTGCTTAGAGTTGAGTCAGGTCTGATTCACCGGGGATGAATCGGAGGTGTGTAAACATGTCCTACTGTTGAGAGCTAAGTGTGTGAACACGATTTGGTAAAGGTAGCGGTGAGAGGCCATGTAGGAGTACATGGTGGGTTGTCTCATTGAAGCCGTCCTTAGGAACTGAGTTCTGTGTTTGTGATCCATGAAACAGTTTCTACCACGCATTGGGCCCGAAACTAATGGACCCTCTCGGCTTCTTGATCACCCTTGTCCTCTGTCCAGGAGTTGCAACTAGTTTTTGGTGTTTATAGGATATGTGTTGGCGTCCGTGCGTAGCGCTGACCCTAGGGGTGGGCTACGATGCGGTAGATACACCGTGGCACGGTGTACCAGGCGCCCGTTTGGTGTCTCGGGAATCCTGCTCACATCATTCGGGGCCGTATGTGGAAACCTCGGCCGGACTCCCTGCGGATGGAACCTGGATAGGCGATAAACCTGGACTAGAGACTTGAGTGTTTAGGTAGGCCGTGGCCGACACCCTCGTTGGGCTTCCGCTTGAAGGTTGCCGAGTACATGTCGTGTAAACAGCGGTAAGTGGTGAGAGCGTGTGTGAAGAAGTACACCCCTGCAGGGTTAACATCATCTATTCGAATAGCCGTGTCCGCGGTAATGTACTTCTAGGTTGCCTATAACAGTTCATAGACAAGTGAAAGTGGATACTCTAAAACTCGCAAGATAAGTGTGAGTGCTATGGATGGCCTTCTCATAGGGAGACGGGAGCGGATCCATAGTGGTGTATTGAATGGTGAATATGTGGACTCGTGTGCGCCACCTCAAAGAGTTGCTTGCTGTCGTAGTTCAAGTTAGCCACTGAGTCAAAGTTGGCTTGCTGCAGTTAAACTCCACCACCCCTTTGTTGATACCGATGCATATGTAGTTAGTTCTGATGTAAGTCTTGCTGAGTACCTTTGTACTCATGTTTGCTCAATTTGTGTTTTGCAGAGAGAGACTTCAGTCTCGCTAGTAGTTCCGCGTGGACTTCGACGTTAGCTTGATACCTTAGCTACGATCTTGTGCCCTTGGCAGGATCTGGTAGATAGTCAGGCTTCTCAGCCTTTTCCATTTGTAGATATTTGTACTCAGACATGTTAAGCTTCCGCATGTGCTTGATTTGTATGTTGTGATTGTTGGGTCATGAGACCCATGTTTGTAATATCTCGCTCCTCGGAGCCTAATGAATAAGTACTTTGAGTCATAGAGTTATGTTGTGATGCCATGTTGTATTTACACATATCGAGCATATTGTGTGTATGATTGAAATGCTTGGTATGTGTGGGATCCGACAAATCTAGTTGTTTATCCTTGGCAGCCTCTCTTATGGGGAAATGTACTCTAGTGCTTCCTTGAGCCATAGTAGTCTGCTACAGCCCGGTTCACCGGAGTCCTGCTAGCCCAGCACTACTGCTTAGGATACTTGACTGGCCGGCATGTGTTTCACTTCGTTCCTATGTCTGTCCCTTCGGGGAAACGTCACGCGGTAACATCCGGAGTCCTGCCTAGCCTGCTACAGCCCGGGTTCCCGGAGTCCTGTTAGCCTAGTGCTGCAGCCCGGATTTACACGCTGCTGACCGACATGCTCGATGTGATTCATGTATGCCTGTCCCCATAGGTTAGTGCCGCTTTGGGTTCACGACTAGCCATGTCGGCCCGGGTTCTCTGTCATATGGATGCTAGCGACACTATCATATACGTGAGCCAAAAGGCGCATACGGTCCCGGGCCATGGTAAGGCGACACCCGTGGGAATACCGTGCGTGAGGTCGCAAAGTGATAGGAGGTGTTACCGGCTAGATCGATGTGACTTGGAATCGGGGTCCTGACAAGTGGTTAACTCCCTTCCAATCCTACGGAGCCAATCATCTGCTACTATGGGCCCGGTGCTACTAGAAAACACCGGCGGCTGCAACCTCAGAAAATGGGCTAAGTTATCAACTGGTGGTGGTGGCGGTGGATTGTTGTCGTTGTTGTTGTTGTTGTTGCCTTGGTTCTGAACTAACAACTGCATCAGGGTATTCTGCTGCTGGATCAATTGAGTGAGATCCGGTGGGAAGGTAAATCCGGGGTCACGTCTCAGAGGCATCTGATGGGTTTTAGAGGGGAGAGATTAGAATAGAATGGGGTCTAATGAGAAAGCACTACCCATATGCACATGAGACAAACATAATCATTTCACTCAATCAATCAAGCAAGGGCATACAATCGATCTAACTATCATTACAAAAGTGCTCGGACTATACTATTTACATGGTGGAATACTACTACTGATGTGGTGGTCTACTAAAAATATTCTTCGGTTGAAGACTCCATGATGTCTGCTCCAGCTTCGTCTTCATAATCATCATCACTATTGTCGGGGTCCGAGTCGGTGTCGTCGATGATGATGTAGTCCTCCGGACGAATCTCATTGGGTTCTTCGTCTTCTCCTCCTGGTGTGGGGTCTCCCAGGAATACTCCTAGCTTCCTTTCCAGATCGTCATTCTTCTCCACTAGTACGACGATTTCCTCCTCATAATCTTCACGAGGAGCCTTGAGTTCTTCCTCCAGTTCCGTGATCCTTGTCATCGCCTTCTTCAGATCTATCATTCCTGCGCACATCTAGTTCTCCTGGCGACGGATATGTTGGTTTAACTCCTGGATGAAATCTGCAATTGATCTATCCTTCCTGGTGCTGATCATCTCCCATTGCTCGTCTCGGCGCCCACAAATCTGATAGATAGTATCCTTAAGCTCCTTATGATAAACTTCTCCAATGCATCCCATGGTGATGTGAGCTGCCATACTCTTTCCTAGACTCCAGGTTGGTGCAATGAAGGAAAACTCTATGGGCTTAGTGACTGGCATGAATGTCCTTCCTGGAACTTGAACTTGAATCATCCATCGCTCCTCTTCTGGTAAAGTGGCGTTGTAAGTCTCGGTGAAGCTTGGTATTCCAATGTTCAGGTACCTAGTGACTTCCTTCAAGTGTCGTCCAAAAGGTGCTTCTTCATCCGGTTGTGCAAACTTGTTCCTTGCGTCAGCCATCCTAAAGAGTAGAAAATGGAGAGGAGTCAGAATGAGAAGAGAGTAGTGATCTAGGGCTTTTAGCTTAGTGGTCGTGTCCTACACTCAGCGTGTGCTCTGATACCATCTTGTAGCAACCCGAACTCAAACAGTCAAGTCTCTGTGCTTCAGTGTCATCCCTGGATCGGTAATGCTGACACACACAATACTCGAGGATTTATAACAGAGTAGGAATGACACACTTATTACATCGAATGTCTCAAAAGAAAACTTATTACAATAAATATGGCTTAAAGCCATCTAATACGATAACAGCGGAAGGCTTGGAAGATAAAGTGAATCCATCAACTCCAACGGCATAGCTGAGTTGCACGGCAACAACCTAACGAACCTTACTCCTCATCTAAAAAGCCTGCAACATAATACGTTGCAGCCCGAAAACGGGTCAGCACATGGAATATGCTGGCAAAGTAACACAATAGAGCAAGAACAGAATAATGCTATCACTACATTCATATTTGGCTGGTGGAAAGCTCTATGGTTACAGTTTTGCTAAAAGCCAATTTTTTCCTACAACAAAGGAATAGATTTTATTTAACTATCATGGTAGTTGAAACATCATTGAGAAGGTTCCTCCAACTCAATCCCAATTAAAGTAATTAACAACCCACCAATATTAACTTAGAGTGATGAGATACTTATGATACTCCAAGTACTAGATACTCAAGATGTCCATAACCGGGGACACAACTAACCATGATTAGTTTATACACTCTGCAGAGTTTTGTGCACTTTTCCCCACAAGACCCGATCTCCTCCGTTGGATTTCCCGCACTACATGGTGTTTGAGAAATGGATGACTGAGACACAATCTTTAGAAGCATTAACCCCTTACTCCGGGCAGACCATACCAAACCTACATCCCTCTACCTGCTGATCCACCTCTTCGGGAGCTTCACGCAACTTACTCAACTATGCTAGAGCCCATAATAGCTTGTGGCTGCACACGGAAGTTTCTAGCATGAAAATATCTCAGTTCCCTTTGAGCCTGGGTGGCGGACCATAGGATTATCACACGGGTACTCCGGGATATCCTAGGACAACACTGGATTCTCCAGGCACTACAACAAGAACCCCCCTTTAGCAACGCATCGATGTGTTGTCGTATGTCCATATAAGCGTTGGCAAGGTCTACACCAACGGATTTATATGTGTTGCCGTAGGTGGCGTTGCAAAGGTCTACAACAACGTATATACATGCGTTGGTAACCGTCGTGAATATGTGTTGGAAACCAGCAACGTAAAGAGCTAGAGCGTAACAACATTTAATATGCGTTGCTGACGGGCCCAAAAAAAGAGCCTTGTAATGCCTAGAAGCATTGTCACATTTCTTGGACAATTAATGGTATTTTATATATCAACATTCTTATCTATTATGTCAATGCTGATAGTGCATAGGAGACACAAAATAGTAATCGAAGAGGTCATATATATTAAATCAACTCGGTTGCTTTACAAAGAACATAATACAAAGATTACAATATGTGAAACTATCTAGTAGTAGGATGATTCTTAACCTTGCAATCAACGTCTCAGACATCTAAAATATGATGTTTGAAACATTAACCCGAAAATGACATTCTAAAACATAATCTAAAACTATCTAGTAATAGCCACCTTCTCGATCTTGCAATCAACTTCTGAGCCATGCATCATCGATTTATCTTGACAATCTACAACAACAAAGGAATGAGAAACATAAGGTACCATCAAAGAAAATCAAGTTAATATACAAAGAGCAAAATACAAAGGTTGAAGGACATATGATGATTAATCTTGCTATATGACCAATAGTTATGTTTTGGTGGTCGGGTCCCCCCTGAGACTCTTATATTCGATGTGATGTGAGTGGCTGTTGTAGCCTCTTGAGACTGTTATGTTATGTTATGTTATGTGTTGTCTGTGTTGTGCAAACCTTGGATGCTGCCTATGTGGCTTTATTAATTTAAAGCCGGACGCGCCTAGCGTCTTCGTTCCAAAAAATAGTTATGTTTTGGTGGTCATATCAAACGAAGAATCAATTTCCAGTTCAACACCCTCAGTTTTCTTTGTATATTCTAGGTTTGTACTTTGGAACATAGCAAGATCATTTTTCTTGTTTAGATTTCCCAAACTAAACAGGCAATATAATAAGCATTCATATTGAAAAAGTATGATCAATAATAAACGTTGGCTCAACCATGTTCCATTCCAAGCAATAGAGAAATGAGCATACCTTATCTTTATTTGCATGCTAGTTTAATGCTCGCACCTCCATATCATAGAGAAAGTTTCACTTCAAATACAATATTGTGCTTCGCTAAACACATTAGTTGAAGTTTTACTTCTCTGAACACCCAAGTCGAAGCAAGCGGTGGAACAGAATAAGCGTTCCATCATCCAACATACGTCATTAGCTCTGAATTCTGATATATCATCATTTGAACACTTCTCAACAGTCCCAACCATAGCACTGAACTCTATAGACAGAGAAAATAGAGCCTTATGAATAGACCATCGATATGTTAGTTGACTTAATGAACACCTTACGAACAATATAATGAAGATACAGTGAGCTACATGCCCCAAAAATATGTGTGACAAATAGAGTATGCTTCATTGCAAACACAGATCTGTAGTTCCCAAAACAGTACATATAAATGCAGAGATTTAAAATTTTGCAGACGTACTTGAAGTTGAGAAAAACTAACTCACACAAAGCCAAATCAGGAAGCTCTATTTAATGTTAACAAGTGTGTTTTCTAGTGATTTTGATTTATATAGATGCTTGACAATAATACTAATCTGAATAGTGAATACATAAAAAAATCAGCATGAGTTTTTCAGTTACATTGTAGATTATGTCACTTAAATCACTTACAACTGTACAAGCCAATAGGATTCATGCAGTCGTACCTCTCTCTGCATAAGTAGCTCGCTGTGTATACCCTGAACTTTCTCCCAAAGATGAATATGCAAGAAAGTTTGGTCATGTACAGAATAATGGATTCAATCCATAAGCACTTGCACGCACATTTAAGTAGATCTGACAAAAACACCAACCAACAACCTTTAAATGTCTAAAAGCAATATAAATTCGTAATGATATACCTTAAGTTTAGAATTGACTCGCATGAGTTGTCCCGCCAGGTTTGAAGACTCCGAGGATTAATGTCTCGTGGATGACGACACGCAGCAAACACACTGTGTTAAGACCAATGTTGCGATGCTCCACCAAGTGCTCAAGCACTAGACCGCTAGCAATAGCTGCTACTATGATCTCAGAACTCGGATGACGACGACCGAGTGCTGAACGTGCAGAAAATGCATATGCGTAGGTCACGATCTGATTGATTCATCGATCACAATAAGCCAACCATGACCATTCATGGGCTAGTGCCTCCTGGTTGGGATTCTCTAATTTGGTGCTAGTTCAGTAACATATAGGCTAACGAGTAATTAGATGCGATTAGACAGCCATTAGCGTGTACATACGGTCTAAGTACCTACTGAAATTTGTTGAGGGGGTCGAGCGACTAGCAGGGGTCTCCAGCCCCTGCTCGCCCCTCCCTGTCTCTGCCCATGGAACACAGAGTGATAGACCATAGAGTGTCGTGACCACTTGCGGAGCCACGGCAAGGCCGATTGGGCCGTGGCCCGCCCAACGCTGGAACAGAAAAATAAATTTATACTAGCCCAACCCACAACGCCTCTGGCACAGCAGTACAACAAGCAGCTGCCCACTAAAACTGGCTCAGATCGCACGCGCGTTGCTACTTTCTAAATACAGCCGCAAACTCATAGCCGCCGGCCACCGGCCACCACGGCAACACACATATCAGTCGCGGACTAATGAGGCCACAACCCGCAGCTAGCAACGGCCAGCCGGTGAGGCAGCTACCTAGTTGGTCGGGTCCTTCCCCCATTTCTTTGAGTCCATGCAAACTGTGTTCATCTCAGAATTTGTTTAGTACCTGAATCAGCCTGAATCTCTGCAAGCTGCAGAGTCAAATATCTTTGAATTATTCCCAAATGAGTTCCCCTAAATTTTCTTAGGAAATACTTTTGATTTTCCCGAAATTTCTTCTCCCTAGCATAAATTAATACATTAAAATCATGATGTTTACAATCTACAATTAAAAAAATTCTGTTGCCATGTAGCTTGGCTCGCCCAGCCTTTTCTTCGTAGCTCTGCCACTGGTCGTGACTGCTGGTGCAAGCCAGCACCCACAAAGGTGGATCAGGTGAGTGAGATAGCGTTAATCATTGTCGTAATGTTCGACAAAGAATAGCTATGCCACACAAAGTACCACAGAGGGTAAGAGCATAGGGGAATTGTGCGGAAGTGCCTTACTGAACCATATCAACATCAGAGTCGAGGTAGGCGAGGTGGAGCAGCACCATCGAGACTAACCAGTAGCCGCGCGTGGAGACATTGGGTTATTGGGTCGAGGGAAGCAACTGCGACAATGACCCGTGGTGCCTAGGGTTTCTTCGGGGGCTCGCAGAGGTCTGCAGGACGCCGCGACGATGGCAGATCAAAGGAGAGCAATGAGGGGGAGATGAGCCGATGAGCGGTGGTGAAGGGGAGTGCCGAATCTTCCTGGAATCGGAGGCGGCGGCGATGGTGTTGTGGCGGAGCTCGCGTGATAGAGAGAGAGAGAGATGAATCCGGGGAGAGGGTTGGAGGGGAGATAAGATTTGGGTTCTTTTTTCTGCTTCGTTGCGGGATATTTGGACGGGGGAGGTAGAGGTGGGGGCAGGGAGGTTAGGGCATCTCCAGCCACGCCCTCAACAGGCCCCCCCAGGCCACTTTTTCGGCGCCGGCGCCGAAAAAACGGCCCAGTCGCGCCCCCAGGACGCCGAAAATCGCCGGTTCGGACCTTTTTTCCACCCGGCGGTCACAGGCCGAACTCGGCGCGCTGGGGAGCCGTTGGGGGCTCCGGCGCTAGGGAAAAGCGCGCCTGGCCCACACCGACAGGGGAAAAGTCAAGGTTTTCTTCCCCCGACTCGCGTCACACCCCCCGCGCCCTCGGCCAGCACTAGCTATATCCCGGCGACGGCCGCCGCCCTACTCCGCTAGATAGCCATTCCCCACCGGAAAATAGCAGCACTTCGCTGTGGCAGCCCCTCCCACAGCAGCCGGGCATTTCCGGCCGCCGTTTCCGGCCGCGGAGGCGCGGTTTAACGGCGGGTACACGCCCACCGAGCGCAAGGGGTTTGGCGTTTTGCCTGTCTCGGGGATGAACTCGGCTGAGGAGGAAGAGCTCGCTGCGCTGCTGGAGGAGGAAGCCGCGGCCGACGTCCAGGAAGAAGAGCATCTGATGGTGTTCGCCACCCTCGCCCAGCTGCTGGCGAGCAATGAAAAGCCGCGGCGAGGTGGCTCGGCGCCGGGGCGGGCGAAAGCAAAGAACCGACATCATCTGCAAGGCTACTGCATGCTCTACTCCGACTACTTCGCCGATGCTCCACTTCATGGCGAGAGAACATTTCGGCGCCGTTATCGGATGAGCCGAAAGCTCTTCCTCAGGATTGTGAATTCCATCCGGGAGTTCGACAACTACTTCAAGTGCAAGATGGATTGCACTGGCGCTCTTGGATTCACCTCCATCCAGAAGTGCACGACAGCGATGAGGATGCTTGCATATGGAGCTCCCAGTGATTCACTCGACGACTATGGGAGCATGGCCGAGTCCACCAGCATAGAGTGTTTCTACAAGTTCTGTCGGGCAGTGGTGGCAGTGTTTGAGCCACAATACTTGAGAACACCCAATGCGAAAGACACCGCTCGGATCCTAGCCCAGAATGCAGCAAGAGGATTTCCTGGGATGCTTGGAAGCATCGACTGCATGCATTAGAAATGGAAGAACTGCCCATTTGGTTGGCAGGGGATGTACAAAGGCGCCAAAGGCGGTTGCAGTGTGGTGCTTGAGGCGGTAGCCACACAGGACCTCTGGATTTGGCACTCCTTCTTTGGTATGCCAGGAACTCACAATGACATCAACGTGCTGCAGTGCTCTCCTGTTTTTGCCAAGCTCGTTGAGGGCCATTCTCCTCCGGTGAATTTCGAGATCAATGGGCACCAATACAATAAGGGGTACTATCTAGCTGACGGCATCTATCCGAGATGGTCGACATTTGTGAAGACGATCTCAAACCCTGTGGCAGGAGGCAAGAACGCCTGGTTTGCGAAGCTTCAGGAGGCTTGCAGGAAGGATGTCGAGCGGGCATTTGGTGTGCTCCAATCTCGATTTGCTGTTGTTCGGTACCCCTCTCAGACCTGGTCGAAAGATCAGATGTGGGAGATCATGACTTGCTGTGTCATCTTGCACAACATGATCATCGAGAGCGAGCAAGAAGACCCAGTGTTTGACACCGAACCATACTACAGGCAGGGTTCTCTAGCCGAAGTTGATCACCAGCTACCGGCAACTTGGACTGCCTATCTCAGTATGCGTTAGGAGATCCGAGACCCACAGGTGCATCATCAACTGCAGAAAGATCTGATTGAGCACCTGTGGAGGCTCAAGGGGGACGCCGCGTGATGAAATATGAGTTTTTATTTGTTGAACTATATAATTTGTATTGAACTATTTGTTGTTGTAGTATTTTGTTGAAGTATTTGATTTTTCTGTGATGAAATATGTGATAAGAAATAATTGTGTTGATAATTGGACGCCGAGACACGGAGAAACCACGCCGAATATGGGCCTATTCTCGCCCATATGGGCCGTTTATTCGCTGAAATTGGGCTGCAAAGTGGGCCAATTTCGGCGCCTGGGGGCGACGACTGGGCGCAAAACCGCCCCCAGCGCCGAGTGTATCGCCGGCTCGCCCCCAGGGGGCGATTTTTATGCGTCCCGGGGGGGGGGGGGGCAACGGCTGGAGATGCCCTTATCCCTTCATGGGGGAGATGGGAGGTTTGTTTAACTCAACAACACATGTTGTATTTCGTTGCTACATATGCGTTGGGATAGGAGGGTTCTTGTTGTAGTGAGGTGCCCAACAAACAATCCACCCAGATGTCTATTCAAGTTGCCACCTTAAGTTGAACCATTAATTAACAATCTCACAACTGTCATGGATTTCACTCACCCAAACCATGTCTACGAGCATAGCATAGCAATATAAGCAACACGTAGAAGTAACTCCCAAGGGTTTGATAATAAAAGGGCAATAGGTTCTACCTCATCAACTACTTCCCAACCCACATGTTAAATCACAACCTAACCATGCAATGTTTGAGGATTGGAACTAATGCATAAAAACTGGGTGATAAAGGGGTATGATCAAAGTGTTACTTGCCTTGCCGATGATACGCAAAACCTAGGGATTCGTAGTAGCACGCTTCGCACTCCGGATATTCTATCGCAAACAAACAATAGCATACATAAGTAATCAAGCAAAGAAACACGGGTAAACTTGAATAAGAAGATCTAACCAGAAAGTTCAACTTAAGAACTCCGGTTTGCAAAAAGAATCAAATCAAATGGAGCAACGAAACTCAGACTGCGAAAGAAACAAGACCCATTTACTAATCTGGACTAAGGTCAAATTTTACATTAGGAAAAGCTTGTTCAAGCTGGTTAAACGGAAAGAGGATTTCGAGACGAAGATCTAGGCGCTTGAATCGCCTGATTCCGACAAACGAGCGAAAAGATAAACTAAAACGAAAATCGGATCAGAAATCGCGATTGAAAATAACTACGGAAAAATCCGAGAAAAAGGAAACTGACGAACAGGCTAACGAACGAGCGTTCGTTGTCTGTTACTAATGAGTGAACTCCATTAGTTAAAACGAACGTACGGACGAACGTCCGAAAAGTAACTAAACCGCGAAAAACCAGTGAACCGATCTATAAAAAAACTAAGGTTTCTAAAAAAACCGAACTGGAGTTTTTTTTTTAAAAATCGAATGGTTCTACCTCCGGCGAGGTCCGACGCGGTGGGCGGCTCCGGCAAGCGGCGGGGCAACGCGGGGCGGTGGCGACGAGGGCAAGCGGCGGCTCCAGTGAGGGGCGGCGGCAGCGCGACAGCAAGGCGGAGTGGTGGCGTGGCGGGGTGCGGCGGCTTGCGGGGGCGGGGGGCTGGGGGCTCAAGGGGGGCGGGGGCGACGGCTTATAAGGAAGGGGCGGGGCGACGCGGCTTGGAGGAGGAGGCAAGGCGCGGGAGCGGAGTCCCGCCCGGACTCCGGCCGGGCGGCGGCGCGGGGAGTGGGCCGGCGGCTGGGCTTCGGCCCAGTTGGCCACTGCGCGTTATTTTAAATAATTCCGCCGAAACTAAAAAAATCCTAGAAAATAAAAGAAAAATCTAAAAATGCCAAAAAAATTTCACCGTCTAAATAAAATATTTAGAACAGGATGAACATTTTCTTGGCCCTAAAATGCAACTTTGAAAAACGTGCAATTTTTCTAATTCAAATAAAATAGCAATAAACTCCAAATAAAATCAAATTTTGATTTTAATATTTTACCTCCAATATTTCATTTCTTTTGGAGAAGTCATATTATCTCCTCTCATATATTTTAATATGAAATATTTTTGGAGAGAGAAATAATTAAAACAAAAAATCCTCATTTCGATATTTGGTAAAACCCAAATAGGAAAACAGGGAAATCCCCAACTCTCTTTGAGGGTCATGGAGTTGCTTAGGATTTCGAGGATTGCAAAACGAAATGCAATAAAATATGATATGCATGAATGATCTATGTATTACATTCCAAATTGAAAATTTGGGATGTTACACTCCTGGTAGTTATTGAAATTTGCCACCATCAACTGCATGCTCAGCTCATCATTCAGTCCTTCTAGGAACTTCTCCTGCTTAGCTGCATCTGTAGCGACGTCATCTGGGGCATAACGTGCTAGCTTACTAAAGTCATCAACGTACTGGCCAACTGTGCGTCCTCCTTGGCATAAGTTGCGAAACTCACGCTTCTTCATGGCCATGGCTCCTGTTGATACATGGGCAGTGCGAAAGGCCTGCTGGAACTGGTCCCATGTAACAGTGGCTATAGGATAGGTGACAGTGTAATTCTCCCACCATGAGGCTACTGGTCCATTCAATTGGTGTGCGGCAAAACACACTTTCTCAACATATGTGCACCCTGCAGTGGTTAACTTCCCTGCAATCCTGTGGAGCCAATCATCTGCAACTATTGGCTCGGTGCTACTGAAAAACACCGGCGGCTGCAACCTTAGAAAATGGGCTAAGTTGTCAACTGGGGGGTGGTGGTGGGTTGTTGTTGTTGTTGCCTTGGTTCTGAACTAACAACTGCATCAAGGTATTCTGCTGCTGGATCAACTGAGTGAGCTCCGGTGGAAAGGTAAATCCGGGGTCATGCCTCGGAGGCATCTGAGGGTTTAGAGGGAAGAGAATAGAATAGAATGAGGTCTAGTGAGAAAACACTACTCATATGCACATGAGATAAACACAATCATATCACTCAATCAATCAAGAAAGGGCATACAATTGGTCTAGAACTATCGTTACAAAAGTGCTCGGACTATAATATATACATGGTGGACTACTACTATTGATATGGTGGTCGGCTAGAAATATTGATCGGTCGAAGACTCCATGATATCTGCTCCAGCTTCATCAACATAGTCATCATTGCTATCGTCGAGGTCCAACTCGGTGTCGTCGATGATGATGTAGTCTTCAGAACGAATCTCCTTGGGTTCATCGTCTTCTCCTCCTGGCGCGGGGTCTCCCATGAATACTCCCAGCTTCCTTGTCAGGTCGTCATTCTTCTCCACTAGTATTACGATTTCCTCCTCATAATCTTCGCGAGTAGTCTTGAGTTCTTCCTCCAGCTCCGTGATCCTTGTCATTGCCTTCTTCAGATCTATCATGCCTACGCACATCTGATTCTCCTGGCGGCGAATATGTTGGTTTAACTCCTGGATGAAAGCTGCAATGGATCTATCCTTCCTGGTGAGCTGATCATCTCCCATTGCTCATCTCGGCGCCCACAAATCTGGTAGATAGTATCCTTAAGTTCCTTATGGTAAACTTATCCAATGCGTCCCATGGTGATGTGGGCTGACATACTCTTTCCTAGACTCCAGGTTGGTGCATCAAAGGAAAAATCTATGGGCTTAGTGACTGGCGTAAATGTCCTTCCTGGAACTTGAACTTGAATCATCCAGCGCTCCTCTTCTGGTAAAGTGGCATTGTAAGTTCCGGTGAAGCTTGGTATTCCAATGTTCAGATACTTAGTGACTTCCTTCAAGTGTCGTCCAAAAGGTGCTTCTTTATCCGGTTGTGCAAACTTGTTCCTTGCGTCCATCATCCTAAAGAATAGAAAATGGAGAGGAGTCAGAAATGAGGAGAGAGTAGTGGTCTAGGGCTTTAGCTTAGTGGTCGTATCCTATAGTCAGTGTGTGCTCTGATACCATCTTGTAGCGACCAGACCTCAAACGGTCTGATCTCGGTGCATCAGTGTCATCCCTGGATCGGTAATGCTGACACGCACAGTACTTGAGGATTTATAACAAAGTAGCAATCACACACTTATTACATCGAATGTCTCAAAAGAGAACTTATTACAATAAATATGGCTTAAGGCCATCTAAAATGATAACAGCGGAAGGCTTGGAAGATAAAGTGAGTCCATCAACTCCAACGGCATCACTGAGTGAAAGACCACGACCTAAGGCACCTTACTCGTCGTCTGAAAAGTCTGCAACATAATACGTTGCAGTCCGAAACGGGTCAGCACATGGAATATGCTGGTAATGTAACACAAGAGAGTAATGAACAGAATAATGCTTTCACTATATGCATATATGGCTGGTGGAGGCTGTAGGGTTAATGTTCTGCGAAAAGCCAATTTTTCCCTACTGCAAAGGAATGTATTTTATTTAACTACAAAGTTGTTTGAAAACATTGAGAATGGTAAACCCCATCTCAATCCCAATTAAAAGTAATTAATTACCCAATCAAATTATATTTAAGAGTGATGAGATCCACAGGATAATCCAAGAACTAGAGACTCAAGATGTCCATAACCGGGGAGACGGCTAACCATGATTAGTTTGTACACTCTGCAGAGGTTTACACTTTTCCCCACAAGACTCGATCTCCTCCGTTGGATTTCTCGCACTACATGATGTTTGAGAAACGGATGACCGAGACACAGTCTTTTCGAAGAGGTCCCCTTAACCGATAAATAGGCCGGTACACCTACAACCCCCTACATCTGCTAGTCCGTCATGGAAAGGTTTCCCACAACTTACTCAACTATGCCAGAGCCCATAATGGCATGTGGCTGAACACGGAAGTTTCCAGCATGAATAATCTTATGATCCCTTTGAGCCTGAGTGGCAGTCCATAGGAAAATCACACGATACCCCGAGATTTCCAAAAATACATGCAATCACTAGGTTCCCCAGGTGCCTCAATCCACCCAGATGTGTATTAAAGTTGCCACCTTAATTTAACCATTAATTAACAACTCACATCTGTCATGGAGACACTCAAACCCAAACCACGTCTACCAACATAGCATAGCAATATAAGCAACCTAGAAGTAACTCCCAGGGTTTGATAATAAAACAGATGAATAGGTTCTACCTCATCTACTTCCCAACCCACAATTTATTCAGGTCCTAACCTGTTGACATAGATTTTGACAAAGATAAAATAAAATCCATGACCCACATAAAATATATATTCAAAACGGCAAAAATCTGTTTTATAATGAGAAGAATCACTTAAAAATATAATCAACCGCTCAAATCGATGACCGACAAAAATAGGCATATTATATATTCAAACATTGATAATGCACACATTTTAAACCGACAATTATAAAATATGGCAAAACAAATAAACATCAAGTTTTTGTCCTAAGGGAATTACAGAGGATAGATGACTTATGTACATATATACCGTCACCGACGATAGAATTCTAATGTTACAACAAAACCACGGAGTCAAAGACGACGCCGGTGCCGGCGAAATATAACACGTACAAGTGCGACTCCACCGAAATATCATTGTGTATTAACTAAATGAATACCATTGATTCATTGGGTAACAATGCATACGTACAGACATGTATAAGCTGTGCGTACATGAGATAACTTGTATGGCCAGACACGTACTGGATTCCTTCCTCCTGATCCCATGCATAGACATGCATGCATGTGTATTAGGCGCAATGGGCCCAAGCCCAACCATGCTATACGCCTCAATTAAAAAAGATCATGTCTGCAAAGTAACTGGCTGATGGAACCTTGCCGGTTAATTAGTGATTAAAGAAATAGAAAACAAAAGGAAAAGGAGCAGCCCCACTCCCATGATCCCACGATAAAAGAGCGTGGGCGTGCTCCCATGTCTTGCACGATGGCGACGTGCATGTTAAACACTCCGCGCGCACCGCAGCCTCCAAGGCACCAGCGTTGCACTCCCACGCTCCCATATAAATACCAGATCACTCGAATGCTCTAGGGTCAGCCCTGAGTTCGTTCCTCTCCCCTGCTAAAAATCACACATACATAGTAAAGGAGCACAGAAAGAAAGAAGGAGGAGGCAGGCATTGTGCTTGCCGAAAGCTTGAAGGTGAGATCTATGGTTCTCCTCTAGCCCCTAGTTTGGCCATTATGATACAGACTAGGGAGCTTTCTTCTTCCTCCCTCCTTAAAACTCTAGTCCTTGGTTCGACCATCATGGTTCAAATCAAGGAGCATATTTCATCTTCCAAAAAATTCTTGCCCTTAGTCCGGCCACTGCAGTACAGGCTAAGGTGCATGGTTTAATCTATTTTAAAATTTTGTCTTTGGTTTGGCCATTTTGGTACAGACTAAAGAGTATGTCGCATCCATCCTAAAATTTTGTCCTTGGTTCGGCCATCACGGTACAAACCGAGGAGCATGTTATATCTACCCCACACTTTCACCTTCGGCTCGGCCATCACGGTACGTGTCAAGGAGCATGCATGGTTCTTGTAAGCACGGTTTTTTTAAATGTTGCATGCGCTTCGTCCTATTGATCCCCGTCTTGGTTCGGTCCCTTTAGCGATACAAGCCAAGACGAACGCCTCGTTCCTTGGTTTGGTCTCTATACATGGATACGAATCAAAAGAGTGTCGTAGGTGTGAAAACCTCATAAAAATTGACTTAATTTGGTCATCATAAAAAAATGGATATGACTAAGTTGGAATGAAATTACGAACGCACTAAACTGAACTCATGATAATCTCTTGTTTGGTTGCGCTACGGGCATTATGTGTCACGCTAATTACAATACAAACAAGAGCATAAAAATATATTCCCTCACTTGGTTACGCTGCACGCGAGCATTATCTTAATGCCACGCGGTGTTAGTAGGAATACGAGCAGGGCAAAACTTAATTAAAAAATGTGTTCATGTTACACACCCAAAAACCAAAATTATGTAAGACGGATTATAAAACATGTTGCAACATAGAAACCAGCCTTACTTGGTTACGCTACACGCAAGCATTATCTTAATGCTACGCAGTGTTAGTAGTAATACAAGTGAGAAAAAATTAAACAAAATATTTAGGCCACATATTTGGTCCAAAGTCAAATAAAATATGGCATGAAATGCTCCAATGCTATAAGAGCCTAAACTATTAGCATCGTCACAAATGGATATCACAAATTCACTTTACTTAGATTATGCTACACACTAGCGCCAATGAAATAACGCTATATGGAGTTAGTGCTAATACCATGTGAGGTACAAACATAAGCAAAAATAATAGATGTCATACGACTCATGCAACACCACGCGGTGTTAGTAGTAATACAGGTAAATCAGAACTTAATAAAAATAAGTTCACTCCACATCCACATATGCATACAAAATTCATGCAAAATACATGATAAGGCATATTTCATGTAGCCCACATAGGCTTTAAACAAATAAAAAATATCATAAACAAACTCCATTCGGGTCAAGCTATACGTGTGTGTCATATCATTGCACCGCGTGGTTAGTTTGGATACCGTGTGAAGTCAAAGTCAACAAAATATGGCACATACCATATGCACCATAAAAAACATCAAAATTGTATGAGAAAGATTCAATCCGTTACACTACAAGCGGGCACCATACCAGTGCTACGCAATGATGGTAGTAATGTGATGATGCAAAACTTATTAAAATTGGCATGTCACATATATACATGCCACCAACCAAATATATCATGCAAAATTCCTAAAGGAAATTACATACCCATATCCTATGTGCCAAATGTAGGATTAAATTATGCCTAGAAAAAATCAATCTCCATTCTGCATATAAATGATATTGAACACGAACAAATTGTTGCATCTTCCCAAACATCACACATGAAATCGTGGAGGAGTATTTGCATGAAACCAAACTTCAAGTCCACCAAGAAGGAGTTCATCGTCGACCGCGAGGAGGATCTCTCTTGTAGCATATTGTAATAGGCATGTGATGTAATCCTATGTAATAAAAATGTTGGAATTCTTAATCAGGGGTTTTCTCCTCAGAGATGTAATTAACATAATTTTTATGTAAATGTAAGAGTTCTGGAAATAAAGTACCTGCAATGTTTGATTCTATTTTTTTATTTTATGCATTTAAATTTTACTCTGTATCAATGACATGGACGCGTGTCTCACGCCCGCCATCTTCCCATCATCATAACCATGCAATTGTTTGAGGGTTGATCTAATGCAATAAAAACTGGGTAGTAAAGAGGTATGATCAAAGTGTTACTTGCCTTGCTGATGATCCGCGAAACCTAGAGACTCGTAGTAGCACGCTTCACACTCCGGGTACTCTATCACAATCAAACAAGCATACAATAAGCAATCAAGCAAGGGACAAGGGTAAAACTCAAATAATAAGATCTAATCAGAAAGTTTAACTTAAGAACTCTAGTTTGCAAAAAGAATCAAATCAAGCGAAGCAACGAAACTCAAACTGCGAAAGAAACAAGCTTCGTTTACTAATCTGGACTAAAGTCAAATTTTACAGTAGCAAAAACTTGTTTAAGTTGGTTAAACAGAAAGAGGGCCTCGAGACGAAACTCTAGGCACTTGAATCGCCTGATTCCGATAAACGAGCGAAAAGAAAAACTAAAACGAAAATCGGTTCAGAAATCGCGATCGAAAATAATCGTGAAAAAATCCGAGAAAAAAGAAAAACTGACGAACAGGCTAACGAACGAACGTTCGCTATCTGCAGCTAAACGGTGAAAACTGTTCGTTAAAACGAACGTTCGGACGAATGTCCGCTAAATAACTAAAACAAAAAAACCGATCTAAAAATAAAAAAATGGGATCGAGGGTTTTGAAAAAACGATCGGTTTTCTCACGAAAACCAAGGCGGCGACGGCTACCTCCGGCGGTTTGGGCGAGACGGCGGCGGGTCGGGCGGGACGGCGGCGGCGGCGGACGGCTCCGGCGGGGTCGGGTGGCGGCACGGGGCGGCGGTGCGGCGACGGCGGCTAGGGTTTGGGGCGCGGGTGGGCTGGCGGTGGCGGCTCGGGCTGCGGCTTTTAAAGCCCCCTGGGCGGAGGAATCCGGCTCGGGTACGGCCCGTAGGTCGGTTGACCTTTTTTTCGAAATTATTCTGCGTAGAAAAACAAACAAAAGAAATACTAAACGGACTCCAAAAATCCCAAAATAAAGTTTCCGAGTCCCCTAAAAATATGATGGACAAGGTGAACATTTATTTGGGCCTAAAATGCAATTTTGAAAAACGCGAATTTTTCCTAATTCAAATAAAATAGCAATAAAACTCCAAAAAAATCTTATTTGATTTTTATATTAAATCTCCAATATTTCCTTATTTTGAGGAAGTCATTTTATCCTCTCTCTTTTATTTTTATAAAAGAAATATTCGAAGATAAAATTATAAAATCAAACGATCCTCTTTTCAAAATTCGAGAAAAACTCAAATATGAAAATAACGAAATCCTCAACTCTCTCCGTAGCTCCTTGAGTTGCGTAGAATTTCTAGGATCAAGCCAAAATGCAATAAAATATGATATGCAATGATGATCTAATGTATACCATTCCAAATTGAAAATTTGGGATGTTACAAAAATATAATTTTTGATGTGAAATGCTGCCTAGCATGTGTATCATGTAATCTCTTCAACGGTATAATCATTGAGGAATGATGAAGTAACAATATCATCATAAATATACATGAATATGAGAAACATAATCATTACTTTTTCAAAATATACGGTCCTTAACGAATGTTATCCCCCCTCATTTTATCATGTTATCATGACATGACTCCGCCTTCACCGCATAAATATAAATCATGAGCACCAAGGTGTTAAACCAAGCAATTGACTCCTACTTCTAACACGCCTCAGCATTTTCAACTCCCACGCAATACATGAGCGTGATCCATGAACATAGCACTAGGTGGAATAAAATGCGGTGGTAGGGATCAATAAGGAGAAGCCAAAAGGGGAGAAAGTCTCGCATCAACTAGGCGGATCAACGGGCTATGAAGACGCCCATCAATTGATATCAATGCGAGGATTAGGGATTAACATGCAAGGGATGCACTAAGATCTATAAGTGTATGAAAACTCGATGGAAACTAAGTAGGTGTGTGTGATAACCCAGAAGTATAGGGGAACATTTGTATCCTTTTTTGATAAATAAAAGTGTCGAACCCAACGAGGAGCTAAAGGTAAAATTTATATTCTCTTCAAGTTCTATCGACCACCGATACAACTCTACGCACACTTAATGTTCGTTTTACCTAGAACAAGAATAAAACAACTACGTATGTGTAATAGGATAAATTTTCAAGGATAAAACTAGAAGTACTTAGAGAGAATAAAACTACGAGTAATTTGCAAGATAATAAAAGTTCGTTATTTAGTAGAAAGCATTTGTGTAACACAATAGAAGGATTTGTCCCTAGGCAATTGATAACTAGACCGGTAATTGATAGAGCATTTCCTCGTATAATCTTTTTAGCTTTTTTGCATCACATTGTAATCATGTTTTTATATTATTTACTTGAGAAATATCCAGATGTCCCCATTATGCTACATTTATAACACTCCTCCATGTTTTGCAGAAAAGGGCGAAAAGGCCCAAAATCCTTCTATAATGGAGAGTTTCAAGAAGTTGTGGTTACTGTAATTTATGGAGATACCCGAGCATGAAGAAAAGAAGTAATTAGAGGGGCCAAACTAAAGAAGAGGACCAACTTGTGCAGAAAGAAGAAAAGGAGAGGGGCCAAATTGCAAAGGGGAAGATCAGCCGTGAGGGGTCAAAAACTCAAAATCCCTAGTTCATCGTCGATCTCCTTTGGGCTTTGGCACATGTCTCTTATCCCTCACTAGTTCTTCTTCCACCTCCGGTCGTCGCCGCGGCTCCACCGGTCCACAACGCCGCTGCATGACCACCTCACGCCACTACACCATCCATCAGCGCCATCCATCCGCCAGCACCACCATCGCCTCCAGCCACCACTCCATCACCCTTCCACCAGCACCACCCATCCACCATCCACCATCTTCACCGACACCCACCAGTACCCACCTCTCGCGCCCCTGCTGCTGCTCTTCTAGTTGCTACCCTTCTCCAAGCTCACCTTCTCTCTAAATCCCTACTGCTGCTGCTCTTCTACTTTCCCCTACCTCGCTGATGTTCTGCTTCCTCACCTCCGTGCGAGAGTGCCCCTGCTGCCGTCCTTCTTCTGCTTCACCTGATGTTGTATCTCTCTCTCCCCCACATCTTTGTTGTTGCCCCTGCTTAACCCTCCACGCTACTGCTGCTCCTTCTCCATCTCCCAACTGCATGCTGCGCCTCTTCTGAAGACTTCTCTGAACCCCCCTGTTGCTGCTTCTCTTCCTTACCTCCACTATGGTTTTACTCAATATCCTTTTGGTATTATTGTTTAGCAGAAAATAAAAACTAAAGTAACTAAGCTTGTCACCAAAGAAAATGCAGATAAGCAAAAGGGAGATCCAGATTTTACTCAATATCCTTTTGGTATTATTGTTTTACTTGAGAAAGTAAACACTGACACAAGCACACAAAAATGACAAAAGGGAAACAACAATACTAGAAACACAAATATTTATCTAAATGTAACAGAGAGAAGAAACAAGTATGTAGGACAAAACAAAAAATGTATCACATCACAAACACTTATAACACCAGTACTAGAGGTGACATAGGAACTACAACTTGAGCACGCTTATGCAACAAGTGCGGTACATAGGTGACGTACTCACAGGCACAAGTCAAGAAACAAACACAGAGGGGAACACACACATGCATGGATACACATATAGGATAGTAGATTACTAATTCACATAGGAAGATTTCATTGATCAATAATTTCCCACGACATATAGGTGTGAACTAGTCAGATCATACATATCAAGCATTACATTTTACTAATACTAAAAAGAACCAGCAGGTTGCCAACATTTAAAATCTGAACCTTACAAAGTTTAACACATCTCAGCTTAGAGAAAATTCAGAGAGAGAGAGAGAGAGGAGCGGGATGTTTTGCTTCTCTTCCTTACCTCCATGTCGAGCGATTTTTTTTGGCTATAGACTAGGTTTTGCTTCTTTTCTATTTTGTGTTATATATATATGTGATATATCTCTAACCCCTAACTCTATTCTTGTTATTTTCTCTTTATTTTATTGTTCATTTTGCCAGTTGCATTATCCTCTTGGATATGGCTTACTATTCAGATCATAATGCACATGCAAGCAATTCTACAAACAACACGGATAGTGTTCAGGAACTGATAAGTAAGATTTCCCATCAATTAGATGAATTTGCTCGACAACGAGGTATAGTTTTTGAGGATATGCCTAGTTGTTATGATCCTTATTCAAGAGGCAATCCTTATGTTGCTCCTAGTTGTTATTCTCACCCTCCAGATTGTTTTGGTATGAGCTTTGCTTAGCAGCATGTCTCATACCAAAACAATTACTCACATGGGTGGTCTGAGAACCACAATATGTCATATAGGAACAACAACTCTGAGATCTCATCATTTACTTCTAGTAATAATATGCAGGGATTTAGGAATGAAGAGGAGAGCCACAATTATGCACCCCAACAATTTTATTCTGCTCCTATTCATATACCTCAGCACCAGGAAATGTTGCCAATGGAGTTAAATGGTCCTCCATTTGGTCAATCAACACCTTCAACACAAGTGCCCACACAAGATGATTTTGATGATATAGACAAGCTCACATTGCTTAGTCTCGAGTTCACTTGGAGTGCCGAAGATGATCCTATTAGGAAGGTGATACTAGAGGAAATGAAGAAGATCAAGAGTGGAAAAGAGCTAGTGGAAGAAGTAAGGAAGATTGAGAAGAACATCACCGCTAGCAGTACTATCTCATCACAACTTGAGCTGAGTATTTCTGGGATATCCCTTGATACATGTGAGGTTCCAATGCCTTCACATTCAGCTGAGCAAGATAGTGAGAGCCCAAAGGAAGAAAGACCTCCTATTGAAGAAGAAATCATTGGTGCGCGTCGGTCCTAAACAAATGGTTTTTAACCCCTTTCCGCGACGGTATTTGGAACCGTCGCCAAGTGAGTATGTGCGATGGGGTGTCTTTTCCACACGACCCAGAAATCGTCGGGGATAGGCCCTCTTGGGATCCAGGCTAGGGCCGTGTGCGATCGGGCGAGGCATCAAAACCAATCATTTCCATAGGTATGTACATCCCACACGGTAATCCGAGAAAATCATTTCCGTAGGTATGTACATCCCACACGGTGAATCCCGGAGAAACATTTCCGTTCGTATGTATATCACACACAGTCAATCCAAGGAATATGTTTCCGTTCTTATGTACATCCCACACAGTCAATCCAGGGAAAACGTTTCCATTTGGACGTATATCTCACACAGTTTTATGTGTAGGCTCGTGTCTGAAAGGTGTAACTATCACACACAGTCTTCCTTGGTTAACTGTTTGATTTGATGAAGAAAATTGTGTGGCATTGGGCTATCCATCGCAAGCGCTTTTGCTGCTAGAACCATTTGCAAAGATCGATGACACATTTAGCAGGTTTATTAGTTTACAATTAATAATTCCAGTATTACGTAAATTCACATTTCATATCGAACAGTTGTTTGCCAATTTCATATCAGGCACATAAATATATTATAACATCACAGTACGGTAGCTACATGAAAACATCACAGTACAACATATAGCTAGTTCAACTTCATAAGAACAATATATCCATTTCCCTAATCGACATCATCCAGACTCGTCTTATCCACCTCTGCTTTCAGTTCAGTAAGAACCCGTTTTGCACGGGCCAACTGGGAAAGTGCCTCCTCCTTCGCCAACACCATCTTAGCAAAGTCTGATTTAAAAAAATCTGAGCTCATTCTCCACCTTCAACTTTTTATCTCGCATCTTGAAATATGCTTCAGCGTTGATAAGACTTTCTCTAAGCCTACATGTGTTCTCTTCCTCATACATGCTCCAGAGCTTCGTTAGGCACTTTTTCAAAAACTGTGACCACTCTTGATCAACCCACTCCAAGTAAGAACACTTTCGTCCATCCTATAATATTTAAAACTAGATCAGTAAAAATTGTAGGGGAAATGGATTTATAGCAACATAGAAAATCACCAATGCTTATTTTGAAAAACTGAAGAAACATGTTAATTATGACATATCTTCTCAAAAAAGATCAATGTGCAAATGAAATAATTGGTACTGAGACAACAACCAAATTCTGGAACATCAGAACCTATAATTAACTACAACGTCGCTACAAGTTCTTACTCATGTAAAATAAATAACAAATTGAACATTTTATGAGGAGGGTAAATATAACTGCAACAACATAGCGACAATGTTTGGATGACAACAAATTGATACTAACAGGTGTGTATATGCACAAATTTAGTAATATAGAACTAATAGCACTAAGACCGTCCACTATGTATGCCAAAACTGGGGTAAATACAACTGTTCCTACATCTCGCACCGGTGCCCTGCACTAGCGAGCTGATGCAGCGGAAAAAAAACAGGGACCCGGACTCCGAAGCACGTGGTTGCTCCGATGCCCAGTTCCTTCGTGCCATAAAGATTTAGTATTTTACTGCTTGGCTGCTCGGATGTGTGGACCAAAGCTGGCTGCACAAACTGCTGAAGCGGTGCCAAATAATTTTCTAATGGCACCGCTGATGAGATGGCAACAATTTAAGATACTAGGTGTTGGGGAACGCAGTAATTTCAAAAAATTTCCTACGCACACGCAAGATCTTGGTGATGCATAGCAATGAGAGGGGAGAGTGTTGTCTATGTACCCTCATAGACCGTAAGCAGAAGCGTTATGACAATGCAGTTGATGTAGTCGTACGTCTTCACGATTGGCCGATCCTAGTATCGAAAGTACGGCACCTCCGCGATCTGCACACGTTCGGCTCGATGACGTCCCATGAACTCACGATCCAGCAGAGTGTAGAGGGAGAGCTTCGTCAGCACGACGTCGTGATGATGGTGATGATGATGCTACCGGAACAGGGCTTCGCCTAAGCACTGCTACGATATGACCGAGGTGGATTATGGTGGAGGGGGGCACCGCACACGGCTGGAAACAATCAACTTGTGTGTCCTAGAGTGCCCCCTGCCCCCGTATATAAAGGATCAAGGGGGAGGCCGGCCGGCCTTGGGGCGCGCCAAGGAGGGGGAGGAGGCATCCTCCTAGTAGGAGTAGAACTCCCCCTTTCCTAGTCCAACTAGGAGGAGGGAGGGGGAAGGAAGGAGAGGGAGAGAGGGAAGGAAAGAGGGGGCGCTGCCCCCCTCCTTGTCCAATTCGGACTCCCAAGGGGGGGGGGCAGCCCTATGGCCCCTCCTCTCTCTCACACAAGGCCCATGTTGGCCCATTAGTCCCCCCGGGGGTTCCGATAACCCACCGACACCCTGATAATTATCCGGTGACCCCCGGAACTCATCCGGTGTCTGAATATAGTCATCCAATATATCAATCTTTATGTCTCGACCATTTCGAGACTCCTCATCATGACTGTGAGCACATCCGGGACTCCGAACTACCTCCGGTACATCAAAACACATAAACTCATAATACCGATCGTCACCGAACGTTAAGCGTGCGGACCCTACGGGTTCGAGAACTATGTAGACATGACCAAGACACGTCTCCGGTCAATAACCAATAGCGGAACCTGGATGTTCATATTAGCTCCCACATATTCTACGAAGATCTTTATCGGTCAAACCGCATAACGATATACATTGTTCCCTTTGTCATCGGTATGTTACTTGCCCAAGATTCGATCGTCGGTATCTCAATACCTAGTTCAATCTCGTTACCGGCAAGTCTCTTTACTCTTTCCATAATGCATCATCCCGCAACTAACTCATTAATCACATTTCTTGCAAGGCTTATATTGATGTGCATTACCAAGAGGGCCCAGAGATACCTTTTCGACAATCGGAGTGAAAAATCCTAATATCTATCTATGCCAACTCAACAAGCACCATCAGAGACACTTGTAGAGCACCTTTATAATCACCCAGTTACGTTGTGATGTTTGGTAGCACACAAAATGTTCCTTCGGTATTCGGGAGTTGCATGATCTCATAGTCATAGGAACATGTATAAGTTATGGAGAAAGCAATAGCAACAAACTAAACGATCATTGTGCTAAGCTAACGGATGGGTCAGGTCAATCACATCATTCTCTAATGATGTGATCTCGTTAATCAAATGACAACTCATGTCTATGGTTAGGAAACATAACCATCATTGATTCAATGAGCTAGTCAAGTAGAGGCATACTAGTGACATTCTGTTTGTCTATGTATTCACACATGTACTAAGTTTACGGTTAATACAATTCTATCATGAATAATTGATACGTCTCCAACATATCTATAATTTTTGATTGCTCCATGCTATATTATCTACTGTTTTAGACATTATTGGGCTTCATTTTCCACTTTTATATTATTTTTGGGACTAACCTATTAACCGGAGGCCCAGCCCAGAATTGCTATTTTTTGCCTGTTTTAGGGTTTCGAAGAAAAGGAATATCAAACAAAGTCCAAACAGAATGAAACCTTCGAAAGCGTGATTTTCTCATCAGATAAGATCCAGGAGACATTGACCCTCCGTCAAGAAAGCCACGAGGTGCTCACGAGGGTAGGCCCCCCCTAGGGCGCGCCCCCTGCCTCGTGGGCCCCTCGAAGCTCCACCGACGTACTTCTTCCTCCTATATATATCCACGTACCCCCAAACGATCGGGGATGGAGCCAAAAACCTAATTCCACCGCCGTAACTTTCTGTATCCATGAGATCCCATCTTGGGGCCTGTTCCGGAGCTCCGCCGGAGGAGGCATCGATCACGGAGGGCTTCTACATCATCATCCAAGCCCCTCCGATGAAGTGTGAGTAGTTTACTTCAGACCTACGGGTCCATATCTAGTAGCTAGATGGCTTTTTCTCTCTTTTTGGATCTCAATACAGCGTTCTCCCAATCTCTCATGGAGATCTATTCGATGTAATCTTCTTTTTGTGGTGTGTTTGTTGAGACCGATGAATTGTGGGTTTATGATCAAGTCTATCTATGAATAATATTTGAATCTTCTCTGAATTATTTTATGTATGATTGGTTATCTTTGCAAGTCTCTTCGAATTATCAGTTTGGTTTGGCCTACTAGATTGGTTGTTCTTGCCATGGGAGAAGTGCTTAGCTTTGGGTTCAATCTTGCGGTGTCCTTTCCCAGTGACAGAAGGGGCAGCAAGGCACGTATTGTATTGTTGCCATCGAGGATAACAGATGTTTTTTTTATCATATTGCATGAAACTATCCCTCTACATCATGTCATCTTGCTTAAGGCGTTACTCTATTTTTAACTTAATACTCTAGATGCATGCTGGATAGCGGTCAATGAGTGGAGTAATAGTAGTAGATGCAGAATCGTTTCGGTCTACTTGTCTCGAACCTGATGCCTATATACATGATCATACCTAGATATTCTCATAACTATGCTCAATTCTGTCAATTGCTCAACAGTAATTTGTTCACCCACCGTAGAATTCTTATGCTCTTGAGAGAAGCCACTAGTGAAACCTATGGCCCCCGGGTCTCTTTCTCATCATATCAATCTCCATCACTTTACTATTGCTTTGCTTTTACTTTGCTTTTACTTTATTTACTTTGCATCTCTATACCAAAAAAATATTATTTATCATCTCTATCAGATCTCACTTTCGTAAGTGACCATGAAGGGATTGACAACCCCTAAGCGCGTTGGTTGCGTTGAGATATTGTTTTTGTGTAGGTACGAGGGACTCGAGCGTAGCCTCCTACTGGATTGATACCTTGGTTCTCAAAAACTGAGGGAAATACTTACGCTACTTTGCTGCATCATCCCTTCCTCTTCGGGGAAATCCAACGCAGTGCTCAAGAGGTAGCAATAATAAACATTTATCATGATATAAGGAAATATAAATAACAACTTTATTATTGCCTCTAGGGCATATTTCCTTCACTAGGTACAAACTGTGACACTGTCTTAGGATGCGTTTGGTTGAAGGTGTGGTATGAATGGGTTGGGACCGTGACAGTGTCTGAATCACATCTAACAAATGATTTGCATCATCTCGGCGTTTGCAGCCACCGTCGCAGCAGCAGGTGCAGCCGTCTCGGCTGCTGCAGCTGCCCTGTCGGCTGCCGCAGACGCCTTATCGGTGGAAGCGGCCACACTCAATGCGGATGCGGCGGCACTCTCAGCGTAGGCGGTAGCGCTCTCGGCGTAGGCGGCGGCGCTCGGGGAGGACGCGGCCATCGTACAGGCCTTCACGAAGCGTTTCCACATCGTCATCTTTGTAAGAAGGGGGTGCGGGAATGAGGATCGAGAATCATGTATTCGAGGGTTGCCGGCACTAGAGCAGACGAGCCGACGAAGCTTAAGGAGGGAGACTTAAATAGACCCAGATATTTTCATCGCAAACGATTCCTAGAAAACAACTGTGTGTGATGTTGTAGATATTTTTTATTAGCTGTGAAAGACGAATTTGGAATAAAGTGCCAACGGATGGTGTTTTAAATGAACGAGAAATTTTCTAATACTAATACAACTGTCATGTCAAATGGGGTCATTTGACCTTCTAAAACATTTAAGTGATTTTCTAGCCATTTAATGACCGTAATTGAAATTTGAACTACATGTACATGCAACAGCTAACCATAACGGTTTGAAAACTCATATTTCGTGTACTTGTGTGTGATTTAATTCCATGCGCAGTAAATTGGAATAAATTTTCAAACATATTGGTCTAACGGCTATGACACAATTAAGCATGGAGTGACATGGCATTTTAATTCCAAAAAATAAAAAAAATCAGAAACACATGAAACCTTGGTTGATGTAATGTCATGCCACCAAGATGATGTGGTAAAAAAATGGCATGTTTGACCCAAGTTTGGACACACACCCTCACAAGTCGGAGCAACTCACTAGAAGGGTCGTGGTTCCGAGAGGGAACAATGCATGTTTGTTGACGATCGGGAGATAGCTTCCTCTTACGGCTTTCAAAAAAAATTTGTACGTCTAACATGCACTACTACAACTGTAATTTGAAAATTTTGAAAATTCTAGGGGTCATTTGACCTTTTAAAAACATTTAAGTGATATTCTAGCCATTTAATGACCGTAATTCAAATTTGAACTACATTTACATGCAATGCCTAACCAAAATGGTTTGAAAAATCATATTTGTGTACTTGTGTGTGAGTTAATTCCATGTGCAGTAAACTAGAAGGAATTTTCAAACATATTTGTATCACGACATGGACACATATGCATGAATACGTATGCATGGAGTAGCATGGCATTTTAATTCCAAAAAAAATTCAGAAACACATGAAACCATGGTTGATGTAATGTCATGCCACCAAGATGATGTGGTAAAGAAATTGGCATGTCTGGCAAAAGTTTGGACACACACCCCTCACAAACCGGAGCAACTCGCTAGAAGGTTCGTGGTTCCGAGAGGGAACAATGCATGTTTGATGACGAACGGGAGATAGCTTCCTCTTACGGCGTTCAAATTTTTTCTACGTCTAACGTGCACTACTACAACTGTAATGTGAAATTTTGGAAAATTCTAGGGGTCATTTGACCTTTTAAAGACATTTAAGTGATTTTTTAACCATTTAATGACCGTAATTCAAATTTGAACTGCATCTACGCAACGCCTAACCAAAATGGGTCGAAAAATCATATATGTGTACTTATGTGCGAGTTAATTCCATGTGCAGTAAATTAGAAAGAATTTTCAAACATATTGGTGTCACAACATGGACACATGCATACGCATGCATGGAGTGACATGGCATTTTAATTCAAATTTTTTTAGAAAAATGATCAGAAACACATGAAACCTTGGTTGATGTAATGTCATGCCACCAAGATGATGTGGTAAAGAAATTGGCATGTTTGACGAACGTTTGGACACACTCCCCTCACAAATCGGAGCAACTCGCTAGAAGGTTCGTGGTTCCGAGAGGGAACAATGCATGTTTGATGACGAACGGGAGATAGCTTCCTCTTACGGCCTTCAATTTTTTTCCTATGTTTAACGTGCACTAATACAACTATCGTGTGAAAATTTGGTAAATTTCAGGGGTCATTTGACCTTTTAAAGACATTTAAGTGATTTTCTAACCATTTAATGACCGTACTTCAAATTTGAACTATATCTACATGCAACGCCTAACCATAATGGTTTGAAAATCATATTTTTGTGTACTTGTGCGTGAGTTAATTCCATGTGCAGTAAATTAGAAGGAATTTTCAAACATATTGGTGTCAAGGCATGGGCACTGATACGTCTCCAACGTATCTATATTTTTTGATTGCTCCATGCTATATTATCTACTGTTTTGGACATTATTGGGCTTTATTATCCATTTTTATATTATTTTTAGGACTAACCTACTAACAGGAGGCCCAGCCCAGAATTGCTGTTTTTGCCTGTTATAGGGTTTCGAAGAAAAGGAATATCAAACGGACTCCAAACGGAATGAAACCTTCAGGAACGTGATTTTCTCAACAAATAAGACCCGGGAGACATGGACCCTACGTCAAGGCACGTAACAGGAGGCCACGAGGTAGGGGAGTGCGCCCTACCCTACCAGGCACGCCCCTCACCCTCGTGGGCCCCCTGTTGCTCCACCGACGTACTTTTTCCTCCTATATATATCCACGTACCCCCAAACGATCAGACCAGGAGCCAAAACCCTAATTTCACCGCCGTAACTTTCTGTATCCACGAGATCCCATCTTGGGGCCTGTTCCGGAGCTCCGTCGGAGGGGGCATCGATCATGGAGGGCTTCTACATCAACACCATAGCCCCTCCGATGAAGTGTGAGTAGTTTACCTCAGACCTACGGGTCCATAGTTAGTAGCTAGATGGCTTCTTCTCTCTTTTTGGATCTCAATACAATGTTCTCCCCCTCTCTTGTGGAGAACTATTCGATGTAATCTTCTTTTTGCGGTGTGTTTGTTGAGACCGATGAATTGTGGGTTTATGATCAAGTCTATCTATGAACAATATTTGAATCTTCTCTGAATTCTTTTATGTATGATTGGTTATCTTTGCAAGTCTATTCGAATTATCAGATTGGTTTGGCCTACTAGATTGATCTTTCTTGCAATGGGAGAAGTGCTTAGCTTTGGGTTCAATCTTGCGGTGTCCTTTCCCGGTGACAGTAAGGGCAGCAAGGCACGTATTGTATTGTTGCCATCGAGGATAACAAGATGGGGTTTTCTTCATATTGCATGAGTCTATCCCTCTACATCATGTCATCTTGCTTAAGGCGTTACTCTGTTTTTAACTTAATACTCTAGATGCATGCTGGATAGCGGTCGAGGAGTGGAGTAATAGTAGTAGATGCAGGCAGGAGTCGGTCTACTTGTCTCGGACGTGAGGCCTATATACATGATCATGCCTAGATATTCTCATAACTATGCTCAATTCTGCCAATTGCTCAACAGTAATTTGTTCACCCACCGTAGAATACTTATGTTCTCGAGAGAATCCACTAGTGAAACCTATGGCCCCCAGGTCTATCTTTATCATATTATTCTCCTACTACTTTTCTATTTACTTTGCCTTTATTTTACTTTGCATCTTTATCATAAAAATACCAAAAATATTATCTTTATCATATCTATCAGATCTCACTCTCGTAAGTAGCCTTATAGGGATTGGCAACCCCTATTTGCGTTGGTCGCGTGGATTTATTTGTTTTGTGCAGGTACGAGGGACTCACGCGTAGCCTCCTACTGGATTGATACCTTGGTTCTCAATAACTGAGGGAAATACTTACGCTACTTTGCTGCATCATCCCTTCCTCTTCGGGGAAAACCAACGCAGTGCTCAAGAGGTAGCAAGAAGGATTTCTGGCGCCGTTGCTGGGGAGGTCTTCGCAAAAGTCAACATACCAAGTACCCATCACATACCCTTATCTCCCGCACTACATTATTTGCCATTTGCCTCTCGTTTTCCTCTCCCCACTTCACCCTTGCCGTTTTATTTGCCCTCTCTCTCTATCCTCCCCCTCTTTCTCTATTTGCCTCTTTTTGCCCGCTTGCCTTTTGTTTGCTTGTGTGTTAGTTTGCTTGCTTGTCGTTATGGCTAGTCCCTTATCTTCTCCGTTGACCCCTGAGTTCGAGATCTTTCACTTTAATCAAAGACGAGGAGAAAACTTAAAAGATGCTTGGTTGACAATAATGGAGTCTTATCGTAATTGTACCTCTGAAATAAACCTGAGAATTTTGCTTCGCAATTTTTATGTTGGATTGAATATGTCTCATAGACAACTTTTGGATTGCGTTGCCAATGGCAATTTTATTGAAATCGATCCCCATATTGCGCTTGAAATTATAGAAGGTATAGTGGGAAAACTACCTCAACAAAAGGGGCCTCATCCTACCCAGGAAGAGACACAAGTTTTTGAAAAAAATTGTGATGTTACTAAGATCTTGCAGAAATCTCTTGAACATCTTAAGAACATTAGTGGAAATATTCACCGCATGAATATGCTGATCCCTTTGCAATAAGCGGTTGGATTTGTTAGATCTAAATATTTCACAATATGAAGGGAAACGTAAAGAACCTCCCGGATTCGATCTTGATTCCGTTGAAAAGTTGAAAACCAAAGATGGCAATACCTAGATCTATTCTTGCTTGTTATACCTAGCTAGGGGTGTTAAACGATAGCGCTTGTTGGGAGGCAACCCAATTTTATTTTTATTCCTTGCTTTTTGCTCCTGTTTAGTAATAAATAATTTACCTATCCTCTGTTTTGGTTGTGTTTTTGTGTTTAATTAGTGTTTCTGTCAAGTAGAACCGTTGGGAAGACTTGGGGAAAGTCTTGTTGAACTTGCTGTAAAAAACAGAAACTTTAGCGCTCACGAGAACTGCTGCCATTTTTATTTTGAAAGTGATACTTAGTTAATTATTTTTTAAGATGATTAATAGATAAATTCCTCACGTCCAGAAATTTATTTTAGAATTTTTGGGGTTCCAGATCTTGCGCTAGGTACAGATTACTACAGACTGTTCTGTTTTTGACAGATTCTGTTTTTCGTGTGTTGTTTGCTTATTTTGATGAATCTATGGCTAGTAAAATAGTTTATAAACCATAGAGAAGTTGGAATACAGTAGGTATAACACCAATATAAATAAAGAATGTGTTCATTACAGTACCTTGAAGTGGTCTTTTGTTTTCTTTCGCTAACGGAGATCACGAGATTTTCTACTTTAAGTTTTATGTTGTGAAGTTTTCAAGTTTTGGCTAAAGATTTGATGGATTATGGAACAAGGAGTGGCAAGAGCCTAAGATTGGGGATGCCCATGGCACCCCCAAGATAATCTAAGGACACCTAATAGCCAAAGCTTGGGGATGCCCCGGAAGGCATCCCCTCTTTCGTCTACTTCTATCGGTAACTTTACTTGTAGCTATATATTTATTCACCACATGATATGTGTTTTGCTTGGAGCGTCTTTTATGATTTGAGTCTTTGCTTGTTAGTATACCACAATCATCCTTGCTGTACACACCTTTTTAGAGAGCCATACATAATTTGGAATTTGATAGAATACTCTATGTGCTTCACTTATATCTTTTGAGCTCTATAGTTTTACTCTAGTGCTTCACTTATATCTTTTGAGTTTTATAGTTTTGCTCTAGTACTTCACTTATATCTTTTAGAGCACGGTGGTGGATTTGTTTTATAGAAACTATTGATTTCTCATGCTTCACTTAGATTATTTTGAGAGTCTTAATAGCATGGTAATTTGCTTAAAATCCTAATATGCTAGGTATTCAAAGTTAGTAAAATTTTCTTAAGAGTGTTTTGAATACTAAGAGAAGTTTGATGCTTGATGATTGTTTTGAGATATGGAGGTAATAATATCAAAGTCGTGCTAGTTGAGTAGTTGTGAAATTGAGAAATACTTGTGTTGAGGTTTGCAAGTCCCGTAGCATGCACGTATGGTAAACGTTATGCAACAAATTTGAAACATGAGGTGTTATCTGATTGTCTTCCTTATGAGTGGCGGTTGGGGACGAGCGATGGTCTTTTCCTACCAATCTATCCCCCTAGGAGCATGCGCGTAGTACCAAGGTTTTTGATGACTTGTAGATTTTTGCAATAAGTATGTGAGTTCTTTATGACTAATTTTGAGTCCATGGATTATACGCACTCTCACCCTTCCATCCTTGCTAGCCTCTTCGCTACCGTGCATTGCCCTTTCTCACATTGAGAGTTGGCGCAAACTTCGCCGGTGCATCCAAACCCCGTGATATGATACGCTCTTTCACACATAAACCTCCTTATATCTTCCTCAAAACAGCCACCATACCTACCTATTATGGCATTTCCATAGCCATTCCGTGATATATTTCCATGCAACTTTCCATCATTCCGTTCATCATGACACATTCGTTATTGTCATATTGCTTAGCATGATCATGTAGTTGACATAGTATTTGTGGCAAAGCCACCGTTCACAATTCCTTCATACATGTCACTCTTGGTCCATTGCATATCCCGGTACACCGCCGGAGGCATTCATATAGAGTCATCTTTTGTTCTAGTATCGAGTTGTAATCATTGAGTTGTAAACAAGTGGAAGTGTGATGATCATCATTTTCTAGAGCATTGTCCCAAGTGAGGAATATAAAAAAAGAGAGAAAGGCCATAAAAAAAGAGAAGGCCAAAAAAATGAGAAAAAAAGAGAGAAGGGACAATGTTACTATCCTTTGCCACACTTGTGCTTCAAAGTAGCACCATAATATTCATGATAGAGAGTCTCTTGTTTTGTCACTTTCATATACTAGTGGGAATTTTTCATTATAGAACTTGGCTCGTATATTTCAACAATGGGCCTCCTCAAGTGCCCTAGGTCTTCGTGAGCAAGCAAGTTGGATGCACACCCACTAGTTTCTTTTGTTGAGCTTTCATACATTTATAGCTCTAGTGCATCCGTTGCATGGCAATCCCTACTCCTTGCATTAACATCAATCTGTGGGCATCTCCATAGCCCATTGATTAGCCTCGTTGATGTGAGACTATCTCCTTTTTTTTGTCTTCTCCACATAACCCCCCTCATTATATTCTATTCCACCCATAGTGCTATGTCCATGGCTCGCGCTCATATATTGCGTGAAAGTTTATAGGTTTGAGATTACTAAAGTATGAAACAATTGCTTGGCTTGTCATCGGGGTTGTGCATGATGAGAGCATTCTTGTGTGACGAAAATGAAATATGACTCAACCATATGATTTTGTAGGGATGAACTTTCTTTGGCCATGTTATTTTGAGAAGACATAATTGCTTAGTTAGTATGCTTGAAGTATTATTATTTTTATGTCAATACGAACTTTTGTCTTGAATCTTTCGGATCTAAATATTCATACCACAATTAATAAGAATTACATTAAAATTATGCCAAGTAGCACTCCGCATCAAAAATTCTGTTTTTATCATTTACCTACTCGAGGACGAGCAGGAATTAAGCTTGGGGATGCTTGATACGTCTCCAACGTATCTATAATTTTTGATTGCTCCATGCTATATTATCTACTGTTTTGGAAATTATTGGGCTTTATTATCCACTTTTATATTATTTTTGGGACTAACCTTTTAACCGGAGGCCCAGCCCAGAATTACTATTTTCCCTGTTTTAGGGTTTCGAAGAAAAGGAATATCAAATGGACTCCAAACGGAATGAAACCTTCGGGAACGTGATTTTCTAAACAGATAAGACCCAGGAGACTTGGACCCTACGTCAAGGCACGTAACAGGAGGCCACGAGGTAGGGGGCGCGCCCTACCCTACCAGGTGCGCCCCCACCCTCGTGGGCCCTCTGTTGCTCCACCGACGTACTTCTTCCTCCTATATATATCCACGTACCCCCAAACGATCAGACCAGGAGCCAAAACCCTAATTCCACTGCCGTAACTTTCTGTATCCACGAGATCCCATTTTGGGGCCTGTTCCGGAGCTCCGCCGGAGGGGGCATCGATCATGGAGGTCTTCTACATCAACACCATAGCCCCTTCGATGAAGTGTGAGTAGTTTACCTCAGACCTACAGGTCCATAGTTAGTAGCTAGATGGCTTCTTCTCTATTTTTGGATCTCAATACAATGTTCTCCCCCTCTCTTGTGGAGAATTATTCGATGTAATCTTCTTTTTGCGGTGTGTTTGTTGAGACCGATGAATTGTGGGTTTATGATCAAGTCTATCTATGAACAGTATTTGAATCTTCTCTGAATTCTTTTATGTATGATTGGTTATCTTTGCAATTCTCTTCGAATTATCAGTTTGGTTTGGCCTACTAGATTGATCTGTCTTGCAATGGGAGAAGTGCTTAGCTTTGGGTTCAATCTTGCGGTGTCCTTTCCCGGTGATAGTAAGGGCAGCAAGGCACGTATTGTATTGTTTCCATCGAGGATAACAAGATGGGGTTTTCTTCATATTGCATGAGTCTATCCCTCTACATCATGTCATCTTGCTTAAGGCATTACTCTGTTTTTAACTTAATACTCTAGATGCATGCTAGATAGTGGTCGATGAGTGGAGTAATAGTAGTAGATGCAGGCAGGAGTCGGTCTACTTGTCTCGGACGTGATGCCTATATACATGATCATGCCTAGATATTCTCATAACTATGCTCTATTTTGTCAATTGCTCAACAGTAATTTGTTCACCCACCATAGAATACTTATGCTCTCGAGAGAAGCCACTAGTGAAACCTATGGCCCCGGGTCTATCTTTATCATATTGCTCTCCTACTACTTTGCTATTTACTTTACCTTTATTTTACTTTGCATCTTTATCATAAAAATACAAAAAATATTATCTTTATCATATATATCAGATCTCACTCTCGTAAGTGGCCTTATAGGGATTGACAACCCCTATTTGCGTTGGTTGCGAGGATTTATTTGTTTTGTGCAGGTACGAGGGACTCGCACGTAGCCTCCTACTGGATTGATACCTTGGTTCTCAAAACCTGAGGGAAATACCTACGCTACTTTGCTGCATCATCCCTTCCTCTTCGGGGAAAACCAACGCAGTGCTCAAGTGGTAGCAGGCACATGCATGGAGTGCATGCCACGGCATTTTAATTCCAAAAAATTAAAAAAATGATCAGAAAATCATGAAACCTTGCTTGATTTAATGTCATCCACCAAGATGATGTGGTAAAGAAATCGGCATGTTTGACGAAAGTTTGGATACACATCCCTCACAAACCAGAGCAACTCACTAGAAGGTTTGTGGTTCCGAGAGGGAACAATGCATGTTTGATGACGAACGGGAGATAGCTTCCTCTTACGGCCTTCAAATTTTTCTATGTCTAACATGCACTACTACAACTGTAATGTGAAATATTTGAAAATTCTAGGGGTCATTTGACCTTTTAAAGACATTTAAGTGATTTTCTAACCATTTAATGATCATAATTCAAATTTGAACTACATCTACATGCAACGCCTAACCAAAACGGTTTGAAAAATCATATATGTGTACTTGTGTGTGAGTTAATTCCATGTGCAGTAAATTAGAAAGAATTTTTAAACATATTGGTCTCATGACATGGACACATGCATACGTATGCATGGAGTGACATGGCATTTTAATTCAAAAAAAATAGAAAAATGATCAGAAACACATGAAACCTTGGTTGATGTAATGTCATGCCACCAAGATGATGTGGTAAATAAATTGGCATGTTTGACGAATGTTTGGACACACACCCCTCACAAACCGGAGCAACTCGCTGGAAGGTTCATGGTTCCGAGAGGGAACAATGCATGTTTGATGACGAACGGGAGATAGCTTCCCCTTACGGCCTTCAATTTTTTCCCTACGTTTAACGTGCAACCGACATCCGAAAAATTGGTAAATTTCATGAGTCATTTGACCTTCTAAAGACATTTAAGTGATTTTTTAACCATTTAATGACCATAATTCAAACTTGAACTACATCTACATGCAACGCCTAACCAAAACGGTTTGAAAAATCATATTTTTATGTACTTGTGTGCGAATTAATACCAAATTTCAAACATATTGGTGTCAAGGCATGGGCACATGCATGGAGTGCATGCCATGGCATTTTAATTCCAAAAAAAAATAAAAAATGGTCAGAAAAACATGAAACCTTGCTTGATTTAATGTCATGCCACCAAGATGATGTGGTAAAAAAATTGGCCTGTTTGACGAAAGTTTGGACACACACCCCTCACAAACCGAAGCAACTCACTAGAAGGTTCGTGGTTTCGAGAGGGAACAATGCATGTTTGCTGACTGACGGGAGATAGCTTCCTCTTACGACCTTCAAATTTTTTCCTATGTCTAACATGCACTAATACAACTGTCATGTGAAAAAATAGAAATTTCCAGGGGTCATTTGACCTTTTAAAGACATTTAAGTGATTTTCTAACCATTTAATGATCGTAATTCGAATTTGAACTACATTTACATGCAACGCCTAACCAAAACGGTTTGAAAAATCATATTTTTGTGTACTTGTGTGCGAGTTAAAAAATCATCAAACGATGTAAATATCTGGTGTTCAAAATAGAAAATATAAAGATGTGGCAAGACAACCGCCCCCTACACGATTGGCACTCTATCTCGTGGCTCGAGGTTTGGTAGGTGATTGGCAGGGATCATTAATCAGAAACGGTTCTGTATTGGAAACCGTCAGCTATTATGTTCACACACGGATTTGCTGCGGGAATTGTGTGTAATTCAAACTATAGTACTCGTAAATTCCGGCGACCGGCGTGTGTACTGTCCCCGTAGATCTAGATTCCGTCCGCCAATAAATACTACCTTGCTCATGTCATCCTGCCTCCATTCTCATCTACATCCTCCCCTCGCCCGCCCTCTCTCTCTCCCAAATCTCTACCATGGCACCACCGGTCTGCCCACGCGCCGACGAGGAGTCGCCGCCCCCCGAGGACGCTCACTCGATTAGCAACGACGAGGACCCCTACGCGCCGCCTGACGAGGTTGCGCCGGACCCCCAACTTTGGATTGGTTTTGGGGCCAGTACAATCTTTGTATGTGGAAGTCGCTGTCGCCGGCTGAGAAAGCCAGGCAAGTGGCGTTCAAAAAGGAGATGGAGGAGGAGGAAGCCAGGTACTAGGCGGCCTGTGAAGCCCATGATGCCGCCTGGAAAAAGGAGGCGGCGGAGCTTTGGGGGTGGGCGTGTCGTCGTGCCGAGGAGGTGTATGAAGAGGGGTACTTCACGAGGAAGGTCATAGGCACTGGGCGCTTCATCGCTGGGTGGAGGTGGGCTGATAAGCTCCAGCATGCCACCGACGAGGAGCTCCGGTGGGTGCCCAACGAAATGGCAAGATCGGCCGCGCGCGTCCGCCAGCAAGAGGCAGATCGGTATGTCAAGCGCTGCGAGGCGGAGGAGTCGGAGTACTGCCTCCGCACTGGGAAGACGCCGTGCACCAGGGAGCTGTTGGCGAGGGGCTGCCAAAATACTGGCCCCAGGAGGGATTATTAGTTTTAGTATTGATCGTTTTCATTTTATGCATTGTACCTAGTAGTTAAGTATCACCACGTATATGTGATGATATTATATATATATATTCTGTGATGATCTAATGAACAATTAATATATATATATACATATATATATATTATGAATTCCATTTTCTATCTGTTTTTGTATACTAATCTGAATCTAGTTGTTATCATCCACATATACAGAATGGAAAGTGTATATACACACATTGAAACAGAACATATAAGAATGGAAAACAGAGTACACACATTGAAACAGAGCAACAAACAGAGCAATACTATGATTGCTGTGAATACATAGCTATCCACGTCGAAACGACTTCTCAAAATAAAACGCGTCCATGAGACCATGACCAGCAGCCCTTGCCTAGGGTAGCTCTTGGCTCTGCTTGAACTCGTGCAGGCATTCGTCCAAGCGGTCGACACGCTCGTGGTACATCTGGAGCGCGATCTCGAGCTCCAAGTTGGCTATTTCATCAGAGATCACCAACTCGAGGATGCGACGGCCATGTTCCTCTACTGCACCCAGGTGGACACCTGGGCCAAGGAGGCGGTCGAGCCTACGGACCAGCACGTTGGCATCCAGCGGGCCGCGAACAAGGAGAACGGCGGCACCCATGCGAACGGCGCGGAGGGCGTCCGGTGCAAGTACGGCGCGAACGGCCTCTGGTGCAAGTACGACGCTGAGGAATGTGGTACTGACGGGACGTGTACCGAACTGCGACGCCGTGTCGACAGCACGCAAGAGCCGCTTGGTCCGCTCTTGCTGTGTGGCGCGCCGCGCCTCTCGCTCTGCGGCGACCCAACGGTCTCGCTGTGCAGCAAGCCGCAGCCTATCCGCGCGAATGCGCCTAGCTTGCTCTGTGGCGCGCCATCGATCTTGTTGTGCGGCGAGCTGCAGCCTGTTAGCTCTGACATGCCAATCTTGATCCGCGGCGCTCAAGCGCCATGCGCCAAAGGTCTGCTCAACCCTGGCGATGACGCGCATCACGCCATCGTGTTTCCGGGGAGTGCCTCGGCCTCGACGGGCCGTGGCGCCTGCTCGTTTTCCTCGTCGACGAGGTTGATGGCAGAGGCGGCACTTTGGTGGGTTGGCATGCTTCGAAAAGGTGGAGTGCTACAGGCTGCGCTTGTCGCCTCCGTGTGTCGCGCGCCCCCTATGCGCAATATAGCAGGGTGACGGGAAACATGTGAGGAAATGGTGGGAAACGGTGGCGTGTTCATAAAACGCCATCAATTAATGGAAACTTAGCATAGAGCTAGCACAAGAAGTAGATGATGATCAGATGAACACGGACCGCACTAGAGAACCCGTCGGTGATGAATTCATCAATCCCAAACGGTTGAATACTAGCAAGCGTTTGCCCACAACACACACGACATATTCCATCACAAATAGGTCGGATGGATCAACTGTATGCCACTTATCGCACATTGTCAAAAAGTAATGCGGTAGACCTTCTTTAAGATGTGTTAAAAAATAAAAATCAAAAACAAGGACCTCGAGGTTAAATTAGCTGAGGGAACGGGGCATTTCGGTCATCGACACAACTTCCCATCCAGTAACCCATCTGATGGCTGCTCCTGCCTAAGCACACTTAACTTGATAGTTTTCTTACATGACCTACTGGTGGAACAGCTAGTCCTTGCTGATAGGAATGCCTCTTCACATCCTTATGGCGTATCCAGATGACCGCCTGTCCCACAATGGCCAATAGATGTTGTGTAGACAGAGCATATCACATACGTCTTAATAGAAGCAATCGTCTGCGTTATTATCGGTCTTCGCATACATTTCTGATTAAAGACCTCCTTGCCGCGTATCACACACATCTTGTTATATTGAACTGTTTCTGTTCTATTGCCTAATCACAAACAGTTCATCCGAGTGAACCGTAAGCTGTACATCGGACACACCTTGATCGGGCTGACCGTTTCTTTTGTGTTGCCTAATCACACACAGTTCATCCCAGTGAACCGTATGCTGTATATCGCACACGCCTTCATTTGGCTGCCCGTTTCTTTTGTTCCTCCTCATCCCAAACAGTTAACTGAGCTGAACCGTATGCCCTGCATCGCACACGCAACTAAAATCTGAACCATGTTTGATGCATCCTCCATCGCAAATGTTTTGCACCTTTCTTGACGGATATTTTACACCACCGTTTGCGATTATGGCACCGCATACAGTTTCGTCGAAGGGTCTCTGATCGTAGTGTCGCGTTAGCAGCATCCTGCAATAGTGAATACTTAAAGACAAGGAACAAGATGATCTAGAGCTCGAATAACAAAGTGATCTAGTTGAAGACTCATTGTCTACTACTCTTTAAGAAGTAAAAGAAGTTGTTGTGATTGAAGATGAAGAACCAACGATTTATTTGCCTATCGTCAAACAAGAGCTTGATGTAGCAGGCTTATCTAACCCTCTTGATGACATGCTTCCTTATGAGATCTTTGCTTCTACTTTACATTGCATTATAACATCAATTAAGCTAGACTTGAAAAATTATTTGCTTGGACATGATCATACACACCCTGTTAGTGGCATTGCTCACATTTGCTATGAAGACCATTATTTTCCTCATGCTAGACCTATGCTTAATGGTAAATATCATCCTCATAGTAGTATTGAGCTTACTAATTTCTACCATCCTGAACATGTGCTTTATAGCTATGCTTATGTAATTGGATACTCGATTGATGACTTGGAGGGTATTATCCCTATTGCTTGCTGTCGGTGTCAAAACCGGCGGATCTCGGGTAGTGGGTCCCGAACTGTGCGTCTAGGCCGGATGGTAACGGGAGGCAGGGAACACGATGTTTTACCTAGGTTCGGGCCCTCTTGATGGAGGTAAAACCCTACGTCCTGCTTGATTAATATTGATGATATGGGTAGTACAAGAGTAGATCTACCATGAGATCAAGGAGGCTAAACCCTAGAAGCTAGCCTATGGTATGATTGTTGTGTATGGAGTTGATTGCCTACGGACTACAACCCTCCAGTTTATATAGACACCAGATAGGGTTAGGATTACACAGAGTCGGTTACAATGGTAGGAGATCTTGAATATTCGCATCGCCAAGCTTGCCTTCCACGCCAAGGAAAGTCCCATCCGGACACGGGACGAAGTCTTCAATCTTGTATCTTCATAGTCCTGGAGTCCGGCTGAAGGTATAGTCCGACTACCCGAACACCCCCTAATCCAGGACTCCCTCAGTAGCCCCCGAACCAGGCTTCAATGACGACGAGTCCGGCGTGCAGATTGTTCGGCATTGCAAGGCGGGTTCTTCTCCAAATCTTGTGTACCTGTAGGAATAATGTCCGATTTTTGTAATGTAGTGCTCCTCAGCTTCCACGCCCAATAATGGCCGTCTTCCATGTGTCAAACGAATGCGAAAAGCCGGGGCGTTTTTACATCCACACCCCTAGCCATATAAACGAGCCGCCTATTTAACGGGACGGGGATTTAGGTCCAAACCACATCTTCTCCTTTCCGCGAGTTATCATCAGAGCGCTTCCAGCAAAGGTCCATTCCAACATGACCAGCCGTCGCAGCTCCTCCCCTCGCCCCTCCGGTCCAAAACCCGGGGACTGGGAGAGTTGCACCATCCCGCATAGCGAGTTAGCGTCGCTTCAGGCCAAGGGATTTCTCCCTCAGGCATATATGGTCCCGGTCCGAGCCAGTCTCGCCACCTACAATGGCGGAAAACAAGCGGAGAGCACTCCCAATCCTTCTAAAGGAGAGCGGGTGTGCCTCGTCCCCTATCTAATAAGGGGACTGGGATTTCCAATTCACCCATTTCTCCGCGGGCTTCTGGAGTTCTACGGCCTCCAGCTGCACAATCTCACGCCCGCCTCCATATTGCATATTGCGGGTTTCGTTGCCCTTTGCGAGCTATTTTTAGGCGTTGAGGATCATTTTGCGCTGTGGAAGAGGTTATTCTGCCTGGTGCCCCGTTCTAAAGAGGGGTCTATATACCAAGTGGGCGGAGCCGAAGTATGGCGCATCGCCGGGACCGGATACCTATCCGGAACCCCAAAGAAGGCGTCCGAGGACTGGCCTTCGGAATGGTTTTACATAGATGACGTCCCGCTACCGGAACCTATCCGGGTCGGTCTCCCTGAGTTCAACAGTGCTCCATTGAAGAAACGCTTGAGCTGGCGTCCGCGGAGCTCTCAGAGAGAAAGCGACAGAGACGTCCTTTACCTGATGGGCCGGATAAGACTGTTGGATCATTCCGGACTAACCATGATTGGAGTCATGGCCGCATGCATTATGCGGGGGGTGCAGCCGTTTCAATATAGAGGCCACCCCATGTGGGATTTCAACGGGGAGGATGACGCCACACGTTACGGTCGTAAGGGGCCGGCCTCAGCCGTCGCCTTCGTAAAGATCTTATCCTTTTTGTACAAGGGAGAAAAGGAGGAATTCCTCCGCGTCAACCCGCAGGCCGGATTTACTATGTACGATCCTCCAAGTTGGGTAAGTGAACAACTGCGCTTGCCCGTTTGTTTTATACTCCCACGGTTAGATATGTAGTCTAACGACTTCAATGCAGGAACTGCGACAGGTGGTAAAGGATATAAACAGCCGCCCTCCACAACCCTAGGACCCAGAACGGTCCCTCGATCCGGACTCCGAAGAGGATCCGGACATATCGGTGGAGCTTATCGACGGGGTGTTCCATCAGCTAAGCAAGGACAATACCTTTGTAGCCATCACGGCTGATTACCCAGGGTTAATCCCGGCCTCCCAGGTGATAGAAACCGGAGTCTCATTCCCTTGAGAGAGATTCCACTCTCACGTATTTCGGTGTTTCTGACGACAACCGTGTTTTGCAGGGGAGATTTCCGAGGCAGGAGGCCGAACCTGCGGCGGCTAGCCAACGAGGAGCCGCAGGGCCCTGTGGGGAAAAAAGGAATGTAGTCCAGACTGAGATGCCGGCGCAAAGGTATAGCGCACCCTCTGTTTCCCTGGTGTTATTCTGTCAGGGCATATTAACATTCGTTCTATCTTCAGAACGAAGAGACCTCACCGGACTACATCCGGAGAGGTTGCCAATCGCGCCTCCACCAGCCAGGCTCCAACGTCTGGCCAGGAAGCGGAGGCGAGCACAAGGTGCACACCGTATGTTCCTCCGACAGAGGATGCGGACAGGCTGTCTGCCACAAATTCTGAAGTGGGGAGTGCCATGAACCACAGGCGTCGCCGGACAGTTCTACGCGACGCTTGTTTCTCCCAAGAGGCTTTAGATGCCTTTAATTCGGGAGATGCGTACCTCCGTGCCGCTCAAAATGGTTTAGCCAGAGCCGAGCAGTATGTAAAAGACATACGGGTAAGAAAATTTTGGTCAAATAATATATATATATATGCCAGTAGCCCCCGAGACTTGAATCAGTTAGAGCAACTGATTTAAGGATCATTTAATATGCAGCTTCTTACGGAGAAGAATACCGTACTGTCCCAGGAGCTGGAAAAGTGCAAGGCCCAACTAGAGGCCGCACTAGCCGCAACAGGGGAGCCCAAAGAGACCCCCTCAGGTAAGATACACTTCGAAAGATTATTATTGTGCAGTGTGGGTGCAAATCTGACAAATCATATTGCAGATGGCGCCGGACTCGATCCGGAAAAGCGACAACTCTTACGCCGGATAAAGGCTGGTGAGAGTACGTTGACAAAGGTGAGGCGAGAGAAGAATGATCTTCAGGATGCCAACACCAGGCTGGACGTCGAACTTAAAGATATTCGTGGCTAGCTGTCGGACTCCATGAAGGAGAATCAGCGGCTTCGACGCGGCATATTTAGTAAGTGCTTGAACGAACTTTGAAAAAAGAGTTCGGTGAGGAAGTCGGCTAATAGAGTAATGTCTGTAGGTATGCTCACAGGTCGTCCTGCAGAGGAGGTGCCCGGTTCTACGGGTGATCTTCTTCCCGAACTCATGCAACTGCACGAGCGAATTCGGCAGGCGATGCGAGGCATTGCCCAAGCCTTATGGCCTGCCCACTCCATGCTCGAGGGCCTTGGAGAGCTTGCGGAGAAGCTGAAGGGAGCTCGGCGGCGCTTTCGGTTGTGGAAGATATCGGCCTGCTGACAAGGCGCTAGGGAGGCCTGGGCCATGGTGAAGACCCTTTTACGAAGTCTGACCCAAACCACATGGCCGAGGTCGGACCAGTGGGGCCTGACGGGAAGGAGATCCCTGTAAGCTTAGTATACGGCCAAGTAGAGTTAGCCGCGAAGTATTCCTAGCAGGACTGTAAATTAGACAGCCTGTTAGATGGTATAGAAGAGGAATACAATCAGTTAGAATGACTATGTAATTTTGAATTGACATGTGTAATGCCTTCTAGCCGGATTGTAGATCGTTTGTCGTTGCCGACCTTTTCGCTTCAACCTCGGGACCTGATGGTCCGGAGTGTGTCCGAATACCATAGTGGTTATATAAGAACCGGGGTATGCGTGGAGACCAGGCGTAGGGGTCATTAGTGCTTTATCATACAAGTGCCCAACTAGTTATGTTATATTACATGGTTAGTAAGAAACATCTTCCAGAGAGAATAGTTCCGTTAAGGGTTCCTTTCGCTGGGAGGCATGCCCTAAAGTGCATGTCCGGACTGCGTGAAAAGACGCAGAAAAAGCATCTGGGGGCGCATAAAATGAGTAAAAAGATCATCTTTTATTTCACCGACCGAATATTCCCTTAAGAACGCTAGCTTTTGGCTTCACCCAGTCTGAGGTACACATCCCCCTGACCCGGCAGTAACAATCACAGAGGTGCTCCCTTTACCGCCTAGCCGAACAATCAGGAACGTAGGGGTAAGCACAGGAGCCAGGCAACCCAGCTTGGCCAAAACTTAAGTCATATCGATGCATATAATGGTGAAGAAAAGGTACATGCGGAAGTTTGACGCATGTGTTGGGCGTGAAGCCCGTATAAATAAGCTTCTGTTAAAGAAGACCCCAGGTTTAATGAGCGCGAGTGGCGCGTCACTAGATGAGCCTTTAAGGGCTATAAAAGAAAAGAGGGGAAGGAGAGAAATGTAAGACAAAAAAAGAAATGCAAAAAATGGATAGAGGAAGGAGACGAACACAGAGTCCGGCGCTAGGCATAGAATCTTCGGAGACGGGTGGCGTTCCACGGGTTCGGCTCGAGTCGGTTATCTGACGCATCTCGCAGGCGGTACGCCCCACCAGTCAGGACTTGGTCGATTATGAATGGACCTTCCCACTTGGGCTTGAGTTTGTCCTTTTTCTTATCCGGCAGGCGTAGAACTAGTTCGCCAACATTGTAATTTTGGCCCGTACTTCTCTGCTTTGATATCCTTGGGCCTGCTGTTGATAAAATGCAGAACGGGCTTTTGCCATGTCACGCTCCTCCTCCAAGGCGTCCAAGTTGTCCTGCCGATCAAGCTCGGCTTCTCTTTCTTCGTACATGCGCACTCTAGGTGAGTCATGAATTATGTCACAGGGCAGAACTGCCTCTGCGCCGTACACCATAAAAAATGGTGTGTATCCGGTGGTGCGATTTGGCGTGGTCCGCAGCCCCCATAGCACGGAGTCGAGCTCCTCTACCCAGTGCGTGTTAGATTCCTTGAGGGACCAAACCAGTCTGGGTTTAATGCCGCTCATGATAAGACCATTTGCGCGTTCGACCTGGCCGTTGGTTTGTGGGTGATAGACGGAAGCATAATCGAGCTTGATGCCCATGTTTTTGCACTAGAGTTTTACCTCGTCGGCGGTAAAGTTTGTACCGTTATCGGTTATGATGCTGTGGGGGACGCCATAACGGTGTACAACCCCGGATATGAAGTCTATCACAGGTCCGGATTCGACCGTTTTAACAGGCTTGGCTTCTATCCATTTGGTGAACTTATCCACCATGACCAGTAAGTATTTTTTCCTATCGGTCCCACCTTTAAGGGGTCCGACCATGTCAAGCCCCCAGACCGCAAAAGGCCAGGTGATGGGTATAGTTTGGAGTGCGGTGGGTGGCATATGGCTTTGGTTGGCAAAAAGTTGGCAACCAGCGCATCGTTGGACTAGGTCCTGAGCGTCTGCCCGGGCCGTCGGCCAATAAAAGCCTGTACGGAAAGCCTTGCTAACAAGGGACCGAGCAGCGGCGTGGTGACCACCGAGTCCGGCATGAATTTCAGCCAGAAGGTTCCGCCCTAGTAAGGTAGGCTAGGAATGGTTCTGTCCACGGGGCGATAACCGCCATTATTACGTGGGCTGAAGGTGTAATTTCATTAGCAGAGCCTCCAATTGTGTCAGATTGTTCGGCGTCGAGTGGTGCGGCTGGGTCCGGGCTGTTATTTGCAGGTTCCCCCTCCCATGCTACGGATGGCTTGAACAATCTTTCCAAAAAGATGTTGGGGGGAACTGCATCGCGTTTTTCTCCGATGCGTGCCAGGACGTTCGCTGCTTGATTGTTTTCTCGGGCTATATGGTGAAACTCCAGCCCTTCGAACCGAGCTGACATTTTTAGGACGGCGTTGCGGTAAGCTACCATTTTTGGGTCCTTGGCGTCAAAGTCTCCATTTATTTGGGATATCGCGAGGTTTGAATCCCCGCGTACCTCTAGGCGCTGGATACCCATGGATACTGCTATCCGGAGACCATGTAGGAGGGCCTCATATTCGGCTGCATTGTTGGAATCCGTGTACATGATTTGGAGCACATATTGGACTGTGTCTCCTGTGGGGGACGTCAGGACGACGCCGGCCCCCAGTCTGGCCAACATTTTGGAGCCATTTAAATGCATAATCCAATTTGAATATGTGTCGTACTCTTTAGGGAGCTCGGCCTCCGTCCATTCTGCGACGAAGTCGGCCAAAACTTGCGACTTAATAGCTCGCCGTGGCTTATAGGTTATATCGAATGGGAGAAGCTCGATGGCCCATTTTGCAATCTGGCCCGTTGCATCGCGGTTGTTGATAATATCGTTTAGTGGCACTTCCGAGGCTACTATTATGGAACACTCTTGAAAGTAGTGTCATAGCTTCCGGGATGCCATGAATACCACGTATGCAATCTTTTGATAATGCGGGTACCGTGATTTGCATGGAGTGAGGACAGTGGACACGTAGTAGACCGGCCTTTGAAGGGGGAATTTGTGTCCGTCTGTTTCCCGCTCGACAACGAGCACTGCGCTGACAACTTGGTGTGTTGCTGCAATGTACAATAACATTGGTTCGCCGGTGATTGGTGCGGCCAGGATTGGGTTTGTTGCCAATGTGTCTTTTATTTCATCAAGTCCGGCCGTGGCGGCATCCGTCCACTCGAAGTGTTCGGTGCACCGAAGGAGGCGATAAAGGGGTAGTGCCTTTTCTCCCAAGCGGGAGATGAAGCGGCTTAAAGCCGCCACACACCCGGTTAATTTTTGTATTTGTTTAAGGTCCTTTGGGACATCCAATTGTGACAAAGCTCGGATCTTGGCTGGGTTTGCTTCATTCCTCTACCGGATACAATGAAGCCCAAGAGCTTTCCAGCTGGAATGCCAAAGACGCATTTTTCTGGGTTGAGCTTGATGTCATATTGTCGGAGGTTATCGAATGTAAGCCTCAAGTCGTCTACTAGAGATTCGACATGTCTTGATTTGACGACCACATCTTCCACATACGCCTCCACTGTTTTGCCGATCTGGTTTGCCAGACATGTCTGGATCATGCGCCGATATGTTGCGGCGGCGTTTTTCAGCCTGAAGGGCATTGTGTTGAAGCAGAATGGGCCGTATGGTGTGATGAATGCTGTTGCGGCTTGTCTGATTCTGCCATCTTGATTTGATGGTAACCGGAGTATGCGTCGAGGAAACACAACGAATCGTGTCCTGCGGTGGCATCGATAATTTGATCGATACGGGGGAGGGGGAAGGGATCCTTTGGGCAAGCCTTGTTAAGGTCTTTAAAATCGACACACAGGCGCCAGGATTTGTCCTTCTTTGGTACCATCACCAGGTTTCCTAGCCAGTCCGGATGTTTTATGTCTCTAATGAATCTGGCCTCCAATAGCTTGGCTAGCTCCTCTCCCATAGCCTGTCTCTTGGGTTCGAAAAAACACCGAAGGGCTTGTTTGACAGGTTTGAATCCTTTTAGGATATTTAAGCTGTGTTCGGCCAGCCTGCGTGGGATCCCTGGCATGTCTGAAGGGTGCCAGGCAAAAATGTCCCAGTTCTCTCGTAGGAACTCCCGCAGTGCGGCGTCTACATCAGGGTTCAGTCGTGCCCCGATGGAAGCTGTTTTATTGGGGTCCATTGGATGGACCTGGAATTTGACTATTTCGTCAGCTGGCTTGAAGGATGTGGATTTGGATCTCTTGTCGAGTATCACATCATCCCTGTTAACCGTGGAGCGCAGCTTAGTCCGTTCCTCGGCCGCTAAGGCTTCAAATAGTGCCTCAAGGGCTAATGCGACCATCTTGTTTTTGGTGCGGAGTGCTATGTCCGGATCACTAGCTAGAGTGATAATTCCATTCGGCCCAGGCATCTTAAGCTTCATGTACCCGTAATGGGGTATTGCTTGGAAGATTGTGAATGCTTCCCACCCTAGTAAAGCGTGATATCCGCTCTTAAACGGGGCCACCTGAAACGTGACTTCTTCGGACCTGTAATTATCCGGCGTGCCGAACACCACATCTAGTGTGATTTTTCCTATGCAGCGCGCTTCCCGACTGGGGATTATTCCTCTAAAGGTTGTGCTGCTTCGCTCGACGCGGTTCCAGTCTATTTCCATTTTTTGAAGGGTTTCCTCATAAATGAGGTTCAGTCCGCTGCCTCCATCCATGAGCACCTTGGTGAGGCGAAAGCCGTCCACTATGGGACTGAGGACCAATGCGGCTAGTGCTCAGGCCGTTCGGGATCTAGGTTCATCACTTGCGTTGAAGGTAATGGCAGTGTCGCTCCATGGATTTATTGTTGCAACTTGATAGACTTCGGCGAGGCTGCGGAGTGTTCTTTTTCGCACATTGTTTGATGCGAAAGTCTCGAAGACTATGAGAACGGTACCGGTGTCCTTGGGCTGGCTTTCTGCGACCTCCGGAATTAAGAGGTCCTCGCCGATTTTGGCCACCTGCCGGAGTATCCAACATGCTCTAAGGCTGTGAGTTGGTGTGGCGTCCTCTGTACTGTGAATTCTACAGGGTCCATCAAGCCATCTTTCCAGTACGGTTCCATGCCCTGTAGAGGGTTTTGGCTTTTTGGTGATTATCCCGGGTGTCCTGTGATGATGCACCCTCTTAGTTCGGACGGGATTACTATTCAAGGCCGGATTATCCCAAAAATTTATTTCGGTTTTCCAGGCGCTTTCCATCGCACAGTATTTTTGTACTATGGACGCCAAGTCAGCGAAGCGTGTGATATCACGACGACTTACGGCGTTAAGGATTCCCTTGTCCGTGCAATTACCGCAAAAAATTGAGATTGCCTCTTCCTCGCGGCAATCCTTTATCCTGTTCATAACCAGGAGGAATCTGGCCCAGTAATGATGTACTGTTTCCTCGGGCCTCTGCCTGATTTGGGAGAGATCGCTTATGATTGGGTGGGCGGGTGTCGTTGAATCTGAAACCTCACCCAATCCAAGATTCGGAGGCCGAAGAGTTTCCGAACTCTGAAGTTCGGACTCTTGGATGTTGTCCAGTGAATCTGGCCCGTTGCCTGATCCTAAGCTTAGGTCTTGAGTTATATCTCCCCCTCCGCGGGTATCCGACTTGGAGGGGTCGGGAATTCGGACATAGCTAGTCCTTAAAATTGATGAAGGGTCGCCGCACAGCGTCTCTACCACGGCAACGCGGTGGGTGACTTGGGGAGAGTTAATTTCTCTTAGATCGGATTTAAGCCCAACCTGGTCGTAATCCGTAGCGGCCCCCAGGGCGGCGATGCGATCCAAGAGCTCGTTTACGGAAGAGAGCTCCATTGGATCTAGCTGCTCGACGAGCTCCGAGCTAACGTGTAGGTTGCTTTTGATGACCCGAGAGGTCACCGTCGGCGCAACAGCCGAACAGGCGGTCATGAGGAAACCACCTAGCCGGAGGGTTTGGCCGATAGCCAAGGTTCCCTTAGCAACGGCGCCGTCTTTAAAGACGGGAGGAGGCATCCTTCCTGATTGTGACGGCATAGAGGAACTCTCAATGAAAGCACCAATGTCGGTGTCAAAACCGGCGGATCTCGGGTAGTGGGTCCCGAACTGTGCGTCTAGGCCGGATGGTAACAGGAGGCAGGGAACACGATGTTTTACCCAGGTTCGGGCCCTCTTGATGGAGGTGAAACCCTACGTCCTGCTTGATTAATATTGATGATATGGGTAGTACAAGAGTAGATCTACCACGAGATCAAGGAGGCTAAACCCTAGAAGCTAGCCTATGGTATGATTGTTGTGTATGGAGTTGATTGCGTACGGACTACAACCCACTGGTTTATATAGACACCGGATAGGGTTAGGGTTACACAGAGTCGGTTACATTGGTAGGAGATCTTGAATATCCGCATCGCCAAGCTTGCCTTCCACGCCAAGGAAAGTCCCATCCGGACACGGGACGAAGTCTTCAATCTTGTATCTTCATAGTCCTGGAGTCCGGCTGAAGGTATAGTCCGGCTACCCGAACACCCCCTAATCCAGGACTCCCTCACTTCCATTGTCTCTTTTGTGGAGTGTCCTTTCAGGTTTTTGCTTCTGCATCGTTCACTTCATGCTGACCAGGTTCGAGGTGATATTCCTTGGACCCTGGTGGACTCAGAGCATGGTGATGAGGAGAAGCAGGAGCACACAGAAAGAAGAGTGAACCCGGAGCATCCATGAGGAAGCAAAGGAGAAGATCTACAGTTGGTGAGATGATCGAGCGTGTGCTACACCGTCAAATCCTAGTGAACTGTTTCATGACCCATTCCAAATACTATCATCCATTGATACATGCTAAAATCATTTGGTATTTGGGTTGCTCGAGCTATTTCTTAAATATTGTCATGCTGAATTTACCTATGGCATATTGAGCTTGATGTGAATATGTGAACCGATTACCGAATGCCTTGTAAACCAGTGATCTACACAATGCGTGCTTTGCTGAAATTAGTGAGAACTATTAGTTCTGAGTGGTAAAATCTCTATTGCACTAGTAAACTCAATCATTTTCTGCATTTACCTTGATACGCCTAGATCACTATGTTTAGATGATGTATTTGTGCCAAGTGTGTCCCACTTAGAGCAACCACTTAACCACTATGGATTAGCATGCTATGTTCTCTGGATCGGTAGCATGTGAACCAGACATGGATGAGTGTATATTCTCGTTACCTTCTTTTGTATTCATTTGTTCAGTAAGTAATAATGAATATAACTCCGATCAACCTACAGTAGCATGTCATGTTCCCTGGATCGGTGGCTTGTGAAACCTGGTAGATTGGACTATAAAAATAATAATTTTATATAAACAAAAATGCAATTGTTGAACCAGGTGTATACCATGTTCTCTGGATCAGTGGTATATTCCTTTGGGGAGACAAAGAAAAAACTAATAATTGGTCGAGCCAGGTGTATACCATGTTCTCGAGATCGGTGGTATGTTCCTTTGCTGAGACCGATAATATATTATCATTGCTTCCTTCAAATTCAATAAGTGGTCCAACCACAATGTTGTGTTCATGGTAATAATTTTTTCTTGGGATCATGCTCTCTTTACGAACCTTTTGGCACAATTAGAATTTGAACTTGTTGATCCACTTTTATCATTGTAAAAGTTTAAAATGATCGGGTCTACTAGGATCCTATTGCTTTGTACACTACTAGGGAAAGGGAAAAGCCTAATAGTAGGGCGGGTTGGAGTCGTATTAGTGGAGAGGGGAGGCACACTACTGATATGATGCTACAACTAATGTTCAGCAGTAGCGCGGGTCGGGCACACTACAACTATCCTGCATAGCAGTAGCGTGTTTTCTATCTCCGCGCCACTACTACACCTTCCTAGAAGCTGCGTCTTTTGCCACCAAGCGCTACTACTACACCTCCCTAGCAGTAGCGCCTAGTTGGCTACCAGCGCTACGGGTATAGCTTGCTATTTTTTTCTACTGCATATTGTCGTTGTATTATGTACTGGTTTATAGTAGTCTTATGATATGATTTTATGATCATGATGAGTTATTATTCGAGTGGGTGAAAGATACATGGATTAGATTCAAGTGGAGGCAACATGGTGCATATCCAAAGTACTACTAATCCAAACTTGATCACTTTTGTTTGGATTAGTATGATCAAGTTTGGATCACTGTTCAAGATATCTTCCGATATTCTGATAAATCGGCCGATTTATCGCTTACTGTGGTCTGACCGATAAGATAAATCGGCCGATAAATCTACCGATATGGCGATAAATCGGCTGATATGCTGATAAAATGGCCGATTTATCCCTTATCGTAGGTCGACCGATAAGTACCCGATAACCGATATCCCTAACATTGGTTTGGATTAGTAGTACTTTCGATCTGCACCATATGTGTTACCTCCACTTGAATCTAATCCATGTTTATTTCACCCACTGATATATATAATAACTAATCATGCTCATAATGATATAACAATTAAGCATCATCATCATTAATAATAACTCATCATCGTTATCACAATAAAAAGTCGTACTCATCATCATCATAGTCATCTAACAACTTCTACTCGTTATCATAATAACAAGTCATACTCATCATCATCATAGTCATCTAACAACTTCTACTCGTTATCATAAGAACAAGTCATACTCATCATCATCATAGTCATCAAACCAACCCTACTTAATTGTTCTTAGGACACTACCCTCTCTGAGGTAAAATAGCATAAAACAAGATAGGCCCTGACACTCCATTATGGAGAATGGAGATTATCCTGTCTCCAATTCTTGCGCTTCGCATAATGTTGCTTCCAAAAGCTCCCTATGATTGTCCATACATTTTTTCATTCTTTGATTGTCATGTCTTCATCAGTTTTAGAAATCTGGTATGAACAGTGGTGAAGCCTAGGCAGACTTGGCCGTAAGCTAATAACATCAAGGTGACCTTTCAGAAACATCAGATCAGGCACACAATCCTTCAGGATTTTCTGTTGAAAAACATAATAATAACGTCGTAGTTAGCAATGTAGTTTAGCTTTAGAAGAATATATGCAAAAGATGCATGGATGTCGTAATAGTAAAAAATCTTACCAGGCCATCTCCATGGATGTTACCGTAGTTCAACACGTGCACTACGGTAATGTGCACGTATTGACCATAATGTGCAGGAGTTTCATAATTGATATTGTAATTCTCAACATCAATAATAAATGAGATAAGATGATTTTTCTCCTCATAAGTTAATTCAGCGCCATCAGTGTAGTAGGTTATGTCTACCATCTTCCGTATATTTTTGAAGAATGAAAATAAGATAACAATGGAAATAAGCACTCAACTATTTTGAAATAAACAATATAAATTACTAAATAAATATGTTTGATAAACTCACATAGAGTTGGAAGTGGAAGCATATCAACAAGGACCCAAATGCCGATATTAGCTTCATCGACATTATCTTCGTCGACATTATCTCTGTCCATGTCATCTTCAGGATCACCAAGATCGAAGGTGACATGCATACCCTCCTGAAAATTATATGCCTTGCACAGTGCTTCCCAATTGGAGCAACCAAAATGGAATACGCTCTCCGAATTGTATAGCTTTACAGAAAAATCATAACCATGATGGGTCTTGAGATGAACTATCTTTGTCTCCATATTTTCATGATCTTCGAAATTCAGATGCTCCAAGACATAACGTCTTGCATGGCATGGGATAAGCTAGTCGAATTGTAAAAGACGGAAATTACACATTGAAGAAGCAGAAGTAATGCATGCTTAGTTACGAAAAAGACTTGCCGTTGCATACCGTTTCAACATCGATGGTCTCGTCGAGCTTAAAATTGAAGTGCCGACCGTCTACCAGGTGAGACCTATCACACAGACCCCGGTCGTCGCCGCAGTAGTTGCACTCCGGGATCCTATCGTCATCGTCATACATTTCCTATGTTAATAATTAAAAGATTAAACTTCTAAAATTAAATATATGTACTACAAAAACTAAATTAGATCATTATTATTCATCAGGGGTTGACTATCGGTCTGTCTAGTCTTTTCTTGAAAACTCTTAGATCACGTGGTGTATATATTCGACCATCGGTGATGGTAGTTCCTCCCTTCGTTCCCGAGTGCATTACACCAAATTGTCTAGCACATGGGAATGAAGGAGAAGCTACCCCCACGACAACAGTCGGGGTTCTTCATCTTTGACATTTGCGAGCGTTGGTGATGGTAGCTACTCTTGTCATTCCAAAGTGTGTTACACCAAAATGTCAAGCACCTTGGAATGAAGAAGAAGCTACCCCCAGGACAACAGTCGGGATTCTTGATACGTCTCCAACTTATCTATAAGTTTTTATTGTTCCATGTTGTTATATTACAATTCTTGGATGTTTTACAATCATTTTATAGCAACTTTATATCATTTTTTGGGACTAACCTATTTACATAGTGCCCAGTGCTAGTTGTTGTTTTTTGCTTGTTTTTTACTTCGTAGAAAATCAATACCAAACGGAGTCCAAATGCAGCGAAACTTTTTGGAGAATTTTTCTGGGCCAGAAGACACACGTCGGGCCAAAGAAGTACCAGGGGGTGCCCCGAGGGGGGCACAACCCACCTGGGCGCGCCTAGGGGCCGAGGCGCGCCCTGGTGGGTTGTGCCCACCTCGGTGGCCTCCCCCACCGCCTCTTTGCTCTATAAATACCCCAATACCCCAGAAACTCTATGGGAGTCGACGAAAAACAATTCCAGCCGCTGCAAGTTCCAGAAACCACAGATCCAATCTAGACACCATCATGCAGGGGTTCATCATCCTCATTGGTGCCTCTCCAATGATGCGTGAGTAGTTCATTGTAGACCCACCGGTCCGTAGTTAGTAGCTAGATGGGTTCCTCTCTCTCTCTCTCTCTCTCTTTTGATTCTCAATACAATGGTATCCTGGAGATCCATTTGATGTAACTCTTTTTGCGTGTGTTTGTTGGGATCCGATGAACTTTGAGTTTATGATCAGATGTATGTTTTTATCCATGAAAGTTATTTGAGTCTTTTGATCTCCTATATGCACGATTACTTATAGCCACATATTTATTCTTTGAATCTTTGGTTTAGTTAGGTCGACTAGATCGATTTTTCTTGCCATGGGAAGAGGTGCTTTGTGATGGGTTCGATCTTACGGTGCTCGATCCCATTGACAAAAGGGGAAACGACACGTATGTATCGTTGCTATTAAGGATAACAAGATGGGGTCTATTCCTATATGATTAGATCTTGTCTACATCATGTCATCGTTCTTATTGCATTTCTCCGTTTCTCTGTGAACTTAATACACTAGAGGCATGCTGGATAGTGGTCGATGTGTGGAGTAATAGTGGTAGATGCAGGCAGGAGTCTGTCTACTAATATTGGACATGAAGCCTATATAATGATCATTGCCTGGATATCATCATGATTATTCGAAGTTCTATCAATTGCCCAACAGTAATTTGTTTACCCACCGTATGCTATTTTTCTCGAGAGAAGCCCCTAGTGAAATCTACGACCCCCGGGTCTCTTCTTTATTATATTTTCCTTCAAGGTCTATTTTTATTTGCTTTTATTTTCAGATCTATTAATCCAAAAACCCAAAAATATCTTGCTGCAATTTTTATTTATTTGTTTTATCTCGCATTCCCGCGAGATCTATTTATCCAATCTACTACAAATTTTACCTATCTTTTACCTGGGAGGGATTGACAACCCCTCTTTTACGTTGGGTTGCAAGTATTTATTCTTTGTGTGCAGGTGCCATTCACGTAGTATTGCGTGGTTCTCCTATTGGTTCGATAACCTTGGTATCATCACTGAGGGAAATACCTACCGTAGCTGTGCTGCATCATCCCTTCCTCTTTGGGGAAATACTGACATACTTCAAGCCGCATCAAAAGAAATTTCTTGCGCCGTTGTCGGGGAGACATCATCAACATCTACCAGGTTCCAAATCACAAATCTCATCTCCTTGCAATTTACATATGCCATTTGCCTCTCGTTTTCATATCTCCCACTCACAAAAATTTGCCGTTTTATTCGCTCTCTTTTTCGTTTGCCATTTTCTTGTCAGATCCATTTTTGAGTGCAATCTTGTTGCGTAGTCATGATGATTCAAGAGAACACCAAGTTGTGTGATTTCTCCAATACCAACAACAATGATTTTATTGAGCACGGTGTGCTTTAGTATTTTTTGAAGAAATGCTCTCATGCTGCAATTAGATTTATTTGAGAGTTAGTAAATTTTTTTAAGAAATTCTCTCACGCTTCACTTAAATTATTTTGAGAGAAGAATTTTTTTATGCTCATGTTCTTCACTTAGATTTGTTTGAGCTATCAAGAGCAATATGAAATTAGTCCCAAAGTGGTAGATATTCAAGAGGGATGTAATTAAAAACTTTCATGAAGATCATTGGAAAAAAATAAACTTGATTCCTTGTAATAGTTTTGTGATATGATGATATAACATGTGAGTCATGTTGATGAGTAATTATGCTTTAGTAAGAATATTGATGTTAAGGTTTGTGATTCCCTATGCAAGCATGAAAGTCAATAGTTATGCAATGAAATTATATCCTACTTGTGGTGCATTATTCGGTGTTAGTTATGCTTAATGCTTGCTTATGGGATTTTTTTTCTTTTCTTGGTTGGATGCTTCTCAATCTTTTGTTAGACTTCACTTGCACTAAGTATGATCAGTACTTATTCATCCAAAGTCCTTAAACCCAGTTTTTCCACATGAGTCCACTATACCTACCTATATGCGGTATTATTTTGCCGTTCTAAGCAAATTTGTATGTGCCATCTCTAATCTTCAAAATAAATTTCTCTTTTGTGTGCTCGTACCGCTCATGAAACGGTAAGGGGTGGCTGATATTTTTCCATGCTAGATGTGTTATTCTCAAGATGAGTGTTTATTCACTTGTCATTGCACAAGAGTACGACAAAGGTATTAGGGATGCCCAGTCCCGAAATGAAAAATGAATTTACTTTATGTTGTCAAATAATAAATTCCTTGGAAAGTCTTGGTATGGATGGCACCCGTGGATTTGGTTAGTCGTGGAATGCGAAAGTATGGTGGAAAAAGGAATAAACTTTATTTTCTGTTTGGGAACCGCCTATGATATATCTAGCATGGAAAGTGTTGGGAACTACTCGATCATTTTCGTTGACAGGAAAAGCATGCCACCCAAAATGTTTTCATCTCTATCTTTTTTGCTTTGAGCTCTCGCACCTCTACAAATCCCTACTTCGCTCTGCGAAGGGCCTTTCTTTTACTTTATGCAATTTTTATTTTTACTTGAGTCTCCATCTTCTCTTATAAAACACCAACTAAGGGGCACTATGATCGTACTTGAGCATTGGGTGTAGGTAATATGCAAGTATGTTTCATGAATGGATCAATGATTGAGCATAATGGGCTCAAGATAACTTGCTTTAGTGTTGACTAGAAAAAAGGCCCGTGCATTGCAACGGGAGAAGAAATATCCTCTCATATCTCTAGCTGGGTCAGTTGGACAAACTGTGTGTGACCGGTTGGCAGGTTATGAGATCGAACCCTCCCATCAGCAATTTTATTTTTTGCCAGTTCTCCGGATCTGGGCCACCGTGGCCCATCGGGTGGGCTTCCTCCGTTGGGCCAAAACGGGTGGCAAGTAATGAAACCAAATAGTGTACCTGAAATTAATTGAAGCGGGACCAAATGACGCGGGACGAAAACCAAGAATACCACCTCCCTTTAATAGTAGGTATAGATATATTTGAAAGACATGGTTGCTTGTTGATATGCTTAAGTATTGAAATCTTCATGTCAAAACTAGACTATTGCTTTGAATCATATAAAAGTCCAAATATCCATGCTACAAAGAAAATAATATGTGATGAACATGTTAGGCAGCATTCCACATCAAAAATTCTGTTTTTATCATTTACCTACTCGAGGACGACCAGGAATTAAGCTTAGGGATGCTGATATGTCTCCAACGTATCTATAATTTTTTATTGTTCCATGCTGTTATAATATCTTCCTTGGATGTTTTAAAATCATTTTATAGCATATATCGTTTTTGGGACTAACATATTGACATAGTGCCCAGTGCCAGTTTTGCTTATTTTATACTACGCAGAAAATTAATACCAAACAGAGTCCAAACACGTCGAAACTTTTTGGAGAATTTTTCTAGGCCAGAAGACACACGATGGGCCAAAGAAGTACCAGAGGGGTGCCCTGAGGTGGGCACAACCCACCTAGGCCCACCTCGGTGGCCTCCCACACCGCCTCTTTGCTTTGTAAATACGTCAATATTCCAGAAACCCTAGGGGAGTCGACGAAAAACAATTCCAGCTGCCGCAAGTTTCAGAAACCATAGATCTAATCTAAACACCATCACAAAGGGATTCATCATCCTCATTGGTGCCTCTCCGATGATGCGTGAGTAGTTCATTGTAGACCTACGGGTCAGTACGTAGTTAGTAGCTAGATGGCTTCCTCTCTCTCTTTTGATGCTCAATACAATGGTCCCTTAGAGATCTATTTGATGTAACTCTTTTTGCGGTGTGTTTGTTGGGATCCGATGAACTTTGAGTTTATGATCAGATCTATGTTTTTATGCATGAAAGTTATTTGAGTCTTTTGATCTCTTATATGCATGATTACTTATAGCCTCGTATTTCTTCTTCGAATCTTTGGTTTAGTTAGCCCGACTAGATCGATTTTTCTTACCATGGGAAGAGGTGTTTTGTGATGTGGGTTCGATCTTACGGTGCTCGATCCCAGTGACAGAAGGGGAAACGACACGTATGTATCAGTTCTTGATACGTCCATTTTGCATCATGCTTTTATATCGATATTTATTGCATCATGGGATATTATTACACATTATGTCACAATACTTATGCCTATTCTCTCTTATTTTACAAGGTTTACATAAAGAGGGAGAATGCCGGCAGCTGGGATTCTGGGATGGAAAAGGAGCAAATATTAGAGACCTATTCTGTACAGCTCCAAAAGTCCTGAAACTTCACGGAAGTCATTTTCAGAATATATAAAAAATATTGAGCGCAAGAAGTTCACCAGGGGGGCCACACCCTGCCCACGAGGATGGGGGCGCGCCCCCTACCTCGTGGGCCCCCTGGTGGCCCTCCTATGCCCATCTCCTGCTATATGGAGTCTTTCGATGAGGAAAAAAATTAGAAGCCATCTTTCCCGACGAGACTCCGCCGCCACGGCGGAACCTTCGTGGAACCAATCTAGGGCTCTGGGGAGCTGTTCTGCCGGGGACACTTCCCTCCGGGAGGGGGAAATCATCGCCATCGTCATCACCAATGCTCCTCTCATCGGGAGAGAGCAATCTCCATCAACATCTTCACCAGCACCATCTCCTCTCAAAACCCTAGTTCATCTCTTGTATCCAATTCTTGTCTCCAAGTCCGGGATTGGTACCTGTGGGTTGCTAGTAGTGTTAATTACTCCTTGTAGTTGATGCTAGTTGGTTTATTTGGTGGAAGATCATATGTTCAGATCCTATATGCACATTAATACCCCTCTGATTGTGAACATGAATATGCTTTGTGAGTAGTTATGTTTATTCCTGAGGACATGGGAGAAGTCTTGCTATTAGTAGTCATGTGAATTTGGTATTCGTTCGATATTTTGATGAGATATATGTTGTCTCTCCTCTAGTGGTGTTATGTGAACGTCGAGTACATGACACTTCACCATTATTTGGGCCTAGAGGAAGGCATTTTGTTGGGGATATTACTACTGGGCGTAAACCGGCCTATCTGGGCCGGGTTAACTTCGTCAGTAGTTAAGTATGTTAAAGCCCAAGAAGGTAGATGAGGGCTCAAGGCCCATGGTCGGTTCAAGGCCTGTGGCCGTAAACCGGCCTTGGTAGTTAACTTGTATTGTAAGTTAGGAATAAGTAGAGACCAGACCGGACACATCTATGAGCCGGTATTGGGACTCTGTGAACCGACGGGCGTCACCCGTGTATATAAGGGGACGACCCGGAGGCGGTTCAAGGACACAGACAACAACTCGAGACATACGCGAAGCTTGTTTGCTCCCTAGTCATCGAAACCCCATCAATTCCATCACAACTAGACGTAGGCTTTTACCTTCATCAAAGGGGCCGAACTAGTATAAACTCTCTTGCGTCCCTGTGTCCGCTTTAACCCCTTCAAGCTAACCCGTCGCGATGGCTCCATGACTAAGTCCTTTCTCTAGGACATCTGCCGTGACAAAACCACGACAGTTGGCGCCCACCGTGGGGCTATCGCACGATGGTTTCAAGTTCTTGGAGGGCCGCTTTGAAGGACTCAAGGGCTACGCCGTGGGCCGAATGACTAAGAGTCGTCGCGGCAAGCTCTACATCGATGATGCAGGCTGGGGCCCCGAGGCCGACTCAGTTGAGTACGGGTACCGGGTCCCCTTTGGTGGCATACACGTTTTCATCGGCAAGATCGGAGAACCGGGCCCTGAGCCGGATATCTGCACCGACCTCGTCGAAATGGCTCAGCGTGCGCAATCTGCCCGGGTTAAACCGGCCATGAAGCATGCCTTCGTGGGAGTCATCCATGGAGGAGGTCATGAGGACGGATCGGGATCTGGCGGCGAGACCGTCATTTACTCCGGCGATGAGTCATCCGGAGAAACCGAATCTCTTTATCAGCTACAAGATGGCCGGATTGGGGGCTGTTCCGATGGTGACAGTATTCCGGACCCCTCTGATCTACCCAACCGAGTTGGAATATTCATGGCTGGTACACAAGCAGCACTTCATTCTTCAACTGCTGCGCCAATAACCTCCGGTTCAGCAGCGTCGACAACTGCTGGGGCAGGGAGCTCTGCGCGCCCGCCGGCTCAAGTTCTATCAGATCTATTTGATGCATTGGCTGTGCTTATGGCAGAGGCTAATCCGGCGGATCAGGAAGTCCACAACGCGGAGATTGCAAAGGTGAAGGAACAGATCACCTAGGCCAAGGCGGACTTGGCAGCTAAGGATGCCAGGATGACCGCAGAGCGGGCCGCTTTAGACGCACAAGCCTACAGGCTCATGTTGGACCAGAACGCGTCGCATGAAGTCATGAAGAGGAAGTACTGATCCCGTTTGCCTTCGGTTTTCGAGGCCAGAGACCTTTTCAACATCCCAAGAGCAGGAACCAGTAATCTGCTGGAGGTAAACCGGATGGAAGCCCCTGCGATCGGCGCGCCGGTTCAGCCCCGTCGGATGGATCTGCCTCGTCAAAATAATGTTATACCTCAGGCTGTTCCGACACCTCCGGGTCACTACTCCAACCCGATGGACAATCTCGTTGCCGCTGCTACACGGCTGGAGGCCATTCCAATTGAAGGTGACTCGCCGTAGGCAGTGGAGACACGACGGGTCAAGGAGCTTCTGAGGACAGCTTTGGTCCAACAGGAAGCATACTCGTACAGCCGCGGCCGGATCCACTCGACCCCCCGTCCAAGCCAGAGCTATAGCAGACATATGGATGAACCGGCAGTGTCGAGTAATGAACGACGTGGAGCACCACATGGCAACAACCCGGCGGGTGGTGCTGATAACGCTCAGGAAGTGGTGGACCGGGCCCGAGCGCGCAGGGAGGCCGAGTTAGCCGCACAACATCAGGCTCGGCAGCTCACGCTGGTTCATCCAACTATCTCGATCGAACCTGGTGTTACTTCTAGTTCTTTGGGGGTGCCTTGCCTTGTCCCCGCTTTACGCAATGTGCGCCTGCCCAAGGATTTCAAAGGCCCGCGCAAAGTACCAAATTACACGGCGGATCAACCTCCAGAGACATGGGTGGAGAGCTATGAGATGGCCATGGAGATGCTTGATGTGGATGACGCGGTGTGTGCGAAATACTTCACCATGATGCTTGAAGGAACGGCCCGTACTTGGTTAAAAAGCTTGCCGGCTAATTCTATCAGTTCATGGGCCCAATTACGAGCCCGGTTTATCAGCAATTTCAAGGATACATGTAAACAGCCTATGTCGATAGTGGACTTAGCTGCCTGCGTCCAGGAGGAAGGAGAATCGATGACTCATTGGGTGCACCGGGTTTCACAAGTGTTGCATTCATCAGACCGCATCAACGCTGACACCGCAGTATTAACCCTAGAAGGCAACTGCCGGTTTGGGCCCCTAAAGCTGAAGTTGGGACGGATGAAGCATCATTGCACTGACATGGGGACCCTCATGGCTGCTTTGGTAAAGTATGATGATTCTGATAGTACCAAGGATCCCGAATCTGATGATGACAAGGCAGGGAAGGGAAAGAGGAACAACAACTCCAAAGGTCAGCAGCATCACTGGGCAGGCAATGGTGGTGGAGGCAAGCGTAAAGCGGATGGTAACATGGACTTTGTGGCTAATGCCAACGCGCAGGACAATGGCCAGCGACGCAAGGGTAAACCGAAAAATCGCAGTGGGGCACCCAACCCTAATCCGGACCGCCTAAACTATCTACTGAGCCAGCCCTGTCCAAGACATGGGACGAAGGAGGCGCCAGCAAACCACCTTTGGAAGGATTGCTTCATTATGCAGGAGTTCAAGAATTCTAATGCTTTCCGGTATGATCACGGCTCCGGCGGTGGCTCATGATCCGGGCCGGGTTACGGTGGAGGAAATTCCGGTTCAGGATTTAATGGTAATCCGGGCGGACATAATAATCAAAATAGTCAGAACAACCAGGGTGGTTACAACCAACAGCAGCAACAGTCAGGTTACTAGAGCAACCCAAAGCAGTTGAGTAGTGGGCAGTACCATGTCTTCACCACTAGCTTGGACAAGCGAGACCGGAAGGTTCAGAGGCGGGCGGGCAACTCTGTTGAACCGGCCATGCCCCGTTATCTACGCTGGTCTGAACAGCCAATCATATGGAGCAGAGAGGATCACCCTCCCCAGGTTGATAATCCGGGTCAGTTGGCTCTGGTGGTGGCGCCTCAGGTGGGAGGTTACAAGTTCACCAAAGTGCTCATGGATGGAGGGAGCAGCATTAATATCTTGTACTATGATACCTTCCGTCGTATGGGACTAACAGATAAAAATCTCAAACCGTCTAATACGGTGTTCCACAGTGTGGTACCTGGCAAATCAGCATATCCTGTTGGTAAGATAGCTCTGGAAGTGGCCTTTGGGGATGATCATGATTCCAGGTCGGAGACATTGATGTTTGAAGTGGTGAAAATCCAAAGTCCATATCACGCCCTGTTTGGGCGACTGGCCTACGCCAAGTTTATGCCACAGCCCTGTTATGTGTATTTGCAGCTCAAGATGTCGGGTCACAAGGGGACAATAACGGTTCATGGAAGCCGCAAAATCGCTTTGGAGAGCGAGGAAGGAGATGCGGCCTATGCAGAGTCGGTTTGTGCCACTGAGGAGCTGAAGTATTATAAGGACAATGTTGATCCGGTGGACATGACTCCATTAAACAAGCCAACTACGAAGCATGATCCGGCCCTGAAGTTCAAATCGGCAGCAGAAACTAAGCTTGTTGACTTCATACCTGGCGATTCGTCCAAGCAGTTCAGCATCAGTGCCAACTTGGATCCGAAATAGGAAAGCGCGCTCATTGAGTTCATCCGTGAGAATCGGGACATTTTTGCATGGAAGCCCTCTGACATGCCAGGTGTACCGAGGCAACTCGCTGAGCACACCCTTAATGTGGATCCTAAATACAAACCGGTGAAACAGTTCCTCGTCGGTTTAACGAAGAAAGACGCAAGGCAATTGAAGAAGAGGTAGCCAGGCTCTTAGCAGCTGGCTTTATTGTTGAAGTTTTTCACCCTGAGTGGCTTGCCAATCCGGTGCTGGTCCTTAAGAAAAACGGCACCTGGCGCATGTGTGTGGATTACACAGATCTTAATAAGGCTTGTCCAGTAGATCCTTTTTCCCTCCCCCGTATTGATCAAATTATTGATGCTACGGCGGGTTGTGAGCGTTTAAGTTTTTTGGATGCATATTCTGGCTATCATCAGATCAAAATGGCAGTTAAGGACCAGGAGAAGATGACATTCATAACTCCCTTTGGAGCCTTCTGCTATGTGTCTATGCCCTTTGGGCTCAAGAGTGCCCAGGCAACTTATCAATGGTGTGTACAAAATTGTCTTCACAAGCAGATTGGCCGTAATGTACATGCTTACGTGGATGATATCGTGGTTAAGTCCAGGGAGAAGGAGACTCTTATTGATGATTTGAAGGAAACCTTTGATAACCTGAGGACATACAAGATGATGCTTAATCCGGACAAGTGTGTCTTTGGTGTACCGGCAGGCAAGTTATTGGGTTTTCTGGTGTCCAACAGGGGAATTGAGGCTAATCCAAAGAAGATCACAGCCATCACCTCCCTGGCTAAACCGAAGTGTATCAACGATGTTCAACGCCTGGCAGGCCGGATTGCCGCGTTAAGCCAGTTTATCAGTCGTCTTGGTGAGAAGGCAATCCCTTTGTATCAGATGTTGAAGAAGACGGATCAGTTTGTCTGGAGTTCCGCTGCTGATGAAGCATTTGAGGACTTAAAGCGGCAATTGGCCAATCCTCCTGTGCTCGCCGCTCCCATTGACAAGGAGCGGTTACTGCTATATGTTGCTGCTAATGCTCGTGCGGTTAGCGTGGCTATTGTGGTGGAGCAAAAGGAGGCAGGTAAGGAGCATCCGGTTCAACGTCCGGTCTATTATATCAGCGAGGTACTCATTGAGTCCAAGCAAAGGTATCCGCATTGGCAGAAGCTGGTGTATGGAGTTTTTATGGCAAGCCGGAAGCTTAAACAATACTTCCAAGGGCACCCAATTACGGTGGTCAGTTCTGCTCCTTTGGGGGATATCATCCAGAACCGGGAAGCAACTGGCCGGATTGCCAAGTGGGCTATAGAGCTTGGGCCGCACGGTTTGAAGTATGTGCCTCGGACGGCGGTTAAGTCTCAAGCACTTGTTGATTTCATCAATGATTGGACGGAAATGCAAGCACCTGAAGAAAAGCCGGATCACACATATTGGACCATACATTTTGACGGATCCAGGCAATTGGAAGGCTCGGGGGCTGGAGTCGTATTAACTTCCCCACGAGGTGATAAGTTTTGTTACGTTCTCCGCTTAATGTTCCCTTGTACTAACAATGCAGCTGAGTATGAAGCCTTGGTCCACGGTCTTCGGATGGCTAAGGAGATGAATCTAAGTCGAGTTAAGTGCTTCGATGACTCGGACCTTGTGGCTCAGCAAGTATCTGGCACTTGGGACTCCAAGGACCCACTCATGGCAGCATATTGTCGTGAGGTGGATATTGTTGCAGGTCACTTTAAAGGCTATCAGGTGGACCACGTGGACCGGCGGAAGAATGAAGCGGCGGACGCTTTAAGCCGGCTGGGCTCTCAGCGCAAACCGGTCCCGCCCAATGTTTTTCTGGATGTGCTGCACAACCCGTCGGTCAAGATCCCTGGTGAAGCGGATTTGGCTATTCCTGATCGGGAGGCTCAATTGGTGGCAGCTCTTTATGTTATTCCGGATTGGACGCTTCCTTACCCGGCGTACAAGAACCAAGGCGAGTTACCAGAGGATGAGACTCTGGCCCGACAGATAATCCGGTGGTCCAAGTCCATGACTATTATCAACGGCGAGTTGCATCATTGCAGTGTGTCAGGGGCGTTTCAACGCTGTGTGTCTCCTGAAGAGGGCCGTGAAATTTTGCGTGAGATCCACAAAGGAGATTGTGGTCACCACGCTGGTTCAAAATCTCTGGTGGCTAAAGCGTTTCGCCATGGCTTCTATTGGTTAACTGCTCATGCTGATGCGGAGGATCTGGTCAGACGATGTGATGGTTGCCAAAAGTTTTCAAGACGTGCTCATGTGCCGGCTCAAGAATTGAGAATGATTCCAATTACTTGGCCGTTTGCGACTTGGGGGCTGGATATGGTTGGGCCTTTCAAAAGGTCCAAAGATAAGAAGACCCACCTCCTGGTGGCGGTTGACAAGTTTACAAAGTGGGTGGAGGCAGAACCTGTTAGCAAGTGTGATGCGGCCACGGCGGTTCAGTTCATCAAAAAAGTGATTTTCCGGTTTGGCTTTCCACACAGTATCATCACAGATAATGGTACCAATTTGTCCAAAGGTGCCATGAAGAAGTTCTGCGAACGGGAGCACATCCGGCTCGACGTTTCATTCGTGGCACACCCACAGTCCAATGGTCAAGCAGAAAGGGCTAATCAAGAGATCTTGAGAGGCATCAAGCCCGGGCTTATGGTTCCTTTGCAGAGAACACCGGGTTGTTGGGTAGAAGAGTTACCATCTGTGTTATGGAGCATCAATACTACACCCAACAGATCAACATGATACACACCGTTCTTCATGGTTTACGGAGCGGAGGCGGTTCTCCCCAGCGATATCCATCATGATTCACCCCGTGTGGCGGCTTATGTTGAAGCGGACAATGAGACAGCACGGCAAGACGCTTTGGACCTGTTGGATGAAGAACGTGACATAGAAGCTGCCCGCTCGGCGATTTACCAACAGGATCTTCATCGTTATCACAGTCGCCGAGTCAGAACCAGAACCTTTCAGGAAGGAGATTTGGTGCTTCGGCTCATCCAAGATCAGACTGATATGCATAAGCTATCCCCACCTTGGGAGGGGCCTTTCGTGGTCAGCAAGAATCTGCACAACGGGTCATACTATCTGATCGATATTCGAGAGCATAAAGATTCACGTACATCAGAGGAGGAGACCAACAGGCCGTGGAACATAGCTCATCTTCGGCCTTACTATACCTGAGCCATTGGCTCTACTTATGTACATATTACGACGATGTATATACTATGATTAAATATAATAAACCGGAACCTCAGCTAAAGCGGGGTATCTGTTCTTTTACATCATGTGTGGTTACACGGAGTTGTTCTAAAGCGGCCTCCGGTTTACCCCTTGAGTTAGCTTTTCAAAAGCGTCATGTTACATCACTTGGGGGCTTGGTCGTGTCCGAACCAATGCAATACCTCTTGATAGGCGAGAGCCACCAGATCACTTGGGGACTTGGTCACGTCTGAACCAGTCATGCCTCTTGATCGGCCTAAGGCCACAGAATCACTTGGGGGCTTGGTAGAACCCGAACCATTGCCATGCCACTTGATCGGCATAAATGCCACGGTTTCATTTGGGGACCTGGCTGACTTGAACCATTGCTACACCTATCGGGAGCTTGGTCGTGTTCGACCATGGTAACGCCATCTGATCAGCTCAAATAAGCCTCTTTTTGCAAACGGTTTTGTCATTGCCTTTGCTTCACATTTTTCTTTGAAAGATATTTATTTCTTTTTATTGTGTTTTTTAAACCGACAAAGTTTTAAGCCGGTTTAAACTGTCAATTGACGGAACACGGTTCATTTTAATCCGGAGACTATTTGCCCGATTTGATTTTTTTGTTTTTTGTTAACATCCTATTATGGAGTAACACGGTGTTTATTATAACCCGGCACGGTTTACATGGTAACCCGGTATCATATATGTAGGAGCTTCTATCTCCTCCAATAGTGTGGGTTTATAAAACTCCGCTTCAAGATTTGCCAAGCCAACTTCACGCTCAACGGTGGCAGGTATTATGTATCTCAAAAATTTGGTCATATACTTAAAAATTTCGGATGTTTTGATTTCATGTATGCAGACATCATATTCCGCCTGACGGTACAACCACGGTGGCACTTTAAGATTTTTTATTGCAGAAAGTACTTTGGAAAGTTCATCACCCAAAGGAAGAGCAAGTTGCAGTAAATATGCACGAAGGCATATCAACATCAAAAGTATCAGCTAGCCTATTACAAGGCAACACGGTGCCCACAATAAGATCATTGTTTTTCGCAAGGGAGAAGCAGTTTTAAACCGGCTTCCGGTTCAAGCTTAGTCACCAGCCTGGCCTGATGGTTTTGGATCATCCCGCACCGCTTCAGCTTCAGTTTCTCTACCCAGCGGCTGGAAATCAACAATTGTCCAGTCGATTCCCATTAATGCTTGAAAGACAACTTCATCATGGATCAGCAACGACGGGTCAATATCGGGAGCGTAAGTATGCTTACGGATTGGAGGGATAAGATTTTCCGCTTCATGAATTGGTGCAGCTATTCGCTTGTTTTGATTGTCATATTGGGCTTGATAATGAGACAAGTCTGCTTCTTCAGCCAATTGACAAGCTAGCGGACGCACCTGCCAGTTTATTGCTCGCAGACCCGCTTCACTAAACTCTGACCCGTCTTACTTCAAGCCGGGATAGCCCTGAACCGCTTCAATAGGATCAAAATCCGGCACCCAAGCTTTGGCCCGGATTAAGGCATTGATCGCACCGGTTCGAGCAGCAGATTTCTTCAGCTCTTCAACCCGGGCAGGAAGCACCGATAGTTTCATCAGAGTGTCCTGAATCAAAGTGGGCGCCGGCTTGTTGTGGGATGCAGTAGAGATGATCCGCTGTGCACCAGTGTACAGTTGTTCGACCAACGTGTAGGCGGCTTTCAATTTCTTCCGCACATCTGACCCCAAGTGACCAATGCGTATCCCTGAAATATCATAAAGGGTTAACAAACCGGCAGCTCTGTAAGACGGCAGAATCAATTCAGAAGTCAAACTAGCTTACCAAAGATAGCAGTGGTCATGGCATGCACGTGCCGCTTTATGCTGGTCAGTTCATCCGCCACCGGTTTTAGTGCAGCCTCGGCATCTTCTGCTCGTTTGATTAAAGCGGATTTTTCAGTGGCCCAATCCGCCCGCTTCTTCTTGAAGCTCTCCTTAAGCTGTTCCATGGCGCTTAAAGCGTTGGTTAATTCCTCTTTTTCTTTGGAGGTTTCAGCTTGTTGGGATTTCAGATTATCTTGGAGATCGGCGACTTGGCTTTCTTTCGTCTTCAGCTCAGCCTGCATGCAGACAGTTATATGATTCAGCAAAACGGTACAAGGATTGAAGTACCAACCACATAACAAGTTATGCACTTGGCACTTGGGGGCTAATGCATATTCGATCTTCATCTTTCAATTGCTTACAAAGCCCCAAGATCAATACAAGTATTCAACTCGGCACTTGGGGGCTAATGGCTATTTGCTCGTATATATTCTGATGCGGCGATCTCAATTACTTAAAGTCCCGGTTTAACTACGCTAAGTTGAACCAGCCCTTGGGGACTACATCAGCGAATTTCAAAGTATTAAGATTTATATTAGTAAGTCCCGGTTTGAAAGAAGATTACAAACCGGTCCTCGGGGGATAGGAGCGTCAACAAGAATTGAAATATAGAAGCAGGAAAGAGCATATGGAAGTTACCTCATATTTATCTTTCATCATATTAACCAGACCGGCTTCATAGTCACGACTGGTATACAGCCGGTTCAGGTAGCCGGAATGGATATCTTGGGCGTTCAGAGCAGCGTAAGTCGCCAGATCAGCATTCCACTTGCCTTTGCCAAAGGCAGCAAATTCTTCCTTGGCACAATGTTTGGACAAAGCGACAGGATTGCTTGGCTCTGTATGGCCAATGCCAGTAATGACAACCTCATCATCCTTGGTATCGCCGGTTTGCACTGGGGCTGTTGGCTTGTCAGTAGGCTTTGTTGGACCCGTGGATTTCTCAATCCGGATGGAGCTTGTGGGCTGATTGACAGGACTTGAGGTATCAATAGGTCTCTCTTCAGCAATAAGATCGTCGTCTTGCTGCAGTGGATCATTGGGTATATCCTCAGGAATAGCCGCTTCAAGATCTGGTGTTTTGCCCGGTTCAAGGACGGCATCCTCTTCGGCCTCTTTGTCCAGACGAGCCTTCTTGCTTGGCCTAGGCTTGGCCCTGAAAGGAATAACAAAATCAAATACAGCATATGTTCCAAGGCGATGTGCTGCAAATATTATGATAAGTATAGCTTACCCAAGCACCGTTTTGAGCGGTGGCAGCTGAGTAGCTGATGACTCACCAGAGGATGAGTGGGAAGTAACCTGGTAATCGCAGTCAAATGGATTAAGAGGTTGACGAAAGCAGCCCGCTTTAGGACAAGCACTGACAAGCAAATTAGAGACCTCTGAACGGCGTTTCCAAACCGGACTGTTCGGTAAACCGGCGGAGGTATCTACCTGGCCACTGTGCCGGGTTGTGCGACGAGCTTCGTGCTGTTGGGTCTTCATAAGAAATTTGGGATCCAAATAAGCAAGAGGATGAGAAAATTTAACTTTCCGGTTTGCCTGACGGATTTTTAGTGAAGGCAAAGGTTCTGAATCAGAAGAGAGAATAATTACCTCTGCAGCATCAACATGGCTGGCTTCGGCATCATCCTGACAAATATCATCATCAATAAGACGCATGAAAAATAAGCCAAGTGAGTCAAGCCCTACCTCAAGGTCCGGATTATCCACATCATCATCAGGGGCTGGATTAGAGGATGCAGTGGTTCTTTTCCTGTGGGCAGTCTTCTTCACAGCTTTAGTCTTTTGCCGGGTTGCTCTTTCCGGTTTGTCTAGTTTTTTTGGTTTCTCCTGCGGCAGTTTCTTGCTCCAAAACGGATCATTGCCCTGGTTACACAGACACTGATATTAAAGAATGACCAGATATATCAATAGCAGATTTAGCAAAAAGAAAAATCAAACTCTTACAGCTGGCGGTTTGTTGGTGGCACAGAAGGGAAGCAGGCCGGTTTTAGCACAGATGTGTTCCGGTTCATTCAGCATCTTATTCACAGCCTCTGTGATTTCTTCATCGGTGAGCTGGATGTTGGAATGTCGCAGTGGGTCATCAACACTGCCAGTATACTCGCACATCAGACCGGAGCACTGACTAAGGGGCAGTATGCTCCATGATATCCAACAGCGGGCAAGATCAACCCCTGTTAAACTGTTGGCCATAAAGGCTCTGAGCTTCGACAGTTGAGGAGCATATTTGCTTCTCTCCTGGGCAGTCAACCTTTGCGGAAAGGGGTGTGTATTGCTGAGCTGCTCTGGACGAAAGCCAGGCAAGGGATTTTCACCAGCAGGGGAGGTGTCTTTGCAATAGAACCATGTTTGATTCCATTCTTTGGGGTGGCTGTGCAGTTTGGCGTGAGGGTATGTGACCTCTTTCCTTTTCTGAATCGCCACGCCACCCAACTCCGTATTGGAGCCGTCAGTAAACTCAGTACGGCGGTTTAGATGGAAACAGTCTCTGAACAATTCCACTGTGGGCTCCTCTTGAAAGAACGCCTCACAGAGCACTTGGAAGTGACACATGTTTGTAACAGAGTTGGGGCCAGTATCTTGTGGATGGAGTTGAAAATCGGCTAAAACGTCCCGGTAAAATTTAGAACCGGGCGGCTTAAAGCCCCTGGCTAAGTGATCTACGAAAACGACGACCTCTCCTTCTTGAGGTGTGGGAGGGCATTCTTTGCCAGGAGCCCTCCAATGGATGGTATCTTTGCTGCCTAAGGCGCCGATCAGGACTAAATCGTCCAGTTGAGCCTCTGTGACGCGAGAAGGAACCCAGTTGCACTCATATACTTGCTTGGCCATGATGAAATCTACAAGGTAGATGATCCCGGTTCAAAAATGCATTGATTAAGGTACATTGGTATGTGCAATGTTAAACCGGAGACAGATCTATCTAAACCGGAGTTTTATGAAGCAACAACATCTGGCAGTTCAACAAGGGGACTAATGGTATATACCGGTTTGGCAATTTTTTCTACAAAGTTAAACCGCCTGGTCTAAACATTGAAGCAGATGAGTAAGTTTACAGAAACAGATTTCACAAGACTTCTCTACAGCAACGAATCTGAAGCAAGTTCAGAAAAGAAGGAAAATATTCAAGGTTCAAAAAAGAACAGTACTGAATCAATGGGCAGAGATACATATAGATCTATGGTCTTGAGGCATGAAACTGAAGGCGGATGCTAAAACCTACCGCTACACAGAGCAAGGATTCACAGATGCATCTAGGAGCTATCGTATGAACACGAAACAGGCGATGAACACTAGAAGAACATGAAACCCTAGAACAGATCTGTGTTGAAAAGAACAGAAGACTTACTGGAGATGAGAAAGACGCGGAAGGTTGCCGCGGTACTCTGGTGCGCCCAGGTTGATGCAGCGGCCAAGGTTGATGCAGAGGTTGACAGTGGCGGCGGAGCTCCGAAGCTGGGTGACGCAAGGAAGACGAAGAAGAAGGGCACGGAGGGGAAAAAGAAATGACCCTTCGGTCCTATTTATAAGGCAAGGGACAGGAGTCAGGTGCAAAAATCAAGGGACCGAGGGTTTGGAAACGAAGATGTCGCCTTAATTGTCGTAGACCTATTAAGGTCCTTTATAACAGGTGACGTCACGCCGGTTTACAATGACCAGAGAAGATGACATCACGGCGGTTCAACAAACCACAATAAGATATTGAAGATGAAGATTTTTGCTAAAGGATTGACATGAACATGTTCAAATCAATCTGGGGCCTAATGTTGGGGATATTACTACTGGGCGTAAACCGGCCTATCTGGGCCGGGTTAACTTCGTCAGTAGTTAAGTATGTTAAAGCCCAAGAAGGCAGATGAGGGCTCAAGGCCCATGGTCGGTTCAAGGCCTGTAGCCATAAACCGGCCTTGGTAGTTAACTTGTATTGTAAGTTAGGAATAAGTAGAGACCAAACCGACACATCTATGAGCCGGTATTGGGACTCTGTGAACCGACGGGCGTCACCCGTGTATATAAGGGGATGACTCGGCGGCGGTTCAAGGACACAGACAACAACTCGAGACATAGGCGAAGCTTGTTTGCTCCCTAGTCATCGAAACCCCATCAATTCCATCACAACTAGACATAGGCTTTTACCTTCATCGAAGGGTCCGAACTAGTATAAACTCTCTTGCGTCCCTGTGTCCGCTTTAACCCCTTCAAGCTAACCCGTCGCGATGGCTCCATGACTAAGTCCTTTCTCTAGGACATCTGCCGTGACAAAACCACGACACATTTGGTAAGTAATAAGTAGATGATGGGTTGCTAGAGTGACAGAAGCTTAAACCCTAGTTTATGCGTTGCTTCGTAAGGGGCTGATTTGGATCCATATGTTTCATGCTATGGTTAGGTTTACCTTAATACTTTTGTTGTAGTTGTGGATGCTTGCAATAGAGGTTAATCATAAGTGGGATGCTTGTCCAAGTAAGGACAGCACCCAAGCACCATTCCACCCACATACCAAATTATCAAAGTACCGAACGTGAATCATATGATCGTGATGAAACCTAGCTTGACGATATTCCCATGTGTCCTCGGGAGCGCTTTTCTCTATATAAGAGTTTGTCCAGGATTGTCCTTTGCTACAAAAAGGATTGGGCCACCTTTCTGCACTTTATTTACTTTTATTACTTGTTACTCGTTACAAATTATCCTATCACAAAACTATCTGTTACCTATTATTTCAGTGCTTGCAGAGAATACCTTGCTGAAAACCGCTTATCATTTCCTTCTGCTCCTCGTTGGGTTCGACACTCTTACTTATCGAAAGGACTACGATAGATCCCCTATACTTGTGGGTCATCAAGACTCTTTTCTGGCGCCATTTCCGGGGAGTGAAGCGCCTTTGGTAGGTGGAATTTGGTAAGGAAAAATTTATATAGTGTGCTGAAATTTACTGTCACTTGTTACTATGGAAAGTAATCCTCTGAGGGGCTTGTTCGGGGTATCTTCACCCCGACCAGTAGAGCAAAGAGTTGCTCCTCAACCTACTGAACCTATTGAAAATGAAAATGAAAATGTCTGCTTTGAAATTCCTTCGGGTATATTAGAAAAACTGCTAGCTAATCCTTTTGCAGGAGATGGAACAAAGCATCCTGATGAGCACCTAATATATGTGGATGAAGTTTGTGGATTATTTAAGCTTGCAGGTGTATCCGGAGATGTTATTAAGAAGAAGGTCTTCCCTTTATCTTTGAAGGGAGATGCATTGACATGGTATAGGCTATGTGATGATACGGGGTCATGGAACTACAAACGATTGAAATTGGAACTTCATCAGCAGTTTTATCCTATGCATCTTGTTCATCGTGATCGCAATTATATATATAATTTTTGGCCTCGCGTTGGAGAAAGCATCGCTCAAGCTTGGGGGAGGCTTAAATCTATGTTATATTCATGCCCCAATCATGAGCTCTCAAGAGAAATGATTATTCAAAATTTATATGCTCGGCTTTCTGATAACAATCGCACCATGCTTGATACTTCTTGTGCTGGCTCTTTTATGATGAAGACTATTGAATTCTAATGGGATTTATTGGAAAGAATTAAACGCAACTCTGAAGATTGGGACATCGACGAAGGTAAGGAGTCAGGTATGACACCTAAGTTGATTGTGTTAAATCTTTTATGGATACCGATGTTTTCCGTAAATTTAGCACTAAATATGGACTTGACTCTGAGATAGTAGCTTCTTTCTGTGAATCTTTTGCTACTCATGTTTATCTCCCTAGGGAGATGTGGTTCAAATATCATCCTCCCATAGAAGTAAAAGTAGTTGCACCTATTAAAGTTGAAGAAAAGACTGTCACTTATAATGATCCTATTGTTCCTACTTCTTATGTTGAGAAACCACCTTTCCCTGTTAGGATAAAGCATCACACTAAAGCTTCAATTGTGGTTCGTAAAAGCAATATTAGAACTTATACACCTCCTGAGCAAGTTAAAGTTGAACCTAATATTGTTATTGTTAAAGATCTCTTGTTTGATAATATTGATGGGCATGTTATTTATTTCTGTGATGAAACTGCTAGAATTGCTAAACCTTGTGCTAAAGATAAACCTAGATCTTTGGTAGGCATGCCTGTTATTTCTGTTAAAATAGGATATCATTGTTATCATGGCTTATGTGATATGGGTGCCAGTGCTAGTGCAATACCTTTTGACTTATACAAAGAAATTATGCATGACATTGCACCTACTGAGTTAGAAGATATTGATGTCACAATTAAACTTGCCAATAGAGATACTATTTCACCAATGGGAATTGTTAGAGATGTCGAAGTCCTGTGTGGGAAAACTAAATATCCTGTTGATTTTCTTGTTCTTGGTTCCCCACAAGATAGCTTTTGTCCCATTATTTTTGGTAGACCCTTCTTGAACACAGTTAATGCTAAAATAGATTGCAAAAAGGATGTTGTTACAATTGGTCTATGTGATATGTCTCATGAGTTTAATTTCTCTAAATTTAGTAGACAACACCATGAAGAGGAATTACCTAGTAAAGATGAAATTATTGGTATTGCTTCTATTGCCGTGCCTCCTAGTGATCCTTTAGAACAATATTTGCTAGACCATGAAAATGATATGTTTATGAATGAAAGAAGGGAAATAGATGAAGTATTCTTTAAATAGGAACCCATCCTGAAACACAATTTGCATGTTGCAATCCTAGGGGATCCTCCTCCACCCAAGGGTGATCCCGTGTTTGAGCTCAAACCGTTACCTGATACTCTTAAATATGCTTATCTTGATGAGAAAAAGATATATCGTGTTATTATTAGTGCTAACCTTTCAGAGCATGAAGAAGAGAGATTATTGAAAACTCTGAAGAAGCACTGTGCTGCTATTGGATATACTCTTGATGATCTTAAGGGCATTAGTCCCACTCTGTGTCAACACAAAATAAATTTGGAGGAAGATGCCAAACCAGTTCATGATCATCAACGACGGCTAAATCCTAAGATGAAGGAAGTGGTAAGAAAGGAAATACTAAAGCTTCTTGAGGCATGTATAATTTATCCTGTTGCTGATAGTCAGTGGGTAAGTCTTGTCCATTGTGTCCCTAAGAAGGGAGGTATTACTATCGTTCCTAATGATAAAGATTAGTTGATCCTGCAAAGAATGATTACAGGTTATAGGATGGTAATTGATTTCCGCAAATTAAATAAAGCTACTAAAAAAGATCATTACCCCTTACCTTTTATCGATCAAATTCTAGAAAGATTATCCAAACATACACATTTTTGTTTTCTAGATGGTTATTCTGGTTTCTCTCGAATACCTGTGTCAGCCAATGATCAATCAAAGACTACTTTTACTTGCCCTTTTGGTACTTTTTCTTATAGACGTATGCCTTTTGGTTTATGTAATGCACCAGCTACTTTTCAAAGATGCATGATGGCTATATTCTCTGACTTTTGTGAAAAGATTTGTGAGGTTTTCATGGATGATTTTTCCGTCTATGGATCCTCTTTTGATGATTGCTTAAGCAACCTTGACCGAGTTTTGCAGATATGTGAAGAAACTAATCTGGTCTTGAATTGGGAAAAGTGCCACTTTATGGTTAATGAAGGTATTGTCTTGGGGCATAAAGTTTCTGAAAGAGGTATTGAGGTTGATAAAGCCAAGGTTGATGCTATTGAAAAGATACCATGTCCCAAGGACATCAAAGGTATAAGAAGTTTCCTTGGTCATGCCGGTTTTTATAGGAGGTTCATTAAGGACTTCTCAAGAAGTTCTCGGCCTCTGACTAATTTATTAGAAAAAGATATACCATTTGTATTTGATGATGATTGCGTAGAAGCATTTGAAATACTTAAGAAATCATTAATCTCTGCACCTATTGTTCAGCCACCTGATCGGAATTTACCCTTTGAAATTATGTGTGATGCTAGTGATTATGCTGTAGGTTCTGTTCTAGGGCAAAGAGTTGATAAGAAATTAAATGTTATTCAATATGCTAGTAAAACTCTAGACAATGCTCAGAGAAATTATGCTACTACTGAAAAGGAATTCTTAGCAGTTGTATTTGCTTGTGATAAGTTCAGACCTTATATTGTTGATTCTAAAGTAACTATTCACACTGATCATGCTGCTATTAAATACCTTATGGAAAATAAAAAAGCTAAACCTAGACTTATTAGATGGGTTCTCCTGCTACAAGAATTTGATTTGCATATTGTTGATAGAAAGGGAGCTGAGAACCCCATTGTAGACAACTTTTCTAGGTTAGAAAATGTTCTTGATGACCCACTACCTATTGATGATAGCTTTCCTGATGAACAACTAAATGTCATAAATGCTTCTCATACTGCTCCATGGTATGCTGATTATGCTAATTACATTGTTGCTAAATTTATACCACCTAGTTTCACATACCAGCAAAAGAAAAAGTTCTTCTATGATTTGAGACATTACTTTTGGGATGACCCACATCTTTATAAAGAAGGAGTAGATGGTGTTATTAGACATTGTGTACCTGAGCATGAACAGGAACAGATCCTACGCAAGTGTCACTATGAGGCTTATGGAGGACACCATGCTGGAGATAGAACTGCACATAAGGTATTGCAATCCGGTTTTTATTGGCCCACTCTCTTCAAGGATGCCCGTAAGTTTGTCTTATCTTGTGATGAATGTCAAAGAATTGGTAATATTAGTAGACGTCAAGAAATGCCTATGAATTATTCACTTGTTATTGAACCATTTGATGTTTGGGGCTTTGATTATATGGGACCTTTTCCTGCCTCTAATGGTTATACACATATTTAGTTGCTGTTGATTACGTTACTAAGTGGGTAGAAGCTATTCCAACTAGTAGTGCTGATCATAACACTTCTATTAAAATGCTTAAAGAAGTTATTTTTCCGAGGTTTGGAGTCCCTAGATATTTAATGACTAATGGTGGTTCACATTTTATTCATGATGCTTTCCGTAAAATGCTTGCTAAGTATGATGTTAATCATAGAATTGCATCTCCTTATCACCCACGGTCTAGTGGTCGAGTAGAATTGAGTAATAGAGAACTCAAATTAATTTTGCAAAAGACTGTTAATAGATCTAGAAAAAATTGGTCCAAGAAACTTGATGATGCATTATGGGCCTATAGAACTGCATATAAAAATCATATGGGTATGTCTCCGTATAAAATGGTTTATGGAAAAGCATGTCACTTACCTCTCGAACTAGAACATAAGGCTTATTGGGCTATTAAAGAGCTCAACTATGATTTCAAACTTGCGGTGAGAAGAGGTTATTTGACATTAGCTCACTTGATGAATGGAGAACCCAAGCCTATGAGAATGCCAAATTATTTAGAGAAAAAGTTAAAAGATGGCATGACAAAAGAATACAAAAGCGTGAGTTTAATGTAGGTGATTATGTATTGCTATACAACTCTCGTTTAAGATTTTTTGCAGGAAAACTTCTCTCTAAATGGGAAGGTCCTTACGTTATCGAGGAGGTCTATCGTTCCGGTGCCATAAAAATCAACAACTTCGAAGGCACAAATCTGAAGGTGGTGAACGGTCAAAGAATTAAACATTGTATCTCATGTAATCGTATAAATGTTGAAACCAATGTTATTGAAACCGTAACCCCGGAGGAATACATAAGGGACACTTTCCGGAACGTTTCAGACTCCGAAAAGGAATAGGTACGTGGTACGGTAAGTAAAGCGACTCCAAAACAGTTTTAATGGCAATTTTCTTCCGTTTTGGATTATTTAGAAAAATAGAAAAATAAGGAGCAGTCCGAGAAGGACACGAGGGCTCCACGAGGGTGGAGGGTGCGCACTACCCCCCTGGGCGCGCCCCCTACCTCGTGGGCACCTTGTGTGCTCTCCGGACTCCGTTTTCTTACACGACACGTATTTTGGTCGGTAAAAATTCATTATATAATCTCCCGAAGGTTTTGACTCCTGTATCACACAATTATCCTCCATTCTTGTTTTGAGCTGTTTCCTGTCAGGTTTGTAAAGGCCAGGCATCATGTCATCCCCCTCCTCCAACAATGGTGAGAACGATGCTTGGCTAATGAAGATAGAGCTGAAGAGGGAAGAACCCATGGAGATCAACAAGGATGAAGGGATCAAGAAGGCCACGGAGGATCAAGCTCCTGCAGCAGAAGATAGCCTTCAACTTGATCACAATCTTCTTACCCCAACTGAGATCGATGCTTTCAAGATGATTGAGGTAGCTCGTATACAAAACAAGTATCTCACACATGAAAATATTTTGTTGAAGGAGCATATCGTTGCACTCAAGGGCATTATCCACAAGTTGGAGGACCTCTTATGCTTGATGTGCGACTATCCATCATCACCTCCACCTTATTCACCAACAAAGGAGACATAATCACACGGGTATGGGCACTTCCGTTGGCAACTGCCAAGCTTGGGGGAGTGCCCTGATATTGTATCACCATCACTTTTATCTTTACCGTTGTTCTTAGTTCGATCCTTTTGGTAATATCTTGATCTAGTAGAATAAAAGTTTTTAGTATGATCTAGTTGTGAGTTTTGCTTTATGATCCTTCTATGTAATCGAGTCCGTGAGCTATATAATAAAGATTAGTGTTGAGTCAAGGGATTGATTATTTTGCCATGATCTTAAGTGAATAAAAGAAAAGAGAAAGAATAAAAAGAAACAAAGAGATCATATGGATCTTATCGAGAGTAATGAGCTCACATAGAAAGAGTATGATGAATAAAAGTTGTTGAGAGTTGACAAACATAGTTTTGGTCCTCGTTGCAATTAATAGGAAGTAATAAAGAAAGAGAGGTCTTCACATATAACTATACTATCTTGGACATCTTTTATGATTGTGAGCACTCATTAAAATATGACATGCTAAAGAGTTGACGTTGGACAAGGAAGACAACGTAATGGGTTATGTTTTCTTACATTTGAGATAAATTATATTATCATGGATCATCCAACATGACTGAGCTTGCTTTTCCCCCTCATTCTAGCCAAATTCTTTGCACCAAGTAGAGATACTACTTGTGCTTCCAAACACCCTTAAACTAGTTTTGCCATGAGAGTCCACCATACCTACCTATGGATTGAGTAAGATCCTCCAAGTAACACTACAAAAAAATACACTTCCGTGATGATACGTGTTTGTCACAGTAGGTCGCTTTTTTTGTCATGCATGTACATCCATGACAAATTTATGACAGAATCAAGATAGTCATACCTGTGCTGTCGTAGAAGTGTTCCATGACATTACCAAAATTATCATCACGGAAGTGTCCACTTCCATGACGATAAATCACGTGTCATAGAAGTGCTTTCATCAAGGGTGACCGACACGTGGCATCCACCGTAACGGAACGCCGTTAAGCTATCAGGTCGGGTTTTGGATCCGATAACCCGTTAACAGCCCCGACCAATGGGAAATTTCCACGTGTAAAATTCTTATTGGCCGGACGAAACACGTGTCAGCTCGTCAGTGGGTCAGATATGCTCCTATGATATGTCGACACGTGGCACGGCCCAACAGTGGCCCATTTAGCTTACAAAGCCGGCCCGTTTGACTTGGTCAAAAGTTAACGGGCTGGCCCATGAAAAGCCTGTTAACGGTCTCTTCGCAAATAACCCATTTTACGACACGTTAACTCACGACCCGTTAGGCCCTAAAGGAAATCGGCCCAACAACGTCATGTGGGCCATCGAATATAATACCAGCCCATTTATCTTTCGGCCCATGTATGGCCCACGACGTCTTTCGGCCCATATGAGGCCTTCGTATCTTTCGGCCCATTACAGGCCCACGGTGACTCTAGCCCATAATGAACAATAATTTTCTTTATACCCATTAACGGACCGTGATTTACATGGGCCGTTTCCAGCCCATGTTAGCTTTCGGCCTATTGACGGCCCATACGTTCTTGGGCTCCTTTTCGGCCCTTGATTACTTCTGGCCCGTTACTGGCCTGTTCCCCTAATGGGACAAATTTGGCCCATGGCAAGAGTTGGCCCGTTACTGGCCTGTTCCACTAATGGGCCAAATTCGGCCCATGGCAAGAGTCGGCCCGTTACTGGCTTGTTACCCTAATGGGCCAAATTCGGCCCATGGCAAGAGTCGGCCCGTTTCTGGCCTGTTAACCCATTGCGCCGTTTCCAGCCCGTCCTATATTCTGGCCCATTAACGACCCGTTATGCCTGTGACAGAATTAAGCCTTTGCTGTCCTACGGCCTGTTAACGGCCTGTTAGCGTGTTGGGCCGATACCAATTACGCCCGATTATGGCCCATGAAGACCCATTTATCCGATGGCCCGAGGCCCACCGATTACATGCCCATTTATCGACGGCCCGTAGGAGACCCATGGATCCTACGGCCCGTATATGGCCCATGGTAGTTACAGCCACTAGCAAACAAGGGAAAAAGAAGACTAGGAAATAAATAAGGCCGAAACTAACGCTAGGCTATTAAGGCGATTGCACAGATTACATCCACTCGGCATCAAAGATCGCCACCAGTGCAAATATAGGGAACACCCTACACTATACAAAAATGGCTTGCTGTTTTCTTCAGGCGGTGGATGCACATTAAGAATAAATTTTGTATCACACCAAAACAAATTACAACTATATAACAAAAGGAAGGTTGGCATAAAACTTAACAGTCTAGCAGATAAATGCACCACCAAAAGTTCAGAAGCTCAGTTCATTTGACTTGACTGTTACATTTTCATGTTGTATTGTCCGATGGAGCACCATAACCCTCGCCGTCATTTCCCCTAGGCTCCTGAACAACATAGCAAATGTCTGATAGTATGGTTTCAAAACCATGCATATCTTGACGACATTGAGCAATGTTTCTCCTTGTTTCACAAAGGGTCTATGTTAGGGAATGGACTTGTGTCTGGAGCGCAGATACAACATTGCTTTGAGCTTGCATACCTTGATCATGAGGCAGTTTGGACGATATTTCCTTAACAACCAACCAAGTATTACGCAGGAACATGCTTTTGGCACTGTTAGTGGACAAGTACTGACCCACTGCAGCAAGAGCTGACATTGCGGTTATAGTTGCCTCGCCACCTTCAGAAGGTGGCGGTTTCACCATTTTTTCCATAGCTCGCTAAAAAGTTGAGGTTTTACACTAGTAGTACCAGAACAGAAGATATTAAGGAGGCAGCAAAACCAAACAAAATAGCTTTGGTCTATATACAGAACTTATTCTGGTGAACCCATGTAAAATACTAGTTGTATTTTATTGCAAAGTACATAATAAAACCAGGTTCCAAACATATGACCATGTACCATCGCTAATGTATTGTCTATTTCTTCACATTGTATTGAGGGCTAAGGATAAAGAGACGAAGTTTATAATACGGTAAACATAGTATGACATCATTCATATCACAAAACAACTGAGAACAGACAAACATGCAATTGTAACACTGTGTGGGCAAGTCCAGCACGGAACTAGATTACGGGTCAAGATCAAAGGAACATCACTCCTCTATTTTAAACCTTGTAAGGTGCAATGATACGCTAAGACAATTGTGTATAAAATTGAAAAGAATAATAGACATTGGCTGCAAACCATGCAGTTCAAGGCACAAGTCAGAGTAAGTAGTAGTTAAAAGCCATGAGGATTAAAGACTTACAACATCGGCTTTGACTGGTGTAGTCATGCCGTTCTTCTTGCTGGTGTGACAGTCCTTGAAGATTTCCACAGCATTTGGTTCAGGTACTTTTTGGTCCTTGCGGGCTTTCCTCTGCATTTGGAACAAGTCAATATAGATTTTATAATGTGGTACAGTGAAAAGAGTGAAACAGCAGCTAATTACAAGAGCCTCGCATTGTGCAATATAGCTACGAGATCCTGTCTTCTGTTGGAATTTCACTTTCGTACGGTTGGCCTTGTTCTTTGAACAGTTCACCTACAAGAAGATAGATTTGTGTGGCACATGCGTAAATAGGACTTCATCATGTGATCTGATGACATATATACAATGTACCTGATACTTCAGATCAGACCAGTGTTTAACGAGGCCTCTCTAGTCTTCATCAGATATATTTTCCACTGGAGATGTTTGGGCAAGTTCACTGTTAGCCTTGCCTTCAAAGTGAGTTTTCCTAAAGTTATACCGATATTGTCGCAGAGCAGACTTGAAAACATGGATGCAAGCTTATCTGGTTGCATCATCTTGGCTATCCAACTTGAACCTCATCTGTTGAAAATTATGGGAGTCTCATTATCAGCAACCTAGAAAGTATTGGACAGAGCAAGACGATATTACTAGTTTCCATACATAACCATACTTACAGATAAATGGTCGAGGAAGATGTTGAACTGGGTTTCATCTTTGTCATTCCTGTACTGAATCCATGTTGGGAGGATACGTACATGACACCTAACAGCAACCGCTGCCTCTGATACTAACTTGGCTGACTCTGTAGCATCACGTGGCCTTTTTAAACCTGCCTCAAAACGGATCTCCATTCTTCCTCCTCTAGATTTAGTTAACCTATCGAGCATTATCCCTGATGTTTGTTTCCTCTTGCGCCTAGGTGCTAGTCCAACAACAAACATATGAAGTGTTACTGTACATCAAACTGTGAGACTACATATAAAGAAGCATGCAACTGTAACTTGACTCCAGCAACTACCTTCTTGCTGTTGAAGCTCACAAGGTTCATATGATATTGCCAACTCGTCTTGTGTCAAGAGTGCTTGGGAAGTAGTGTCAGGTGGCAAGGGAGCTTGGGAACGTGCTGCTAGCTCAGTTGACGCACGAGTACGTCGTGCAGCTGGTAGTGCTGTGGTAGGTGTTGCAAGAACTAGGGCTGTCTCTGCTTGTTTGGTGGCAGCTATTTGTTTCTGTTTGTCTTTTTTTGCGACTCGTGTAGCATGGGATGCCGTGTTTGTAGAATTTTCTGCTGGACTTTGACCTTCTATTGCACCATCAGTACCAGCAGAATCTGCAGGATTCATCCGCTTCTCATTCCCTGCCATTCTGTGTTTATTCCTCTTTCTCTGTGCCATGTTAAGTCAAGCCGAGAAGAAAAACGAATAACAATTTAGTTCTTCAGAACAAATTGATGCGTGATGCAGATGAACTGAACTTTGATGTTAGACAACCACATGATAGGAGGATGTAATATGTATGAAAAACAGGACGGAAGAGATAACCAGAACTATGATGTGTAAACTAAGAAGAAGACATTTCAACAAATTAGAAGCAATGCAATGGAAGGTAGACACCATATGAAAGATGCTACAAATATTGCTCTGCCAAGTTAACAGTGTCTCATCATAAATGGCATTTAAACAAATGTGAAGCAGTACAAGAAATAAATCATATGCAAGATGCAAACAACATCACACTACCATGTTAGAGGTCTCTCGTCATTAGTGCCATTGCATATTCACAGCTTATGATGTGTAAACTAAGGAGAAGGCATTTCAACAAATTAGAAGCAATGAAAGCTAGACACCATATGAAAGATGCAACGAATATCACTCTACCAAGTTAAAACTGTCTCGTCATAAGTGCCATTTCAACAAATTAGTAATACAAGCTAGAAAAGAATGTGAGATGTAACCTATATCACACTCCGAAGTCAAACATGTCTTATGATAAGTGATTGTTGCAGGTTACACAACAGTAGTAATTTGATGTAAGAACATGGTGTGATAGACAGGTATTGTATGTTCTAGAAACAGGAACACGTGTCTTATTCAAGTATAATGTGTAAAGTAAGCAGATGGAATTCAACAAAATTAGAAGCAATACAAGCTAGACATCACACATAACATGCAAGCACATATAACAGTGCCAAGTTAGAGGGAGCACCGGTGATGCTGCACTAGGGGAGACGTGCTCATCATAAACACAGCTTTGTTGAGTGTTTATGCATGTGTTGTCGTGGAAATCATCTTGGGGGTGTGGAGGAGTAGAAACTGTAGAGGCCCTCCGTTCGGAAGGAGCACCTTTATCCGCTGCCTTGCTAACTTCCTTCCGCTTTATTGATTTTGAATTGTCAAGTAAAACCGACAAGAAAAAGCAATAAAATTCTCTCTTCAGAACTCATTCATGCATGATACTGACAATCACTACTTTGATGTAAGGCAAACACATGATACCAGGATGGAATATGTACGAAATCAGGACGACATGGCATGTTCACAACTGTTTGTGTAAACTAAGAAGAAACCATTCCAGCAAATAAGAAGCATTGCAAGCTAGACACCACATGAAAGATGCAACCAATATGACTCTGCCAAGTTAAAAGCGTCCCATCATAAATGGAATTTCAACAAATTAGAAGCAGCGCATGCTATAAATCATATGAAAGATGCAACTAATATGGCACTGCATATACTAAAGGTGTCTCATCATGTTGATTGATGCGGGATACAAAAAAACAATAGTTTTATGTAAGGACATGCTTAATAGACAGATGTACTATGTATTAAATACAGGAAGGCATGTCACATTAACAGGTATAATGTATAAGCTAAGCAGACTAGCACATGCAGTTTAACCAGATTGGAAGAATTACAATCTAGACACCATATGCAACATGTAACCACATATCACGCTGCCAAGTTAGAGCAAGCACATGCGATGCTAGTGTAGGGGAAATGTTGTAATCAACTACAGAGCTACGTTCACTATCTTCATCTAGCATTTCTGTTTCTTGAGAATCATGTCAGGAGGCTAACGCTGCATTCTTTAAATGAGGAGTAGTCCCCTTGCCTGCCTGCCTCGTCATAAGTGATTAATGAGGGATACACAAGAACATTAGTTTGATGTAAGAACATGGTTAATACACAAATGTACTAGTATGTACTAAAAACAGAAAGGCATGTCATATTCAAAGGTATAATGTGTAAGCTAATGCAATTTACCAAATTGGAAGCAATACAAGCTAGACATCCGGCTGGAGTGGTGAGCATGATTATCTAGGACCTGAGAGCCTGGTAGGAGGCGGGCTGCTTCGCCACCATCACAGCTTTTTAGTTGGCTTCCAGGTGATACCTATCTTTGCTGGGCTTGTCACTGGCTCGACCAATTCCCTGACTAGCTATTTGTCTTCTGGTGCTCACGGGATGGTGGTTCATGTAAAAAAATATCTTTCCTTATCTTACCGACTTCGGCCTTTCGAATAAAAGCTATACACCATATGGAACATGCAACCACATATGACACCGTGAAGTTAAAGCAAGCACCTGGGATGGTGGTTCATTGCGAGCGAGGTCATCAACTCCAGAGCTACGTTCCTCGTCTCCATCTGCTGACACTACACCCTTTAAAGCGTTGAAACGTGTCTTGCCTAGCCACACACCAAACTGGAGCGACTTCTCTCTTTTCTTTTTGGCTTCTCGCATGGCAGCAGAGTCTGAAATGCCCTTGCATAAAAACACAACAATGAGAGTAAGGGTGAAGTGTGTGCAGAACTAGTGCACTGTAAAAGTAGCAGATAGTAGGTGGCTGAAAAATAAATGACAGGAGACATATGATAGCTCTACAACATTGCATGGCAAACAAAATTAGATTCTACTCTATATGATTTTGTAATATATGAGCACAAGAAATGCAGGTACTCCTCCAGCACAGCACCACATGTGGTCATATCTAAGATAGCAGTCGACTGAAAATAAATAGGTCAGTCGATTTTTTAATGAACCGTCCGATCTATAAGGAACGGGTAGATGGCCTTCGTCTACCTCCCGCCAGTCACTGTTGATGATCTTTCTCGAACCGCTAGCGACCACCGACCCAGACCCCTGCCTCCGCCGCCCCGCCCTCCCATCGACCTCACACCACCGCCATGCTTGGCAGCGCCCCCAGGCCATCCCTTTAATCCCGGCCGACCTCCAGATCGGGCGCCAGTAGCTCTAGGCCACACACGCCCCTAAGATAAACACCAAGGCGTTGCTTCCCCGGTGTAATAGGCGTACTGGCGCCTGTTACGCCGTGGAATGCTTCCTTTAATTGGGAATCAAGTGGCCAAAAATTGAAATTCAGGGGGGCGACGGACCTCTAGCTAAGGTGAAATAGTATATGAGGAGAAACCTTGTGCATCGCGAGTTACTAGGAACATCTAGTATCAAGAAGAAGCGGTCAACTAGTGTCTTCTGTGGGATGAATACCGTGCAACCAGAGACGTAAGATTTGCACGAATAAGGGAAGAGGAGTACCTTTTTCGGTTGACGGTGTGGTCACCTCCACAAGTCGCGCCGATTTTCTTCTTTTTTACCGGGGAAACCGATGTTCTGGAGGGCGCAGGCTTGGACGAACCCATGGCCAAATTGTTGACTGTGCTGCCGTGGCCGTATGTCAGTGGAGGGGAAGCAGATCCGAGGCGGCGAAGGACGGCGTAGCAGGAACAACTCCGGTGCGGTGGAGGGTGGCAAAGTTGGAGCGGCAGCAGTGAGGCGCAGGACAGCGTGGTTGAACTGGCTTGGGTACGGACGGCTCGACCTTGGCTTCAACTACTAGCCGTGGAGGGCGTTGCGGTTGAGGTTGCGGTGGACGATGACATCGGGGTATCGGCTCCGGCGTGATGGAGGAGGGCGGCGGTTGATGGTTGGGATGGGGTGGCGGACGGAGGACGCCGGGGTTTCGCGGCTGGTGGAGAGGTAGTTTTTGCGCCCACGGAGTACGAATGGGGAATCAGATGGGTGGGGGGGAACCATGTTTCGGTCTAGGACGCGCTTGTTTTTGGCTTTTTTGAACAAAAGATGGGACGCGCTTGTTTGAAATTTGGGGAAAGTACAAACTTTTCCCCCCTCTTAAATTTCGGACCTACTACGGGTCGGGGGTAGGATGGTAATCCCAGGTGTCCCAAATAGTGGGTGGGAGCGATTTCGGCCGCGCGCATGTGTGCTTAGGCGGCCATTGTGTATGAATGTTTTTCGGATGCGGTTGCGTGGCGTCTAGATGAAGCTAAAAACCTACCCTGGTTTAGACCTTTGGACATCGGGCCGGTAGGTTTCATGGGTCGGAGTTATTAGAAAAGTAATTTCCTTGTACTACCAAACATTGGTCTCACGCGGTTTCGGGCGAGTAGAGGCTCTTTTGGCGCTTCGTTCGAAATTTTGAAACACAAGCATTCACGTTTAGGGCATCTACAATGCAGGCGCTAACGCCAGGCGCCAGGGTCAGGATCCCAACCATTTCCTCGTAATCCCGTCCAAATCCTGAAATTTGGTTAGCATCGATGCCATAAGAGTCGTCCGGCGCTAAACGAGCTGCCCGTTCCATTTCTTATGCGTAGCGCCCATACGCTGGCTCTAACCGTTGCATGCTTGGACTCCAAGCCGAGGCGCTAGGAGAAAAAAAATCCTTTTTTATTCCTAATCAAGCGCCTGATTAGGCGCCTTGCTATGGAGATGCCCTTAGAGTACTCTTGAACTATGAGGATTGACCTAAATATACAACATTATATTTGACCATGTATGTTTGAAAACCTCATTAAATTATCCGCTTCTTTTTGAAATTTTGACACTTGAAAATCCTATAACTATGATTATTTTGGAATGGAGGAGCTAAATTTGAATCTATTTTGTACACGACTACATATGCTATTATGTACAAAATCAGAGCAAAGATTGGTGCCCCCATAATTTAGGTATGGTTTACAAATGCCATGATATCAAATTCAAATAATTTAATGGACTTCATGTTGAATTCGATTTTTTAAACCACCTTAAGTTGAATTCAAATGTATGCTAGTTCATAGGTAGTAGCTATTTATAATGTCCATTGTGTAACTTTCGTAGGTATAATGTGCTTTACACACACAACATGAACTATACTCACGTTTATATTCGATTGCTAAAGCGATGCATTGTCTGGAGTTCAAAATACTAACTATGTGGATCAATTGTGTCGAATAATAACATAGACATGCTCAAATTCGATAGAATCTAGATGTCTGATGGATCAATGACCGCTCCTTACGCGAATTGCAAATATCATGATCCCATCCTAATATTTGGATACAATTTATATCTTTAATCAATGTGTAGAGCAGTCTTTTACGTGTAGTTTCACTCTCCATCGGTGGTCTCTCACACATGCTCACACACTCTCTCCCGAGGTGTCTTTCTCGCACACGTGCTCTAGATATAACCCTCCCCCTCTCGTAACCATTTACAACTGTTTTCACTAACCTTTATCACAAGCACTCTTCCTCTCGCAAACATACACACGCACAATCCTCATTGACCCTTTCTATATACATGGACCTGCCTACGTGTCTCATGTACGCACATGATCTTTATGCCTGTCTCTCACGCATTGTCTCACACCTCTCTTCCTAATCGACGAGTATGATTCTATCAGAGCATTCTGTAGGATGCCCCTTAAAGTTAGGTTGGATGAATAGTAATATCAGAGATAAAGGGGTTACCTTAGTCCGAGAACCTAGGGTTACAAATCCTAGCCGGCTTTGTCAGTGGACACAGAGTCCTTCACAATTCTGCTATCGTTGTCTTGTACGACTAGTCATCCATGGGTCTTCCTAAATGCGTCACGGGCCGACCAATGTGGCGCAGGACGGAACAGAACGAAGGGCCTCACCTTGACCCACCGGACCTCACGCGGTGACACACCCTCTGCCCCCATGTCTCATTATCTTCTCACACCCACACACCAACACAAACACCACACACACAGAAAATTTCTCCCGGCGCCTCTATTCCCTCCCCCCTTGCATATACACACTCAAGGGAATGGAATCTCTTGTCGTGACGTCATATTCGTCTCTCTCTCTAGACCACTCTCATTTCTCGTGCTATCTCTCGCACGCCCCCCCGTCGGACCCTCTATCCATGCCTCTCTCGAATATGTAATACACACACATACCTCTCTAGGCCCCGCCAAATGCATGAACTACACATTCACACATGTTACATCACGTACCCCATTGATCTAAAAAGCCCTATTTTCACGTTTATTTCACATACAACATTCCTTTTGAATAAAGTGTGGCCAAAAAAATATTTTAGAGTTTCTACATATATACAACATTACAAAGTTATATGGAGGAGTACGAACGCTAATTTGCATTGCATGGTGCCCACAATGATATTTATTCCGCACTGTGAATTTGTATATTTTTATACTATATACAAAGTTAGTCATAATAAAGAGAAACGAAGAGCATCTCTCTCTCCATCGCATACCCCCCCCGTACGCCCCTTTCACGTATGCACACAAACTGCATCCACGCAACACTCACACAAACACATGCACCCACGCACGCACGCAACACTCACACGTACACACGCAGCCACGCACGCACGCACGCAGCACTCACACGCACACATGCATGCACACACCATTACACCACACGACCAACACACACTCTCATGCTCAAGTGCTCAACCTACACGTGCATGCGCACACATCAGGCCCTCACAGACACATACACAACCAGGTGATTCCCGCGCATGGGTTGGAGCCTTGTCGCGCCTGTGTAAATTTGTGTTTATCTGACCTTTTGCCTATGCGAACTGACAGGTGGGACCCACAACGAACATGTTCAATTTAACTAGTCAACATGGCGCCACGCAGACTATTTAGCCGGTCAACAGAGTGCAATCCGATGCTGAGCTGTAAGCAAGTGACCGTATAATCACCGCAAAAGTATATAGTGACTGTAATCAGCTTATTCTGAAGTTCGGTGACCGTATTACGCTTTTCTCTCGGTAGGCCCTCCAAAACTACATCTCTACACGTTCTCGCATGTTACATCTAATAACTATGCAATACAACACTACTACACTCTAACACAATAAATCATATGTGTTTTTAGTTTTACTAGATATCATATTGTTACTTATAATTATTCAGTTTGCATACATTAAAATTGCCTTTGAAATGTATGGCAGGTATCATCTACCGCGTGGGAAAAATCCTGCCCTTTCCTGTTTAATCGGGTTTGTATCGATGGATCGTGCGAAACAGCAAAACTATAGTACTATACAGTACAAGTGACAGTTCACTGGGGCCGTCGTGTCGTCTACTCCTCCGTCGTAAGAGTGGAGCGCTCGCTTTCATAAATCTTCTAGTCCCTTTCGCCGACATGTGGGACATCAAGCTATCGGGTCCATGTGCCATATCAGAATACAGTGCAGAGCAGCCGGGGTGAAGCACCCCAGTCATGGCGCCGACGTAGTAATGAGCAATGAGGCGTCAAATCACAAAGCTGCACCTTTCCCGCAGTTAAGTTGGAGGGACGAAGCAACCATCATTTCACTCGTTGCTGAATCCGCTTCTCCCTCATCTTCTTCAACTTAACCATGTGTTACTTCTGCCATTGTTCTGCCTCATGTGAGATGCGGATCGTCTTTGTAAAGCACTGACACGTGAGACCGCATGTTAGCAAACCGCCAGGACAACGTCCTCCGAAAATAAGAAGCCTAATCCTAGACTTACAAAGGGCTGCGTAGCTGCTACGTATACTTTCCATCTAATCTATATATGCCCCCCTGATTTTCAGGTGGGGTGGGGCTAATCCTCTCCTTTAGTCCAATCAAATAGTCCCACATCACATTAGTTCGTAACTTTACGTAAACCATTACGTGGATGTAGCATTGCTCAATTAAGAAACCTCTCCCGGCCCGCCATCCGCGCGGCAAAATCACCTCCATTTTACTAATCTCGATTCTATAATTTTTTAGATCAATATATGTTACACCCTCGATGCGACTATAGCTCCCACGTGTCGAGGCACGACTTAGAGACATAATCGCATTGAAGGCATATGTCGCAAGTTAGGCAATCTTCACAACATCCCAAGTAATATAAATAATAAAGGGGAGATAACATAGTTGGCTTACACTCGCCACGTCAATCAAGTACATAAATAACATTACATCATCCAAACACTCATGGCCCGACTACGGCGCCAAAATAGAAGATAACCCAACATGCGACACGGTCCCGATCACCCCCAACTGGGCACCACTACTGATCATCAGGAAAGGAAACATAGTAACGTTGAGAGTCCTCGTAGAACTCCCACTTGAGCTCAAACGCGTCTCCTGGAGCGGAATCATCAGGCCCTGCATCTGGTGTAATAGTAATCTGTGAGCCACAGGGACTCAGCAATCTCGCACCCTCGCGATCAAGACTATTTAAGCTTATAGGTAAGGCAAGGTAAATATATGTGGAGCTGCAGCAAGCGACTAGCAAATATGGTGGCTAACTTATTCGCAAAAGAGAGCAAGAAGAGGAGGCAAAGCGCGAGCTAGAAACTAGAGAACAACATGCGCAAGCATTACTCCAACACCGAGAAACTAGAGAAACTAGAGAAACTAGGCGAGAGGCCAAGCCTTCCATCCTTCACCAAGTATATAGATGCATTAAGATAACATGACAATATAATGATTTCCCAACAAGTAAATAAATGTTCCAACAAGGAACGGCCTCCAATCTTCACCTGCAACTAGCAACGCTATAAGAGGGGCTGAGCAAAGCGGTAACATAGCCAATCAACGGTTTGCTAGGACAAGTGGGTTAGAGGTTTAGACATGGCAATTTGGGAGGCTTGAAAGCAAGTGGTAGGCATCGTAGCATTGGCATGGCAAAAGAGCGAGCAAACTAGCATAGCAAAGATAGTAGTGATTTCGAGGGTATGATCATCTTGCCTGCACAGTTGTCAGAGTTGACTGGATCCTCGAAAGCAAACTCAATGGGCTCCTCGTTAGCAAACTCGTCTCCCGGCTCTACCCAAACAAGACAAACAAGCAAACGGAACACAATCAACCACGTGCAAGGATCAAACAAGAAGATGCAAAGATGATATGCTATGCGGGATGCGATGCGGGATGCATATGCAAGATTTGACAAGGAATGCATGAACCTGGCCTCAACATGGAAATCCAAGTGTGCCACTGGAAAGATGAGATGAAATTGCTTGAAAACGATATAAAGAACGCCAGAATCGGAGTTACGGTTTGGAAATGGCAAGCGATTCAAATATGACACCGGTCTGCGATTTACAGCAAGTAGCCATCTAAATGCAATGAGATGAACATGCTACAGCACTCAAACATGACAACAAAATACATGGCAGGGATGCATTCAAGATGCTTAATAAAATTCTAGCACTGAGCTACGGCCAATTCATCCATTAACAAGTTCAAACAAGCATGGCAAAAATGCATATGGTAAACAGATCTCAGACTTAGTGAAATTAACACTTGTCTGGAATTTCAGATCAGGTAGCACTCTTCGGAGCAACAAAACTATATGCTACATGTCCTTAACATGGCAAAGTAAAGCATGGCATGGAGCTACTCAAAGAGCTTAACAAAAGTCCCTTAGTGACCTTGAGCCAAAAGGGATCAGAAAATACAATTGCAAGCATGTGAACATAGCAAAAACATAATTAGTTTTCAGACTTAGTGAAAACTGGAACATGCTGAAACATAACTCAAGTAGGCATGTTTACGAGCTCGATGCACTCACTACGGGGCAAGTCATGACAAGCTAAGCATACATCTATCAAGAACACACAATATGCAAGCTAGACATGACAAGAACAATAGCATAGCATGCACGGATCAACTACAACATCATCGGCAAAACTGCAAACAAGTTGACAATCTACCCAGATTCACAAAGTAGCAAAAGTAGAGCTCGATTAACTCAAGCTAGGGTGCTCCATAATTGCAAACAAAGACATGGATGGATAGAGCACTACAAGATTAACAAAACATCCTTACTGATCATCCTCAAAAGAGGCACGGATCACTAGGAAACAACATGAACATATGGCAACATGAGATAAACAGATCAAGGACTTAGTGGAAATGCTAAGTCCCTGAAATCAGGATTACTAAGTACACCACTTTGCAAGCTTGTGCTAGTCACCACACATATTAAAAAAATACATTGGTTGCACCTCTGGAAAGATGACAAAGCCCTTAACAAAACATATGTAGAGCATCAGGGCATATCATGCACACAATAATCATGGCAAAAATGACAAAAACCTAAATGGAGCAGCAGATCTGACAAATATCTCAAGTAGCCCTCTTCTAACAGCATTTCGGGCATCAATATGAACTCAAATGAAAATGATGCAATGGAATGAAATGATGTACTCTCTGAGATGAACATTTTGATATGCTATATGCATGAATCAGAGCTACGGATGCAAAGTTACGAGGCTATGAACATGAGCATATGGACTAGAAAATTCCGGGGACTTAGAGAAAAAAAGGAACCACCAGATCTAGGGTTTCGGTGGCACGCAATCCGAGGCGGCGGCGCACTGTTCACCGGCGAGTCGGTGGCGGCCGGGGCCGGCGAGGAGAAGGCGAGGATGAGGGCGGGGCGGCGAGATCCGGCGGCGGGGTGGCCGGATCCGTCGCCGGGCGGCGAGTCGACGGAGGAAGATGGGCGCGGGGCGGCCGGCGGCTTGCTCCGGCGGGGCCGGCAATGGCCCGCGGCGGAGGGACGACGGCAGAGCGGCTCCCGGCTCGGGAGGAGGAAGGCGAGGCGGTTGTGGGCGGCTGCGCGGGCCGGGGAGGGCCGGGGACGGGCCCGAGCGGGCCTGGCGGCGCGGGGCGGTGATGTGGTCCGGGGCGCGCCACATGGTAGCTCCCGGTTGGGGCGGCGGCGATGTCCGGCACGTACGGACACGTCCGGCGCGCGGAGAGACGAAGGGGACTAGGTTAGGGTGGATTTGATCCGGATTTCAGGAGGGGATGCCTTTTTATAGGTAGAAGGAACTAGGAGAGTCCAAATGAGGTGCGGTTTTCGGCCACGCGATCGTGATCGAACGCTCTAGATGATGGAGAGGGTTTAGGTGGGTTTTGGGCCAAATTGGAGGGGTGTTGGGCTGCAACACACACGAGGCCTTTTCGGTCCCTCGGTTAACCATTGGAGTATCAAACGAAGTCCAAATGGTACGAAACTTGACAGGCGGTCTACCGGTAGTAAACAAGGCCGCTTGGCAAGTCTTGGTCCAATCCGGAAATGTTTAATCCCCACACATGAAAGAAAGCTAGAAATGACCACCGGAGGAGAACGAAGCGCCGGAATGCAAAACGGACAACGGGGAAAATGCTCGAATGCATGAGATGAACACGTATGCAAATGCGATGCACATGATGACATGATATGAGATGCATGACAACGACAACTACACACGGAGACAAAGACCCGAACCCGAGAAAATAAAATAACTTAACGCCGAAATGGCAAGAGTTGGAGTACAAATTGGGAAAGTTACATCCGGGGTGTTACAATATAATTGAGATTTGTATAGATAGCACAAAGGAGCAAAACCAAGTGGTACGGTTAAGGGCATCCACAATGTGTAGCCAAATGTGAAAATAGCTTTTGGCATCATGGGAACCATTGTGGACGGTGTTGCCAAAGCCAAAAAGATGGAACCGAACCTCCCTGATTGATTGAAGGAATAGAAAAATGCAACGTCCCTGCTCTTTCTCCCATGCTTGGACGCATGTAGTACAATATAGAGCACATAGTCTACTCCCCTGTCCCTTCTATCACAAATGACAAAGCAGTGAGGCGTCAAATCACAAAAGCACGGACGAAGCAACCATCATTTCACTCTTCAGTGACTCCGCTTCTCCATTGTCTTCTTCGAGAAGCCATCTCACCGCATTAGTTACACCTAGTAGTACTAGTAAAGGACTTCCTGGATGCAAATAAGGCGGTTGTCTCGGGTTGCAGGCGGCACTTGCGAATGACTTGACGTGGTCTCCCTCAATGGTGTTCTCCGTCGAACGCACTTCGCCAAACCACCAAAATAAATAAATAAAAAAATCATCGACGTCACCGCAATGGGGAAGGAAGTCAAATATAGTTACTACATCCATTTTTGTACACAAGGCCAGTATATCAAAATTACAATTTGCAAAGGGCCACTAACACTAATCGAGGCAAAATTGATGGGGTTAGCAACCAAGGACATTAATATCCCCTGCATGCATGCGGAAGTGAGAATGTTGGTTTGCATGGCGCTGCATTAATCAAGCGATGAGGAGTGAGATGGTTAGCTCTTTGGTCTTTGGAGAAAAAATACGCATTAATTGACACGTGAAACGAGGATTTGTATCAATTAAATCCCGCGAAGGAAAACCCAGCCTTTCTTTTTTAACACTAGTACTCCTAGTACGTACGTACTTATCCTGTTTGGGTCTAGGCCTTGCATTGCCAAACTTCGCCATACATTTTTGCCAAGCTTGCCTAAAGTTTTCAAAATGAGAAGAAGGTCCACTTGCGCACGGCTATCGCGGTCGCACCGCACCCTCACACGGTCTCTCCTGCACGCCGCGGTCGCACCGCACCCTCACACAGTCGCTCCTGCACGCCGCAAACCCAACCAAGGGAACCTCACTGACACGTGCTATTGCATGTGAACACACCAAACTCAGCCATCCTATCGCTGACACATCATTTTCGTTTCATAGAGTATGTTTATCCCGCATGTTGGGGAGTATCCGTACGGCTCGTGCGGTGGTCTGTTGGGGAAGAAGAAGAGGTGAGGAAGAAGGAAAGAAGGGTTAGGAGATGTAGGATATTCATCCAACCGCCTGAAATGGTAGACTGGCCCAAGTCAGGCGACTTGCATAACAAATATATGTTTTTACACAGCAAAAGATCCATAAAAACAACAAGATAAAGAAAAACTATCACTGCTCGCGGAAAGAGAGGACCTCATCGTCTTTGGCTGCCAGCGCGAACCAGCCGTCACTTCTGACGTGTGTCTCCGCACCGTGGTTGTCCTCGGCCTCCAGCTACTCGTTCAAGTGGAGCGTGCGGGCGCTCTGCACGGACGAGAGCACAACCTGGTTCAAGTCGAGGACGTCCGGTTCCGCCTGCAGGAGGGCGTCGATGAGAGCGGCATCCGCGCGCTCTGCGTCGAGTCGAGCCTCTGCCGCCCGGTTCAAGTCCAGGACGTCCGGTTCCGCCTACAGGAGGGCCTCGATGGCAACAGCATCCGCGCGCCCCACCTCAAGTTGAGCCTCCGCCACCCGGTTCACATCCACGACATCCGGTTCTGCCTGCAGGAGAGCCTCGATGGCAGCGGCATGCGTGCGCTCCGTGTCGAGTTGTGCCTCTGCCTCCCGGTCCTCCTTTAGTATCGCCATGTTGAACCGCTGGTCCGCCTGCACCATGGGGGACTCGGACGCCGGCATGAAGTCGACGTCCATCATCTCATACCCATCAGGGGCCTTCTGTGCCGCGACCTCCGCCATGAACATTGGATCGGCTTCCTCCTCCTCGTAGCTTGGCTCCAGAGAACTCGGGGATTGGCCCGCCGCAAAGCGATCTTGGGAACGGAGGTCTGTGGCGCCGACCGCCACCGCGATTTCTGCGCGGCACTCCGGCGTCAACATCTTGTAGTAAGTGATCTTGCGGCGCACCATGGCTTTCCGGCGAACTAGGGGACGCTTGATTCGGGCTAGGGGATCGAAAGGTGGGGGAATGGGCTGGAGATTTGGTGTGGTTTTAGGGCAGTGGCTGGCGTAGGCCGAGCAGCGAAGGTTCTGGTGTGAATAGTGGTTCCGGAGATGATCGGTCAATCGGTTTTGACTGTACATCGCTCTTGTCACGTTCGCGTTGCAGCCCGGCACGCTGGACCCTCCATGTCGCTCACCGAATGGAACGCGCTTCGTCTTGCGTTTTCGCTCGCTTGTTGGACCATAGTTGAGAGCAAACCGATGTCCCTCCCCCTCCCCCGCCTGCGTCATTTATTATACCACCACTCCCTTCGTTTTATGCGGAGTAAATAAAAATAGAGGGAGTATACTACGGATGAGGATCCCCTGACGTGGCCGAACCCATTGAGTAACTGACATGCGGGGCCTAGCAAGCATCGGGTCCGCCAGTAAGTGACCGAAAGGGAGGGTAAGGCAGGGATACCTACGTCAGAGGATCCACGTCCACTATACTACTTTGACCAAATGTTAGAGTAATAATATATGACATGCAACTTACACAAATTTTAGAGTAATAATATATGACATGCAACTTACACAAAGCATACAGGGTCTAATGCGTTTTTTGAGGCTAACTTTGACCAAATGTTAGAGTAATAATATATGACATGCAACTTACACAAAGCATACGATCAAATTAGTATGTGAAAGGAGTTTCCAATGATATAATTTTCACATTATACATCCCATGTACTATTAATCTTGTCAATAGTCAAATTGGAAACCATCTCGAGTACAAATCTAGGAGTACGTACGAATCTAACAATATTGATTGGGTGTTGTTGAATGTTGATACCTTTTTTATCAAAGTAGATATACTTTGACTACACATAAAACTTATATGTAAACTAGAAAGGATAGGAGGGAGTATATTGTACGTTCAAAAACGAAACGAACATTGAATACCCTTTATATATGATTTGCGGATGCTATGATCATCGGTTCAAAATTTTGAATCCGCCTTAGGTATCACGTGCCCCCACTCGTTCCCTCTCGATTTCATCTCGGGGTCCGGAGATCTATTGAAAGAGGACTAGGGTGGGTACATGCGAATGGTACTCGGCGGAATGTTCAAATGAGGCATGCGGGAGGATGGACTCGACTAGAGGGCGACATGATAGATGGAGAAGAGGGTTGGAGAGGAATGAGAAATAAGCAAACGCCACATGATTATACTTGAACGGCTCAAATAAGCAATAAGTTGTCTCGCTTGGCCTACATAGTGAAAGGCCTAATGCGCAATGCAGAGCACTGACGCTCGAATATGGCCGGGAAAACAGGGAAACATACATGTGGGGCACACCCGTCGGGACGACGTAGTGCAGACTAGTCCAATGGAGGAGCTGGCCCACGACCTCCTCGCCAACGACAACCATTCATGTGGGTCGTTCGGGCCAACAATGAGGCGCAGCTCTAGCACCGCCTCTGGACACGGCGACCGCGGTGAGCGACACACTCATATCGTCGCTAGACACGGTCGGTTTCAGTTTGCCGAGGGTGGCGTTAGTGTTGTGGCACGACCAACGGTATGTTCGGTTTGTGCCCAAGGTTGCCCCATCAAAGCATTGGGTAGCCAAAATTTTGGTTGAGGTATTGGTTGCCCATGATTTGGCCGACATTGGCAAGAAAAATGAACTTGAGTTGGCTAGAGTTCATTGGCATGCCAAAGAAATGGCAACCATCCAAACAAAGACCAATCTTTGGGTCATGACCAAAATTTTGGTTGAGGTATTGGTTGCCCATGATTTGGCCGACATTGGCAAGAAAAATGAACTAGAGTTGGCTATAGTTCATTGGCATGCCAAAAAAATGGCAACCATCCAAACAAAGACCAATCTTTTGGTCATGACCAAAATTTTGGCAAGGTGCACTTTGGCCACAATCCAAACACACCCCAACACCCGGCTCGTCGAGGATGCACGGGGCGTCGCGCCGCGTCCGCGGAGTGGTGTAGCGCGGCCAACTGCATCCTCTGGACCTGAGACCATGTCGGGTCGTTTTGCTTTTTCAATGACATGCGGGGATTGCATGTGAGCAAAGGGCATCTCCAACGTTGCCACGACCGCAGCTGACTACCCTGGCACACCAAAACCCTCATCCCTCGTGCCGTCACGCGGTGCGTTCCCAGCCGGCGCCAGCTGCCCGCATTCTTGCGGTCCGTTCGTATGTTGTCATTAAGAGGCTCGGTGTCCGCAGAACCAACTCCGGCGACTTAATGACGCACCCGGACGCTTGGCCTCACCATAATGCGCTACTTAAAGCGGCAACGCCCAGCTAACCTCCACACCATAGTGCATCGTCCTCCTACCTGGAACCACATCCACCATGACCGCAAACGCGAACGTCTGCGGGAGAGCTTGTCTTCGGGGATGGAGCTCGAGGTCGCCGCCCTCGCTCAAGTCGCTGCACAAGCGGTGGCCATGCTGGCGGCCGACGACGGGAGCACCGTCAGCCACGCGTCCTACTTGCCGCCATCCAACGTCCGGCACCGACGAGGTCGGGGACTCCTCCGAGGATGAGTAGGGCATGGGAGGCGGCTGGGCATGGTGTGCCAATTGGTCGGTCCGTCTCCTGTGTTCTACTTTTCCTCGCCGGAGGCCGCACCTTCACTTCACAGGTCTTGAACCCCGCCCCCGTACATGGAGATCACAGATGGAGGACGTCGGTCGCCGCCGTAGAATAGGTTTAGGGTCGGGTTTCTTTTATTTTTTTGTCCTATAAAAGTTCGAAATGTAATGAAAATCTGCCGTGTTTGCATTAATCTCGGTCGGTGTATATGAACTTTCACAATAATATACATACTGTAGGAGTACTAGCAAGATGCCCGTGCATTGCACGGAAGATCAAGATCTTGTGGGAGAAAAGGATGAACGAGGGAAAGCCTTATCTGCAAATGTGGAGAGGAGTGCGGGTAAATTGTCATAGTTTCCTTCCTATCCGTTAGATATAGATCGGACGGCCTATATTGCAGGATCGGACACATCTTTCTACATCTACAGGAACCTACGAAAGGGTTAACGTAAATTGCCTCTCTCTCTCTCCTCCCCTAATTTTCATGGTGGTGGGCCCCTCCCTCCCCCCAATCTACAATCAACAGCTCACACGTTTCACATTACGTTAATTACGTAACTGGGATTATGTCGGTGTAGCATTACTCGTCCTAAAAAACCCAACTAAGCCAACCTCCCAGCATATCGCGCGGGAAAAGACCCGGCCGCGCCGTTTTAGTCGGGATTACCGGATTACTAGTAGTAGTATCGATGGATCGCATGAAGAACATATTTTTTTTGAGGGGGCGAAGCACCTAGTTTAAAAGGAAAAAATGTGGTACACTCACAGCACTCCTGTCACGGTCGCATTCCACCCCACACACATTCGGTCCTGCACACAGCTCACGCAAACGGAACACGCTTCGGCTTGCCTCTTCACTGACACGTGGGACTGCACTTGGAGAAACTGACCATGCGCCAAACTCCCCCCGCCCACCGCACGAAAATCCTCCCCCCCCACACCCAAAAATTTCCTCCAAATCCGATTCAACCGCCCTTCGGCCAACTAGCCAATAATATTCCCCAAACGCCCTCCCTCCTGTCCCCCTCCACTCCATTTGCTCCGCCCTCCCCGCCGTGCCGATACGTCGGCGCCGCGGTTCGGCGATCCTCTCGCTCCCACAGTACGCTCTCGTAGACTGCCGTCCTCTAGCCGCGCCGCCACCTCTGGCTACGTTCTTGTGGAGGCGCACGGCGGTCAGCGCCGCCACCGCTGGCGACGTTTGTGTGGAGACACACGACAGTCAGCTTCTCCCACGGTATGTGCATTCTAGACTGAGGCCCCGTTCATGTCGGTGTAGCGCTGAATGTTAGCTGATAGACGATGTTAATCTCACTGTTTGCCGAAGTAGTTTACTGTCAATATGCTCTGCTTAAGAAGCTTCCTTGCCCTGTTCTGCACTCAATCTGCTTAGCTGAGATGGCATGCCAAGGCCGATTAGTTGCTAAAATATCCTGCCATATATTTATTGTGACATAGATTGCCATGGTCTAGTAGCCAATCTATTAGCTGAAATAGCTCTACAACGTTTTATACTCGATCTTTGTTGCTGCGATGGCCTTCGATAGTTTGATGGTTGTGTGATCAGCCTCATTGACTGCTGAAACAGCCTGCCATAATTTGGCACTCAAATATGTTTGCTGAATTAGCTTTACATATATTTCGTTACTTAGATCTGCTCGTCCAAATATCTTGCCATAGCTTTAGACATCGACCTAGGTATTTTTTTTCTAGACTTCATAAAAAAGCATATATGTTTTTCTTGTAATATCTAGTAGAAGAACTAATTTGTATGTCTAACAGATGGACAGGACTTGGATAACTTCTGCTCGAAGATTCTCCGCTGCATATGTCGAGGGGGTTGAAAACTTCATGAACTTTATCAAAGCTGAGTACGGTGGTCCAAAATCAGATGTGCTCTACCCGTGTAGCAGTTGTATGAATTCAGTTACAAGACCCCAGTCAACTGCGCAAAATCATCTACACTTGTATGGGATGTCGGTCACACATACTAGGTGGGTTCATCATGGTGAAGCTGTGAACGTCAATGTTATTGACTACGTGGAAGCAGCAGATCACCATCTTGATATGCCTGATGCTCAGGTGGAAGAGGAGGAGGAGGTGGTGGTGGCGGAGCCAGTGAGTTTAACCAACATGGAAACAATGCTACGAAATGCTCGTGCATTCCGTGAACTTTCACCTGCAGAAGAAAAACGGTGGGCCCGCATGTTGGAACAATGCAACGTTGCTGTCACCCCAGGAAATAAGCTGTCAGTATTCTCAGCTATGGTCACCTTTCTTCAGGTGAAGACATCTGAGCGGATGACCAACAAATCATTCGATGCGATGTTGGCTGCTTTCCGCGAATCTTTCCCAGATGTGTCTGAGCTGCCACACACCTATAGCAAAATGAAGAATTTCCTTCGTGCAGTTGGAATTGGATATGATATGATCCATGTTTGTAAGAATAATTGTGTTCTGTTCCGGAAGGATTATGCCAACTTAAGTGAATGCCCGAAATGCAAATCATCAAGATGGAAAGATGGCGATGCTGTGAAGAGGATTCCTCATAATGTTCTGAGACATTTTCCAATTACACCAAGATTGCAGAGGTTGTTTCATGATGCTGAAACAAGAGAGGATGTACTGTGGCATTCTAGGAACCAGGAGTACAGAGATCAGAATGCAATGATCCATCCATCTCATGGTAGTGAGTGGAAAAGCTTCAATGATAAACACAAAGAGTTTGCTGCTGACCCAAGAAACATTAGACTTGGCTTAGCTTCAGATGGAATTAACCCATTTGGCCACCAGAGCGCCACATATAGCATGTGGCCAGTGCTTGTTATCCCTTACAACATGCCTCCAAATGTCTGCACCAAAGAATCAAACTACATGATGGCCTTGCTCATCCCAGGTCCAAAAAGTCCTGGAAAGGATTTTGATTTTTTCATGGAGCCTCTTGTGGAGGAACTTCAACAGCTATGGAAGGGTGTTCTCACTCGAGACCTATATAGCAGACCACCAGCTGATTTCTTTCTGCGTGCTGTTATAATTTTGTGCATCCATGATTATCCGGCTTTGGGCACTATGTCAGGGCGAACGACACATGGTTACAATGCATGTGTTCGCTGTGACAGGAATCCGCTGTCATACGCAATACTTAGCAAGATCTGTTACATTGGACACCGCCGTTTCCTTACCAAGGACAAGCCGCATCCTAGAAAATACCGAAGACATGTGTTCAATGCAAAGCATGAAAACCGTGATGCGCCAAAGAGGCTCACCGCCGATGAGTTGCAAGTGGAATTAGAGAAGGTCAGGCATATTACACCAGGAAACCATCCTGGTAATGGTAGCGGGAAAAGGAAGCATGGCAGGGTAGAAGAGAGATTATTGTTTACCCGCAGGTCCACTTTGTGGGACTTGCAGTATTGGAAAGATTTGGATCTGTGGCATAATCTTGATGTGATGCACATCGAGAAAAATATATGTGACAGCATTATCGGCACACTTCTTAATATTGAAGGCAAGACGAAAGATACCTTAAAATCTAGGATTGATTTGACACACCTGGGTATCAGAAAGGATTTGCAGGTGCAAGATGAAGGTAAACCACGGGATATGGCACCAGCTGTGTACGTCTTGGACAAGGTAAAAAGAAAAGAATTCTACGAGGTCCTATCACGTGTGAGATTCCCACATGGATTTGCTTCCAACCCTGAAAGGAGAGTCAGTGCAGATGGAAACAAGGTACAAGGGTTGAAAATTCATGACTGCCGCGTCATACTTCAAAGGGTTTTACCTGTTATCCTTAGAGGATTGGGCCGCCCTGACTTATACAGAGTAGTTGCAGAGTTGGGACAATTCTTTAGGGAACTTTGCAGTAGGAATATCAGGATAGATGCTTTGGAGCATCTTAGAGACAAGATACCAACTATCCTATGCGACCTTGAGAAGATATATCCTCCAGCTTTCTTTGATGTGATGGTGCATTTGACTGTTCATCTACCTGATGAGGCACTACTTAGAGGTCCAGTACAGTATGGCTGGATGTACCCTATTGAAAGGCGGCTAGGCACTTTCAAGGGCTATGTTAGGAGCAGAGCTAGACCCGAGGGTTCCATTGCAGAGGCCTACATTGCTACAGAAGTGTTGACATTCTGCTCAAAATACATTGAAACAGCTGATCAACTTAGCAAAGAGGTGGGTGAAGACAATCCCGGGCTCAATGTTTTCGATTATTCTGTTCGAGTTACAGGGAAGAGTCGACAAGAGGACAAACCTAAAGATTTGGACAAAATGGTTTGGTATGTGTTGAATAACTGTCCTGAGATACTACCTTATATCAAGTAAGTGCAGTACTGCAGCTTATACATCGTAATCTACTAAACTTGCAGCACATTCTTATATATTTAGATGTTTGACGCGATCACTATGTTGTGCAGCATCAACAAAGAGGAGTTACTGCCGCAAAATCCAAGTAACATTGACAAACTGGTTATGGCAGGATTTGCGAAATGGTTCAAGAACCATGTAAGCTTTTGAAGTGCACTGTCAGTTTTTTTAATATATTGAGTACATAAGATGATCAGCTTGTCTATTTTCTAACCATGGGTTAAGAAGATGCGGGAGGATGGGCAGGCAGTTGATGATGCCCTTTACTCACTAGCAATGGGTCCTGATACTCGGGTAAGACATTATGAATCTTGCGTTGTTGGAGATGTGCGCTACAACACCCTTGCACGAGACGAAGGTAGGAAGACACAAAATAGTGCCATCATGAGCACGGATACGTATGACAAAGAGAAAAATGAAATGTATGCTAACATAACATACATTATTCAGTTGTGGTATATCTCTAGTTTCGAGGATCATCGGTGTGTGGTTCTGTTGTGTTGTCGTTGGTATAACCTGTTTTCCAGGATCGTAAAACCCGGAGCTGATGATTATTTCAAATCAATCAATGTCAAGGCGGCATACTAGACCAACGAGCCTTTTATTTTGGCAAATCAAGCAACACAGATATTTTTCTTGGAAGACACATTTGCACGTAGCGATGACTGGAGAGTATTGCAAAGGTTTGAGTAGAGGAATTCGTTTAATGAAGTTGCACAACAAGATGATGCTTACACTGCTCCTGATGTACAAGATAACACAAATGTTCCTAATATCTTTGAGAACCATCACGTCAATGACGTCGGCGGAAAGATTGCCTGTCGTGTTGTGGACATACAAGAGTTGATCAAGAAGAAGCCAACATTCGAGGACGTTGAGGACGAAGAAGAAGATGACACCGTGGGGAATTACGATTCAGACTGATACACATGGCGAAAATGTTGACGCTGCTGCTGCGGATGATGATTACATTGCTTTTCTCGTATTTGCCTGTCAGAAGACGTTTTTTTATCTACTATGTGAAATTGTGTTTGCTATGACAACTGAAACCTGATGAACATGTTGTTTAGTATTTTGCTGTGAGAACATCACTTGTTATGTATGCTGATTTGTGTTTGGTGATTGTATGACAACTAAAACATGATGACACTGTTGTTTAGTTGTACTCATATTTGGCTGTGAAACTTGAATTTGATGACATAGTTTGCTGTTGGACTGCTCGACGTCTTCGAATGAGAACAAAGCTGACCCGACAGGGCCTCTGCTATTTATTTATTTATATGAGCAAAAGGGGATACCCCCTGATTTCCGTTAATAGAAATCATTAGATGTTCACAACACTACACCCAGCCTACTACACAGGTTTCATTCATTACTAGTTACAGCAAAGTGCTCATGTCGTAGCCACTGAATACATCACGAGTGCTACATACACTACAAATAAAGAGACAGTCATCCTACAGAGCATATCGATTTTGCCCATTATCTTCACAAGCTCTTTCATCTCCTCATTGCTGTGAAGGTTGTTCAGCAGCTGTTGCTTGGCAATGATCAGAGGAACTGCATCTTTAACCTTCTGCTCTGCATCTTCCTCTTCTACCGTTCCTTTAGTTACTTGTCCAACACTCCAACCTGCTGGTATTGGGATTCCTCGGCTAACCAAATAATCAACGTAGTTGCATTCCCCCGCATCAGCAACTTCCCAGAAATACAAATCACATGAATCTTCCCTTTTCTGCACGAATCAAATTGGTAGATTATCAACCAAACTATTAAAAAAATTAGCAACTGAAAGCAGCAGAACAACACTTAAACATATTATTACCCCATGATTCGGGCATTTTTAGAAGACTCGGCCAGGGTTGCGGATTGTGGTTGAGACGCGACGGATGACTATGCGTGATATGCAGCAGTGGGTTGCGATGAGCAATCGGCTGCGGTGAGCATGCCGGCGAGGGTGTGATGAGACCCATAGGCGATGGTACGAGTTGCGACTTGGCGCATATCTGGTTGTTGCCTGCTGAAGAGCAGGTGGACAAGCAGCCAGCGGACATGGTTGCTGCGGCCAGAGCTTCTAATGCTAGGAAGAGTAAGTAGAGAAGAGGAGAAGCGAACGTTGGATATGTCAGTTTCATTACTTGTAGAGTAGCATAGCACCATATATAGTCATAGTCTAGGTTTGGATTCGAACCAGCTACAGGAGCACGTCTTTCTTTTTTCTAAAACTCGGCAACGTCTCATTACTGGTACATTAGTTTGTTCTGTACGCCTTCCCAAGTCTTTGATTTTCTTTCCCTTTTTTGCGAGGAAGGAAGGAGGACAAAATTGAGAGTTCCTGGGACTCCAACCCAAGACCTCTCGGTTGAAAACCAAGGGTGCTAGTCACTTATGTGGCGAACGTTCCCTGTGAGGAGGACGGCAGATGAATGCATTTTCCTCGCAGTTTTCTTCCTCTAAAAAGTATGCTACTTGGTGTCCGCTTAGTCAACAAACGATTGTGCCAACCTTGACCGTTGGATTGACATTCAACGTCTGTCACGTTTCTTCAGTCTCTTCTTCCTCGAGTCGCCAAAGCAAACCAGCGCCGGCGGGACCGCCTGCTCCCGCCTCCCACGGCTGGCTGTGATCTGCCCCGGCTCCTGTTCATTCCCGTCCGAGGCCTCACCATCGTCCTCCGCCTTGGTTCGCTCGCCGTGGCGCCGCCCTCCGGTGTTGTCAACATCGTCAATAACCGAGAGGAATAAGGAGATGACTGTACATGGTGAGGATCACAGTAGGGACCCAGCAGCGCGCAGTAATTTTGTTTTTTTGGGACGGAGAAGGGTATCAACTGGGTTGTGCGGGACCCGTGGCCCGTCTAGCCCAGGATTTTATTTCATATGTTTAGCACATGACCAGCCCAGTTTGTTTTTTTCCTTTCTGAAAATTGCTAGCCAGCTATTTTGTTTTTTGCAGAATAACCAACGTAGGCCTACTTGCTTTTCTATGCCCTGTTGGGCCGGAAATCTTTCAAGATGAGGAGGGATGCATTTTGCCCAAAAAATGGGCTATAAGTAATAAGAAATGGGCTATAAGTAATAATAAATGGGCTGTAAAATGAAAAAATACAAAAAACACACAATTAGTTCCAAAATACTGTTTTCTTTCGGATTTTGATATCTTAAATTTCATTGTTTTTGTGCGGGTAAAATTTCATTGAATTTAAATTAAGGTATATTTAGATTTAAAATTAATTTGAATCTGGCTAGAAATTTTGGGCTGTATGCTGTTTGGGACAGATTTGGAGGCTGACTTGTGGGTCTACTAGGTTGACATGTACTTTGGCTTTGTCAACTTAGTACGCAAACGATTCTAGCAGCAGTGACCGTTGGATGTTAATCTGTAACGCCCTCGATGCGGCTATATCTCCCACGTGTCGAAGCACGACTTAGAGGCATAACCGCATTGAAAGCAATGTCGCAAGTGAGGTAATCTTCACACAACCCATGTAATACATAAGGGAAAAGGATACATAGTTGGCTTACAATCGCCACTTCACACAATTACATGAATATAGCATTACAACATCCAAATACAATCAAGGTCCGACTACGGAACCAAAATAAAAGAAGAACCCCAAATGCGACAAGGTCCCCGATCGACCCCAACTAGGCTCCACTACTGATCAACTAGAACGAAACAACACAAAGGACAAGATCTTCATCGAGCTCCTCCTTGAGCTTGGTTGCGTCACCTGTTCGGTTCAACGGCACCTGCAAACTGGTTTTGGAAGTATCTGTGAGTCACGGGGACTCAGCAATATCACACCCACGCGATCAAGACTATTTAAGCTTATGGGTAAGGTAAAAAGTATGAGGTGGAGCTGCAGCAAGCGACTAGCATATATGGTGGCTAACATACGCAAAAAGAGAGCGAGAAGAGAAGGCAAAGCACGGTCGAGAAACTATGATCAAGAAGTGATCCTAGAACAACCTACGTCAAGCATTACTCCAACACCGTGTTCACTTCCCGGACTCCGTCGGAAAGAGACCATCACGGTAACACACGCGGTTGATGTATTTTAATTAAGGTCAACTTCAGGTTTTCAAGTTCAAATCCCTGCAGGGTTGTCCCAACATAGCCCATCACAAGCTCTCACGGTCAACGAAGGATATTCCTTCTAGCGGGAAGGCCCGATCAGACTCGGAATCCCGGTTACAAGACATCTCGACAATGGTAAAACAAGTCCAGCAACACCGCCCGAATGTGCCGACAAATCCCGATAGGAGCTGCACATATCTCGTTCTCAGGGCACACTCAGATGAGACTAGCTACGAGTAAAACCAATCCTCAATTTGCCCCGAGGTGGCCCCGCAGGCAGCTCAGTTCAGACAAACACTCAGAGGAGCACTGGCCCGGGGGGGTTAAAATAAAGATGACCCTTGAGTCCGCGAAACCCAAGGGAAAAATAGGCTAGCTGGCGAATGATAAAACCAATGTTGGGCATTGCTGGAGGAGTTTTATTCAAGGCGAACTGTCAAGGGGTTCCCATTATAACCCAACCGCGTAAGGAACGCAAAATCCGGGAACATAACATCGATATGACGGAAACTAGGGCGGCAAGAGTGGAACAAAACACCAGGCATAATGCCGAGCCTTCCACCCTTTACCAAGTGTATAGATGCATTAATTAAATAAGATATATTGTGATATCCCAACAAGTAAACATGTTCCAACAACGAACAGGATCTCCATGTTCCAACAAGGAACAAACTTCAATCTTCACTTGCAGCTAACAACGCTATAAGAGGGGCTGAGCAAAGCGGTAACATAGCCAAACAACGGTTTTCTAGGACAAGGTGGGTTAGAGGCTTGGTTTAACAATATGGGAGGCATGATAAGCAAGTAGTAGGTATCGCGGCATAGGCATAGCAAAAGAGCGAGCAACTAGCAAGCAAAGATAGAAGTGATTTCGAGGGTATGATCATCTTGCCTGAGATCCCGCAAGGAAGAAGAACGAGTCCATGAAGAAGACAAACGGACGTAGTCAAATGGATGCTCACAACACGACGTTACCGGATTACCGAGAAGAAGTACACCGGAAAGAAAGCAAACAACATAGTAAACAACCACTACAACAACATGGCATGATGCACAACAAGTATGATGCATGTCCGGTTTAATGAAGCATGGCATGGCAAAATGCACAAGCAACCCTACAAATTAAGTGGAGCTCAATATGCAACTCCGTTGCATATTGACGAAACACCACGTGACTTATTTAGTTTGATCTTGTTTATGTACCCAACAATATTAAATGTTGTTAAACATGGCAAGAGGGTGAAGCATAAGAAAACTACCTATCTAGGCAAGTTTAAATGAGGCCGGAACAACAAACAACAAATCCGGAAACTCCTCATGAGCATATTTTGGTTATGGTACTGTTCTGCCCTAAACCAAATTTTATAGTTGTTAAACATGCAAATTGGTGCCACCATGTTAAACTAGGCAAAATTCTACCCGATTTACATATAAAGTTTGTTAGGTTTGGAGCTACGGTTATTTAGTTATGAATTAAAGCATTTTAACATGGCATAGGAGCAAATTTAAACAAACAACATTTTAAGCATTTTAAACATGGGTGAAAAAGACATATTATGAATCTATATTAAAAACTAAGCATATTTCATATATAATTTGTTTTAATCCGATGCACGGTTATTAAGTTATTATATGCATGATCTACAAGGGGTTTTCTGTAAAACAGCAAAACCTGGGAAAAAGCTAAAATCGCAACAGAGAAAAAAAACACTATCAGGCTGAAACGGAACATGGCCCAATAGTGCACAGGGACAATCAGTGGCTGGGCTGAGGCTCACTATAGGCCTTGGGCCGGATCTGGCGCGACTGGGCCTTGGTCAACCAGGCGAAGAAGAGGCGGCCCAGACGCATGGAGTGGTTGCAGTCAACGCCTGAGGCGCGCATTCCTCCTCCTGCTCGAAGCAGGGGATGCGGGGGCAAAGCAGGGGCTTGCGGGCGGCGCAGGTGGTGCGGCGTGACGCCCTGGAGACGGGGACGAGGCCGAGGACACGGGGCGCATCGCATCCGGCCGGGAGGAGCCCATCTTTGATGATGGTGGCACTGGCTGGAGCTCCTGTTTGAGGCAAGGACAGAGAGAGAGAGAGCAATAAAGTTAGAGAAGCAGAACAGAAAAGGAGAAGAAGAGAGAAGGCGACAGCGACAGACGCGCGAGGAGGAGGCATCGGGCGCGCTGGCAACGTGAAGACGGCTGGATCCGGGCGGCGGGGCGCTAAATCCCCACTTGGCCGAGGCAGGGAAGACCGGCGACGAGTTCTCTGGGGCTTCGGCCGTCCATGGTGGTGAGGCTCTCCGGTGACAAGGCGAGGAAGAAGGGGTCTGTCAGCGCGGGGGACGCCCCGGATCGAGCGGGAGGAGCTCGGGTGCGGCGCCGAACGGGCTCAGTGGCGCGGGGAAGAAGAGCCTGGCTTGTTCCAGCGAGAAAAGGGGGAGGCCGCGGCGAAGCGACTCCGACAGGCTGGAATCGAGGTAGCGCATGGATCCGACCAGTCTCGAGGAGCTCCGGGCAGCGCAGAAGCTTGAAGGGGAAGCCATGGAGCTCGACGGCGGCGTTGGTCCATGGCGGCGGTGGTCGAGGTGGAGGCCTGCGGCGGCTTCCATGGCGTGGGGAGCACCTTTGCAGAGAAGAGAGAGGATGGATGAGAGGCAGAGAAAGCCACAGGAGGGAAAAATGGAGGGAGGAGGAACGAGGGAGAGAGCACGGGGTCGGCCTGGTGGTGGCTTCGGTCGCCGACGAGGGAAGTGGCTCAGGGTCGACGGTGGGAGCAGCGACGAGGCAGCGGGGTGCTCGGGCAAGACCGAGACCAGAAGGTGGAGGCGAAGGGGATTGAATCAAAGAAAAATAGAGGAGGCACTAGATTGGGCGATGGGGATCCCAAGGAAGATGCGGAGGCGGCACGACCGGACAGGCTCCCTAGGTTTTAGGGTTTGATCTCATTTGGGTAGGGGTTGGTCTATATATAGGGAACAAAAGGATTAGGTTTGGACCCTCCGATCAAAATCGAAGGTTTCAGATAAATAGGTTAGGTAGCCCAATTAAGAAAACGGAGATGTTTTGTAGATGTTCGGGTATGATCCGAACACAACGGTGGCAACTGTCCGGGTCGGGTCCGGGGCAGCTTTCGGACGCGCACATGAGGGGTCGATGCACCGTGCAAGGAGGGGTTTCGGGGCCTGGCGGTTAACAGCGGACTGTGCAGAAAGCTTTGGAATGAGAGAAGAGAAGAGAGAGAGACCCGGCAACTGTCTCCGGAGACCGAAAACGTCCGACGTTAGACCGGCTATATTGCCTCTATAGTTTAACGGTTGGGCTATCAAACGAACACCGAATGCGATGAAACTTGACAGGCGGTCTATCTACACTATAATAAGACCACACGCCAACTTTCATCCCATTCCGAGAACATTCTCCGGCCACTTATACAATAATAATCCGGACATGCCGCGGGCGCGTGCAAGTGTGTCTGGGCTCAGAACGCACAACGGACGAAACGAGGAGATCGGGACAGATGCAAGTTTTGAAAACATGATGATGCAATGCACATGATGACATGAAAAGATGCAACACGCAAGCAAATGACAAGCCAACAATGGCGAATAACTGGACGACACCTGGCACATCGGTCTCGGGGCGTTACAACACTCCACCACTACGAGAGGATCTCGTCCCGAGATCTAGAATGGCACCGGAGGGAAAAACGGAGGTGAAAAGAAGAGGTAAAACTAAGTTGCTCCTTTGACAAAACGAGTGAAACCAAAGAACCTTGCGAGGTTGCACAAATGGAAAGAAGAATACAACGGAGATGAACGAAGTCAAAAACACTCCGTTAGAAAGAGGAAGACGGGAGAACAACTTCAGGCAGCACTCCGATTGAAAAGAAAAAGGAATTGAATATGAACTTGATAAGATGAGAAGATACTTGAAGAGATCAACAACATACAGCCTCCGGAACTATTGAATGAATGGAACAAGAGGTAAGAAAGATCTCAGATAGCACTCTGGTTGAAAAGAGGTGCAAGATTGATAAGGCGAAAAGAACTTGAGCGAAAGGGCACAACACTACGGTTAAATGGGTGAGCATGAAAAGAATATGACCTTGGCAAAATGAGGTGATGGAACGAAAAGAGCAACACACAAAGCCTCCAGAACGAAAAGAATAGAAGATTGAAATAAAAGAATGGGGAAGAAAAAGCCAACTTCTGCCACAAAAGAGCTTGAAAATGCATCTTTAGGAGAAGGGTCGAACGGAGTTGTTCGAAAACCAACAATGAAAGGAAAAGCTTGATATGGACTTATGGAAAACAACTCAAAACTATGATGTGAAATTCTGCCACTCACGGAAAAAAAAGAATTGGATTGATATCAACAAGGAGACGAGAAAGCTATTTCACCGGGAGGATAAATGAAGAACTTGGATCATTAATAAGCACCATAAATAGCAAAAATCCTTAGGGAAGGCTTTAGGTGAAATATAACCCAAGATAACTCCAAAGAATAGATTGATGGATTTAAAATACCTCATTCTTAGCAACATGTGAATCACGAAACATGAACTCAAATTATCAAGAATGACATAATACCACCTCCAATGATACGGAAAACGAATTGCACTCCGGATTGCAAGATGAAGAATGCTTGATCTCCTCTGAAAAGAATCTCAATGAACACTTCGAAAAGAAATTGAATCCTTGATGAACCATCATGTAAAGCCTCCTTGAAGAAACTCCGGTAAGAAGAGGATAACGAGAAGAGAGGAAAGTTGAAAACACAAGGTGAACCTTGTATTGATTTAGATGTATCTTCGCGATGATATAATTGAGAGCTAGGAACTCCGGAAAAGAAAAGATGAAACAATTGAAACCAAGAATTAGTCATTGTGAACAAACTCCGGAGGAACGAATCCATCATTTGGATGAAGCAAGAATAAGAATTATGTTATGTGTATCCTTGTGACGCCCCCGATTCAATCGTACACTAATCATGCACGCAAATGTGTACGATCAAGATCAGGGACTCACGGGAAGATATCACAACACAACTCTACAAATAAAATAAGTCATACAAGCATCATATTACAAGCCAGGGGCCTCGAGGGCTCGAATACAAGAGCTCGATCACAGACGAGTCAGCGGAAGCAACAATATCTGAGTATAGACATAAGTTAAACAAGTTGCCTTAAGAAGGCTAGCACAAACGGGGATACAGATCGAAAGAGGCGCAGGCCTCCTGCCTGGGATCCTCCTAACTACTCCTGGTCGTCGTCAGCGGGCATCACGTAGTAGTAGGCACCTCCGGTGTAGTAGGAGTCGTTGTCGAAGGTGGCGTCTGGCTCCTGGGCTCCAACATCTAGTTGCGACAACCAGGTAGGAGGGAAGGGGGAAAAGAGGGAGAAAGCAACCGTGAGTACTCATCCAAAGTACTCGCAAGCAAGGAGCTATACTACATATGTATGCATTGGTATCAAATGGAATAAGGGTAGCATATGTGGACTGAACTGCAGAATGCCAGAATAAGAGGGGGATAACTAATCCTTTCGAAGACTACGCTTCTGGCAGCCTCCCTCTTGCAACATGTAGAAGAGAGTAGACTGAAGTCCTCCAAGTAGCATCGCATAGCATAATCCTAACCGATGATCCTCCCCTCGTCGCCCTGTGAGAGAGAAATCACCGGTTGTATCTGGAACTTGGAAGGGTGTGTTTTATTAAGTATCCAGTTCTAGTTGTCATAAGGTCAAGGTACAACTCCAAGTCGTCCTGTTACCGAAGATCACGGCTATTTGAATAGATTAACTTCCCTGCAGGGGTGCACCACATACCCCAACACGCTCGATCCCATTTGGCCGGACACACTTTCCTGGGTCATGCCCGGCCTCGGAAGATCAACACGTCGCAGCCCCACCTAGGCACAACAGAGAGGTCAGCACGCCGGTCTAAACCTAAGCGCATAGGGGTATGGGCCCATCGCCCTTAGCACACCTGCACGTTGCGTACGCGGCCGGAAGCAGAACTAGCCCCCTTAATACAAGAGCAGGCTTACGTTCCAATCCGGCACGCGCCACTCAGTCGCTGATGTCACGAAGGCTTCGGCTGATACCACGACGCCGGGATACCCATAAGTACTCCCGCGTAGATGGTTAGTGCGTATAGACCAAATGGCCAAACTCAGATCAAATACCCAGATCTCGTTAAGCGTGTTAAGTATCCGCGAACGTCGACCAGGGCCAGGCCCACCTCTCTCCTAGGTGGTCGGAACCTGCCCTGTCGCTCCGCCTCAAGGATCCACTCGCGGGTGCTCCTCAAGCCGACCCGTCTTTAGTCACCACATGTATCATGTATAAAGTATATAGTATATACCCGTGATCAACTCCCGAGTGATCACGGCCCGATAGTATAGCATGGCAGACGGACAAGGATGTAGGGCCACTGATGAAAAACTAGCATCCTATACTAAGCATTAGGATTGCAGGTAAGGTAACAACAGTAGTAGCAAGGACAGGCTATGCATCAGGATAGGATTAACGAGAAGCAGTAACATGCTACGCTACTCTAATGCAAGCAGTATAGAGAAGAGTAGGTGATATCTGGTGATCAAAGGGGGGGCTTGCCTGGTTGCTCTGGCAAGAGAGAGGGATCGTCAACTCCGTAGTCGTACTGGGTAGAAGCGGCGTCGGCCCCGGTGTCTAGCGAGAGAAGAGGGGGGAGAAACAATAAATATTTAAGCAAACAGATGCATAGCGATGCATGACATGACAAGTATCGGTGCTAGGGGTGCCCTATCGCGGTATGAGGTGATACCGATGAAGGGGGAAAACATCCGGGAAAGTATCCCCGGTGTTTCGCATTTTCGGACAGATGAAACAGAGGGGGAAAGTTGCGTGTTCGCTATGCTAGGGATGCGTGGCGGATAAACGGGCTGCGTATTCAAATTCGTCTCGTCGTTCTGAGCAACTTTCATGTATAAAGTATTTTCATCCGAATTACGGATTAAAAGATATGATTTTCTAAAGATTTAAATCATTTTCTGATTTTAATTATTTATTTAAACCCAACATTATCCAGAACAGTGTACGCTGACGTCAGCATGACGTCAGCATGATGTCAGCAGTCAACAGAGGCGTTGACTGGTCAACTGACATGTGGGTCCCGTTCGCCATTGACTGTTTTAGTCTAATTAGGATTAACTAATCTAATTACTGTTTAATTAAACTAACTAGTTAATTAGATTAATTAAATAGGATTAATTAACTTAATTAATTCATTAACTATTTTAATTATTAATTAATTAATTTTTAATTAATTATATATTTATTTTTATTTCGTTTTTTTAAACGTTTTGGAGTGGGGCCCCATTGTCATAGGGCCACTGGGGTCTATGCGGGCGTGCGGGTTACGGGCTCCACCCGAACGGCGATGGCCCGAGTGGGGGGGGGGGCGAGCCCGACAGGGGAAAAACGGGGCGAGGCCACCGGGTGCCACCGGCGTACGACCGCGGCGCGGCAGCCATTGAGGGGGGCCCCGGCGGAGGCGGCCAGCATGGCAGTGGCAGGCACGGCAGCCTGGGGCGGGGCCGGCAACGGTAGGGAGGCGGAGGGAGCCGGGACGCGGCCACGGCGGGCGCAGAGGGGAAGGGGGCCGCGGCCAGCGTCAGGAGGCCGGGGCACGGGCGCCGGTGCGCGGCCAAGGTGCGGCGCGGCAGCGGTGAGCGCGGGGCCGGAGCGCGCGCGGGGTGGAAGCCGCGGCCAAGGGCATGGCCGTGCGGCAGCGGGCGCGGGCGGCGGGGCTGCATCGCCGGTGAGGCGAGGCCGCGCACGCGCGGGCGAAGTGGTAGCCGGGCGCGTGCAAAGGGGGCGGAGGCCGAGCGGGACGGACCTGAGCCATGACCAGCGAGGGGGGGGGGCGCGGCCGCGGCGAGGTGCGGTGACCAGGGGGGTCGGGCGTGGCGGACACGGGACGGAGGGATGGTGCGCTCGGCACAGGAGCTCACCGCGGGATGGTGGGGTCTAGGCAACTGGGCTTGGGGAGGAGGACGGAGACGACGGTTCGACGGGGAGGCAGGCCGGCGAAGGAGTCCGGGCAGCGATGGACGAGGGCGAGGCGATGCGGCATGCAGTCCGGTGGGGAGGAGGATGGGGAGGCGGTGCAGGAGGTTGGGAGCCGCGAGGAGGAGGCCGAGGGTGGCGGTTCTCGGCGCCGGCGGGCGGCGGCCTTAGGGGTGCGGCGGCTCAAGTGCCCGCTCCACCAAGTGTGCGTGCGTGCGTGTGTGTGGCGGCGGAGTGGGAGGAGAAGGGGATCGTGGGGGGGGGGGGGTGGGCGGGGGGGACGGGGGATTAGGGTTCCGGGGGGTGTTATGGAGGGAGTGGGTCGTGGCTGGGCCGGCCTGGCGGCCCGATGGACTGCTGGGCCATGGTCCAGCGGGGGGGGATCTTCTATTTTTTTTGTTTAACTGTTTATAACATTTTTCTTTTATAGTTTTAATTCATATTATTTTAGTTTTATGAAATATAATTCTAGCACCTAAATTAGTGGTAGTAATTCTATTACTACCACAATTTTCCTTTTATTTATTAAAAGTAGTTTTCAATAATTTAATCATTTAAATGACGATTAAGTAAATAATTTAGCTATTGTTTCTATCATTTAGTGCATCTAAGCATTTTATAAAATTTTGGGTTCACCACCCTGATCATATATGATTTATTTGCTACACTTTGAACATTTTAGATTTGACTTTAGAAAACTTTTATCGTTTAACTTTATTTTAAGTTAGAATTCAAAAGGGACGTGATACACCGCAAGATTAACAACAGTAACCATGGTGACGTGGCATCATTATCATGAGATTACTGTAGCCTAATTATCCGGGCGTCACAATCCTTCACCAATTTAGATAGATGACAAGCAACGGATTTGGCATACTACTTATTCTCATAGAAAAGACTAAGAGAGAGATATAGCGCAAACTTGAGAAGATCTTCAAGGAATCACCGGTAGAATGAAAAAACGAATGAATTAATATGACAACCATGGAAGAGAATCTTGAATGAACCACCGTAAGAATTGGGAACGATCAAAGGAAAGGTATCGAAGCACCGGGAAGGATTAGCAAATGAACGAAGATGTTTGAGAGAATTTAGATACAAGATAACGAAGAGACCAAGAGCTGATAAGAGAATACTTGAATGATGCACCGGTAAGATTTGGAGAATGATAGCTGAAGGCTGAGAATGAAAAATATTTGAAAAGATGGCCTTCGGAGAATCAAATTGAAAAGAATCTTGAATTGCTCCGGATAGGTGAAAAGAATTCTCATAATCCAATATAATTATGAGAGGATGGCAACAAGCTAGAATCACGAATCTCTGAGAGAGCGGATAAGATATGGAGGAAAAAACTCTTCTTCGGTCTTCAAATGTAGAGAATGATGATGAGAACCACCACTGAGAATTATTGAGGCACTCCGGAATGAATAATGGAAAGGTTGATCCAACGATGAAAAGAATTTGAAAGATCTTGGAGAAAGACATTTGACTGATGACAATTCATTCTTACGTCAAATTTTGAAAAGAATTTTAAAGGATATCTCCGAGAGAATAAGAAGAGTCAGGTAAGATCCTGGGAAAAGACCTGTGGGTTAGGGCCCACTCAAAAGAAACATCGTAGAACGATTTAAAAGAGAGAATGCACCGGTTGAGTTAAATGGCTTGAATGAGATAACAACCTCGACATAGGTTGAACTGATCTTGAATGAACAGACGAGCCTTCTGAGATATCTTGAGCACTCCGGGACAATAGAATAGCGAGAGGTGAACAATTAAGACTTGCACCGGCATGAGAAGGTATTTAAAACGAGGAAAGGATATAATCAACAAAGCTTGAATTGGATCCACCGGAGAAGAAAGAGAATGGATAAAGATGTACTTGAGGTTCCGTTAGGATCTGCATGAAAATCACCGGGTAAGAACATTGACGGAAAAGAACGGAGAGACTTCATAATCATAAGACAGATACTTGATAAAGAAATCTTAGTCCTTGAAAAAAAGGGGGGGGGGGGGGGGAAAAACAAAGCCAATCTTGGGGCGGATGAAATGAACACCGTTGAAAAGAACTGATAATTGATCTTGCGGATGTTGAAAACGATCGGATTCACTTGAAGAGAAACACGCCGGTTGAAAAGGATTAACAAGATAATTTCGATAAACGAGAAGGATTAGTATTTAGATAGGAATATGAGAACACCGCTTAGGAAAGGTATGGAATCAACATTTGACTTCGAAGCAACTCGAATACCACAACTCAAAACAAAACAAAGGATTGGCTCGCAGAATAAGCCGGAACAAACATATGATAGATCCCATATCGTATCATGTGTCTGTTGGAAAGAATTCCTACGAGCTACTTGAATTCCCACTTATAAACTCCTGAAATTTTCCGGTTATGCAATCAGGTGTTGGGGATACATGGGAAGCATAATATCTCACCCAAATCTAGCAAATACTACATCCAGCTGTATCCATCCTTCAACACATAACCGAGAAACCTTCGGAAATCGTTTACCTCAACCTTCGAAAAGCATCCGTTATACAAGTTATGGCAATACTCCCGAACTCCCGCCCCAGTACTGGGTGGCGTCGAGGTTATCTCACCAACAACTGCATAAAAGAGATTTTCGATGTCGGCGAACTAAACTCAGGTATTCCAGAACTGCAACGATAAAATTGTGACGACAACACCTCAGAGCTCAACTCCCTGGGACACTGCCACAACCCCTAAATGTCAGGAGGCACCAAGAACAATGTTCTCGTCACAAATCGATCGGAACTATTCCAAGATACCCGCGTGATCCTAAAGTTTTTTTTAGTGAAATTTGAGAAGAGAAGAGTCAAAACTCTACGTCAGGATGCCTCACCAGAGCGACGAAGGGACTGAGGAGTAAAAATAATACTACTCTCCGATATATATAATCCTAAATGACTCAAAACATTTTTGTACACTCAACAACGTCCGCTATTCGATCAAGCAGGGGCTCCTAAGGTCGGGGAAGGCTCTGGTTACCAACTTGTAACGCCCTCGATGCGGCTATATCTCCCACGTGTCGAAGCATGACTTAGAGGCATAACCGCATTGAAAGAAATATCGCAAGTGAGGTAATCTTCACACAACCCATGTAATACATAAGGGAAAAGGATAAATAGTTGGCTTACAATCACCACTTCACACAATTACATGAATATAGCATTACAACATCCAAATACAATCAAGGTCCGACTACGGAACCAAAATAAAAGAAGAACCCCAAATGCGACAAGGTCCCCGATCGACCCCAACTGGGCTCCACTACTGATCAACTAGAACGAAACAACACAAAGGACAAGATCTTCATCGAGCTCCTCCTTGAGCTTGGTTGCGTCACCTGTTCGGTTCAACGGCACCTGCAAACTGGTTTTGGAAGTATCTGTGAGTCACGGGGACTCAGCAATCTCACACCCACGCGATCAAGACTATTTAAGCTTATGGGTAAGGTAAAAAGTATGAGGTGGAGCTGCAGCAAGCGACTAGCATATATGGTGGCTAACATACGCAAAAGAGAGCGAGAAGAGAAGGTAAAGCACGGTCGAGAAACTATGATCAAGAAGTGATCCTAGAACAACCTACGTCAAGCATTACTCCAACACCGTGTTCACTTCCCGGACTCCGCCGGAAAGAGACCATCATGGTAACACACGTGGTTGATGTATTTTAATTAAGGTCAACTTCAGGTTTTCTACAACCGGACATTAACAAATTCCCATCTGCCCATAACCGCGGGCACGGCTTTCGAAAGTTCAAATCCCTGCAGGGGTGTCCCAACTTAGCCCATCACAAGCTCTCACGGTCAACGAAGGATATTCCTTCTAGCAGGAAGGCCCGATCAGACTCGGAATCCCGGTTACAAGACATCTCGACAATGGTAAAACAAGTCCAGCAACACCGCCCGAATGTGCCAACAAATCCCGATAGGAGCTGCACATATCTCGTTCTCAGGGCACACTCAGATGAGACTAGCTACGAGTAAAACCAATCCTCAAGTTGCCCCGAGGTGGCCCCGCAGGCAACTCAGTTCGGACCAACACTCAGAGGAGCACTGGCCCAGGGGGGTTAAAATAAACATGACCCTTGAGTCCGCGAAACCCAAGGGAAAAAGAGGCTAGTTGGCGAATGGTAAAACCAATGTTGGGCATTGCTGGAGGAGTTTTATTCAAGGCGAACTGTCAAGGGGTTCCCATTATAACCCAACCGCGTAAGGAACGCAAAATCTGGGAACATAACACCGATATGACGGAAACTAGGGCGGCAAGAGTGGAACAAAACACCAGACATAAGGCTGAGCCTTCCATCCTTTACCAAGTGTATAGATGCATTAATCAAATAAGATATATTGTGATATCCCAACAAGTAAACATGTTCCAACAAGGAACAAGACCTCCATGTTCCAACAAGGAACAAACTTCAATGTTCACCTGCAACTAACAACGCTATAAGAGAGGCTGAGCAAAGCGGTAACATAGCCAAACAACGGTTTGCTAGGACAAGGTGGGTTAGAGGCTTGGTTTAACAATATGGGAGGCATGATAAGCAAGTAGTAGGTATCGCGGCATAGGCATAGCAAAAGAGCGAGCAACTAGCAAGCAAATATAGAAGTGATTTCGAGGGTATGATCATCTTGCCTGAGATCCCGCAAGGAAGAAGAACGAGTCCATGAAGAAGACAAACGGACGTAGTCGAACAGATCCTCACAACTCGACGTTACCGGATTACCGAGAAGAAGTACACCGGAAAGAAAGCAAACAACATAGTAAACAACCACTACAACAACATGGCATGATGCACAACAAGTATGATGCATGTCCGATTTAATGAAGCATGGCATGGCAAAATGCACAAGCAACCCTACAAATTAAGTGGAGCTCAATATGCAACTCCGTTGCATATTGACGAAACACCACGTGACTTATTTAGTTTGATCTTGTTTATGTACCCAACAATATTAAATGTTGTTAAACATGGCAAGAGGGTGAAGCATAAGAAAACTACCTATCTAGGCAAGTTTAAATGAGGCCGGAACAACAAACAACAAATCCGGAAACTCCTCATGAGCATATTTTGGTTATGGTACTGTTCTGCCCTAAACCAAATTTTATAGTTGTTAAACATGCAAATTGGTGCCACCATGTTAAACTAGGCAAAATTCTACCCCATTTACATATAAAGTTTGTTAGGTTTGGAGCTACGATTATTTAGTTAGGAATTAAAGCATTTTAAGATGGCATAGGAGCAAATTTAAACAAACAACATTTTAAGCATTTTAAACATGGGTGAAAAAGACATATTATGAAACTAGATGAAAAACTAAGCATATTTCATATATAAGTTGTTTTAATCTGATGCACGGTTATTAAGTTATTATATGCATGATCTACAAGGGGTTTTCTGTAAAACAACAAAACCTGGGAAAAAGCTAAAATCGCAATAGAGAAAAAAAACACTATCGGGCTGAAACGGAACACGGCCCAACAGTGTAGAGGGACAATCAGTGGCTGGGCTGAGGCTCACTATAGGCCTTGGGCCGGATCTGGCGTGACTGGGCCTTGGTCAACCAGGCGAAGAAGAGGCGGCCGAGGCGCATGGAGTGGTCGCAGTCAACGCCTGAGGCGCGCATTCCTCCTCCTGCTCGAAGCAGGGGATGCGGGGGCAAAGCAGGGGCTTGCGGGCGGCGCAGGTGGTGCGGCGTGACGCCCTGGAGACGGGGACGAGGCCGAGGACACGGGGCGCATCGGATCCGGCCGGCGGGAGCCCATCTCCTATGATGGGGCACCGGCTGGAGCTCCTGTTTGAGGCAAGGACAGAGAGAGAGAGAGAGAGAGAGAGAGCAATAAAGTCAGAGAAGCAGAACGGAAAAGGAGAAGAAGAGAGAAGGCGAGGGCGACGGACGCGCGAGGAGGAGGCATCGGGCGCGCTGGCTACGCGAAGACGGCTGGATCCGGGCGGCGGGGCGCTGAATCCCTACTTGGCCGAGGCAGGGAAGACCAGCGACGAGTTCTCTGGGGCTTCGGCCGTCGATGGTGGTGAGGCTCGCCGGCGACGAGGCGAGGAAGAAGGGGTCTGTCAGCGCGGGGGATGCCCCGGATCGAGCGGGAGGAGCTCGGGTGCGGCGACGAACGGGCTCAGTGGCGCGGGGAAGAAGAGCCTGGCTTGTTCCAGCGAGAAAAGGGGGAGGCCGCGGCGAAGCGACTCCGACAGGCTGGAATCGAGGTAGCGCACGGATCCGGCCGGTCTTGAGGAGCTCCGGGCAGCGCAGAAGCTTGAAGGGGAAGCCATGGAGCTCGACGGCGGCGTTGGTCCATGGTGGCGGTGGTCGAGGTGGAGGCCTGCGGCGGCTTCCATGGCGTGGGGAGCACCTGTGCAGAGAAGAGAGGGGATGGATGAGAGGCAGAGAAAGCCACAGGAGGGAAAAATGGAGGGAGGAGGAACGAGGGAGAGAGCACGGGGTCGGCCTGGTGGTGGCTTCGGTCGCCGACGAGGGAAGTGACTCAGGGTCGACGGTGGGAGCATCGACGAGGCAGCGGGGTGCTCGGGCAAGACCGAGACCAGAAGGAGGAGGCGAAGGGGATTGAATCAAAGAAAAACAGAGGAGGCACTGGATTGGGCGATGGGGATCCCAAGGAAGATGCGGCGGCGGTGCGACCGGACAGGCTCCCTAGGTTTTAGGGTTTGATCTCATTTGGGTAGGGGTTGGTCTATATATAGGGAACAAAAGGATTAGGTTTGGACCCTCCGATCAAAATCGGATGGTTTCGGATAAATAGGTTAGGTATCCCAATTAAGAAAACGGAGACGTTTTGTAGATGTTTGGGTATGATCCGAACACAACGGTGGCAACTGTCCGGGTCGGGTCCGGGGCAGCTTTCGGACGCGCACATGAGGGGTCGATGCACCGTGCAAGGAGGGGTTTCGGGGCCTGGCGGTTGACAGCGTACTGTGCAGAAAGCTTTGGAATGAGAGAAGAGAAGAGAGAGAGACCCGGCGACTGTTTCCGGAGACCGAAAACGTCCGACGTTAGACCGGCTATATTGCCGCCATAGTTTAACGGTTGGGCTATCAAACGAACTCCTAATGTGATGAAACTTGACAGGTGGTCTATCTACACTATAATAAGATCACACGCCAACTTTCATCCCATTCCGAGAACATTCTCTAGCCACTTATAAAATAATAATCCGGACATGTCGCGGGCGCGTGCAAGTGTGTCTGGGCTCAGAACGGACAACAGACGGAACGAGGAGACCGGGACAGATGCAAGTTTTGAAAACATGATGATGCAATGCACATGATGACATGAAAAGATGCAACACGCAAGCAAATGACAAGCCAACAACAACGAATAACTGTACGACACCTGGCACATCGGTCTCGGGGCGTTACATAATCCAACGGCCGTGCTGCTTCTTCAATATCTGATCTTCTTGCTCCAGCCGCCCAAACCAGCTCCGGTGGGACTGCCTGCTCCCGCCTCCCGTGGCCGGCTGTGCTGCCACACAGGCCGCACCGCCCCACCCTACTTCATTGCTGGCCAGGCCATTCCTCTACTCACCCACACCTCCTGTTATTTTCCAGCGACGGCAACCGGACCAGTAAACCCTCGTACTCCCCACCGCGTGGGCAACCATTGCCGAGTCTTGCCCGGCTCTGTGTCGTTCCCTTCCTAGGCCTCACCGTCGTCCACCGCCATGGTGCTCTCGGCGCGGCCTGGTCAACTTGGTCAACGAACGACATCCATCGGCCGTGGACTGTACGCGCAAAATAATGATTCCTCCACCTGACAGCTGGGACCCACCAGAAGGGCCTCTGTATTTCGAGAAAAAAAACGTTCGCTCCCCCCCCCCGCTGACATGTCGGACCCATCAGCTATATCTTCGCACGCAAGGAAGTGCCTCCTTATTATGCACAAAAAAATGAATACCCCCCTGCTAGCTGGGACCCACCATAGTGGGAGGATGACTTGTGGGCCAACAAAGTTGACGGGGACGGAGGGCTTTGTCAACTTAGTCAATATGAACGATTCTAGCTCCAGTGACCGTACAATGTCCATCCAACGGCCATAGTGCTTTTTCAACCTCTGGTCTTCTTGCTCCAGCCGCCCAAAGCAGCGCCGGTCATGCCGCATGCTCCTGCCTCCCGTGGCCGGCTGTGCTGCCTCGGAGGCCTCACCACCCCCTACTATTCCCACCGCTGGCCAGGCCCTGCGGCGACGGTACCCTCACACCGCAGCCGAACCAGTGAACCCTCGTACTCCTCTCCGCGCGGGCTTCCACTATCACGTCTTCCCCGGCTCCGCGTTGTCCCCTTCCTAGGCCGCGCCGTCGTCCACCGTCGTGGTGCTCTCCGTGCGGCGTGGTCAACGTGGTCAAGGAACGACTTCCATCGGAAGAGTACTGTACATGGAGAGGCTGACAGTTGGGTCCACGGCCACAGCCCAGTTTTTTTGTGATTTGCCAAGTAAGTAGCTTTGTCAGGCCTGTTGGGCTGGAAATCTTTCAAGACAAGGAGAGCTTTCATTCGGTTGGCCGAGAAAATGGCCCATCAGTAATGAGAAATGGGTTGTACATTTTTAAAACACACTAAACCGGCAATTAGTTTCAAATATATTTTTTTCATTTCAAGATTTTAAATTACATTCATTTTTATGCATGGAGAATTTATTGGATTTTATATTGATATACATTTATTTTTAAAATTAGTTTGAACGTGAGTCGAAATTTCGGGATTAAAAACAGTTCGGACCGCACCGAAATATGTAAAATTTTGTATAATTTTTTAACCGTGGCCACAATTTGGGCTGTAATGCTAACAAAAAGAATATGGGCTCCAAAAAAACCTTAAGAATTAGCAAATGGACTAAAAATTATTAGAAATAATGGCATATGGGCTGTATGCTGTTTTCCACAGATTTGAGGCTTTCCTAAAAATAGGTTGACGCACAAGCAGTGACTGTTGGATGTCCATCCAACGACTGTCGTGCTTCTTCAATCTCTGCTCTTCCTATTCCAGCCGCTCAAACAAGCACCGGCGGGACTGCCTGCTCCCTCCTCCCCGCGGCTGGCTGTGCTGCCGCGCAGGCCTCACCGCCCCACTGTACTCCCATCGCTGGCCTAGCCATCCCTCTACTCACCCACACCTGCTGTTATTCTCCGGCGACGGCAGACGAACCAGTAAACCCTCGTATAGTCGTACTCCCCTCCGTGTGGGAAACAACTGCCAAGTCTTCCCTGCCTCCGTGTCGTTCCCTTCCTAGGGCTCGCCGTCGTCCACCGCCCTGCTGCTCTCGGCGTGGCCTGGTCAACGTGGTCAACGACCGACATGCATCTGAAGTGAACTGTACGTGGAGAGGCCGACAACTGGGTCCACGGTCGCACACAAGGAAATGCCTCCTTATTACGCGCAAAATAATGATTGCTCCACCTGACATCAGGGACCCACTGAATGGGCCTCTATATTTCGCGAAAAAAACGTTACCGCCGCTGATAGTTCGGACCCACCAGCTATATCTTCGCATGCAAGGAAGTGCCTTCTTATTACGCACAAAAAAAATGAATACTCCCCCTGTTAGCTGGGACCCAGTATAGTGGCAGGCTGACTTGTGGGCCTACTAAGTTGACGGGACGGAGGGTTTTGTCAACTTAGTCAATATGCACGATTCTAGCTCAAGTGACCGTACGATGTCCATCCAACGGCCGTAGTGCTTGTTCAACCTCTGGTCTTCTTGCTCCAGCCGCCCAAACCAGCGCCGGTTGTGCCTCGTGCTCCTGCCTCCCGTGGCTGGCTGCGATGCGGCGGAGGCCTCACCGCCCCCTACTACTCCCACCGCTGGCCAGGCCATACCTCTACTCACCCACACCCCCTGTTACTCTACGGTGACGGCAGCCTCACACCGCAGCGAACCAGTGCCCTCGTACTCTACGCGTGGGAATCCACTGCCGCGTCTTCCCCGGCTTCGCGTCGTCCCCTTCCTAGGCCTTGCAGTTGTCCACCGCTCTGGTGCTCTCGGCGCGGCGTGGTCAACGTGGTCAAGGAACGGCTTCCATCGGACGTGAACTGTACGTGGAGACGCTGACAGCTGGGTCCACGGCCGCAGCAAGGAAGTGCCTCCTTATTACATGCAAAATAATTATTCCTCCACCTGACAGCGGGGACCCGCCAGACGGGCCACCGTATTTCGTCCCCCTGACTGCTGGGACCCACCAGCTACATCTTCGCACGCAAGGAAGTGCCTGACAGTCGGGACCCACCTGGTCGAAGCGTACGTAGCGTTGTCATTCTCGTTGCGAACGTGTACGTACACATATAATGGTCGATGTAGAGGCACGCATGTGTCGTAGTAGAGGCGCGCACGTAGCATGTACACGTATGTACAATGGCCAGGGTGCAAGAAATAAAATACGGCCACGTATTTGTACATACGGGCGGGGTCTCGAACGCCTACCCGCGCATACATATGACCAGGGCTCGTGTACATGGCTGGGTCGGAACGGAGAAACAACATCGTCGTCGTGTTCATGGGGAGGCAACGGAATGCGTCGTGTTCATGGGGAGGCAACGGAATGCGTCGTGTTCATCGGGAGGGCTTGGACGGAACATGCGATGGGAACGAGGCCTGGCGTACCGCACAACGGAGGAAACGGCCTTGTGTTCGACCAGCCACGTTCGAAATGGGATCCTGTTCATCGGGAGGGGTCTGGCGTACCGCAAAACGGAGGAAACGGACCTCCTACGGTCCAAACGGGGGTCCTGTTGATCGGGAGGGGTGTGGCGTATCCAAAACGGACGAAACAGACTTGTGTTGGAGCACTACGGTCGAAACGGGGGTCCTGTTCATCGGGAGGGGTGTGGCGTACCGCAAAACAGGACTCCACGGGATACTGTTCATCTCCACCGTCGACCCCCTCCAGCCTCCACGAGCTACTATTCATCCACCGTCGACCTCCTCCAGCCTCTACCTGCGACTGTTCATCCACGGGCTCCTGTTCATCCAACCTCCACCGCGCGCTACTCCACCGGCTACTGTTCAACCAGCCCTCTCCACAGGCTCCTGTTCAACCACCCCTCCACGGGCTACTGTTCATCCTGCCCTCCACCGTCTATTGTTCATCCTGCCCTCCACGGGGTGGTCCTATTCATCCAGCCCTCCACGGGGTCCTGTTCATCCAGCCCCAACCGGCTCGATCGATCGGGGTCCTGTTCATCCAGAGGCAACACCACGGGGTCCTGTTCATCCACCCCCACCGGGAACTGTTCATCCAATCCCCCCCCCCGCAACGCTCACTGTTCATCCAGAGGCAGCATCGATCGGCTTCAGTTAGCAGCAGTAGCGAAGGAATCGCTCGATCGGGTTCAGTTAACAGCCATCGATTGATTGCTCGGGTTCAGTAATGCGTAGCCTGCAGTGCAATCGCTCGGGTTCAGTTAGAGCTCAACGCCTCGCTCGGGTTCAGTTAGAGCCAATGCCTCACACACACGCGTGTACGTGTACGAGAGAAACGTGCATCGCTCGGCCCCCGACCTCCCACCATAATCGGGAACTCCCCGAAATTTTCCTCGCCCTCGCTTCTACCATGGTTTTTTCCGTCATGGACGGCCCAAAGAATGTCATGCAGCTGCGTCTCCGGCCCGCCAAGACGAAAAGCCCATTTACTGTCATGATTTTTGTCATAGAAGTAGGAGCCCACCACATGTATGATGATACCGGGTTTTGTCACAATTATCGTCATAGAAGTGTCATATGTATGACAGAATTTTTTTCGTTCGGCCCAAAATGTCACGGATGTGTCTTTTTTTGTAGTGTAAGTTGTCATCGGTGCAAGCAATAAAAATTGCTCTCTAAATATGTATGACTTATTAGTGTGGGAGAAAATAAGCTTTATACGATCATGTGATATGGAAGAAATAAAAGCGATGACTGCATAATAAAGGTCCATATCACAAGTGGCAATATAAAGTGACGTTTTTTCGCATTAAGATTTTGTGCATCCAACCATAAAAGCGCATGACAACCTCTGCTTCCCTCTACGAAGGGCCTATGTTTTACTTTTATCTCCTACCTTGCATAAGAGTCATGGTGATCTTCACCCTTCCTTTTTAAAATTTTATCTTTGGGCAATCACAACATGTTGGAAAGACCCTGGTATATATGGCTAATTGGATGTGAGTTTTCATGAACTATTATTGTTGACATTACCCTTGAGGTAAAATGTTGGGAGGCAAAACTATAAGCCCCTATCTTTCACTTTGTCCGATTAAAACTCCATACCCATAAGTATTGCGTGAGTGTTAGCAATTGTGAAAGATTATATGATAGTTGAGTATGTGGACTTGCTGAAAAGCTCTTTTATTGCTTTTTGCACCGATGACAACTTATTTGAAGGATCTTATTCAATCTATATGTAGATGTGGTGGATTCTCATGACAAGAAACTGGGTTTTGGGGTTTTTGGGTGCACAAGTAGTATCCCTACTTAGTACAGATTTTTGGCTAGCAAAAGATCCTAAGGAAGCACCACATGTTGGAGGTTCCATGACAATATAACTTTTATGTGAACATAAACAAACATAACCCATTATGTTGTCTTCCTTGTCCAACGTCAACTACTTGATCAAGCTTGAAAATAATTAATGGGGGCTCACTATCATAGAAGATGTCCTATATGTGAAATTTCTCTTCCTTTAATATTCTTTCATGACACTACTGCAGGATGCTGCTAACGCGACACTACAATCATAGACCCTTCGAGAAACTGTGTGCGATGCAATAATCGCAAACGGTGGTGTATGAAAACCGACAAAAAGGGTGCAAAACGTTTGCGATGGAGGATGCATCAAACACGGTTCAGATTTTAGTTGCGTGTGCGATGAAGGGCATACGTTTCAGCTCAATTAAATGTTTGCGATGAGGAGGAACAAAAGAAATGGGCAGCCAGATGAAGGCATGTGCGATATACATCATACGGTTCACTGGGAATAACTGTGTGTGATTACGCAACACAAAAGAAACAGTCAGCCCGATCAAGGTGTGTGCGATGTACAACATACAGTTCACTCGGATGAACTGTTTGTGATTAGGCAAGAGAACAGAAACGATTCAATATAACAAGATGTGTGTGATATGCGGCAAACATGTCAGTAATCATAAATGTGTGCAAAGACCTATAATAACGCAGACGATTGCTTCTAATAAGATGTATGTGATATGCTCTGTCTACCGAACATCTATTGGCCATTGTGGAATGGGCAGTCATCCGGATACGCCATAAGGATGTGAAGAGGCATTCCTATTAGCAAGGACTAGTTGTTCCACCAGTAGCTCATGTAAGAAAACTATCAAGTTAAGTGTGCTCAGGCTGGAGCAGCCATCGGATGGGTGACTGGATGGGTAGTTGTATTGATGACCGAAATGCCCCATTCCCTCAACTAATTTAAGCTTGAGGTCCTTGTTTTTTACTTTTTTTATTTTTAACACATGCTAAAGAAGGTCTACCGCATTAATTTTTGACAATGTGTGATATGTGGCATACAGTTGATCCATCTGACCTATTTGTGATGGAATAGGCCGTGTGTGTTGTGGGCAAACGCTTGCTATTATTCAACCGTTTGGGATTGATGAATTCAACACCGACGGGTTCCCTAGTGTGGTCCGTATTTATCTGATAATCATCTACTTCTTGTGCTAGCTCGATGCTAAGTTTTCATTAATTGATGGTGTTTTATGAACACGCCAGCGTTTCCCGCCATTTCCTCACCTGTTTCCCGCCACCCTGCTATGTTGCGCATAGGGGGCGCGCCGCACGGAGGCGACAAGCGCGGCCTGTAGCACATCCACCTTTTCCAAGCATGCCAACCCACCAAAGCGCCACCTCTACCATCAACCTCGTCGACGAGGAAAACGAGCAGGCACCACGGCCCGTCGAGGCTGAGGCGCTCCCCGGCGACGCGATGGACGACGTCGTGATGCACGTCATCGTCAGGGTTGAGTAGACCTTTGGCGCATGGCGCTTGAGCACCGCGGATCAAGATTTGCATGTTAGTGCCGACAGGTTGCAACTCGCCGCACAACATGATCGATGGCGCTCCGAAGAGTAAGCTAGGCGTGTTCGTGCCGATAGGCTGCGGCTCGCCGCACGGCGAGACCGTTGGAGCACCGCAGAGCGACAGGCGCGGCGCGCCGCAAAACAAGAGTGGATCAAGCGGCGCTTGCCCGCTGTCGACACGGCGTCGCAGCTGGGTACACGTCCCGTCAGTACCCCCATTCCTCGCTAGGAGTGGACAGAGGCCCTCAGCGCCGTACTTGCACCAGAGGCCGGCCGCACCGTACTTGCACCGGATGCCCGCCGCGCCGTTAGCATGGGTGCCACCGTTCGCCTTGTCCGCAGCCCACTGGATGCCAACATGCTAGTCCATAGGCTCGACCGCCTCCTTGGCCCAGGTGTCCACCTGGGCGCAGTAGGGGAACATGGCCGTCGCATCCTCGAGCTGGTGATCTCCGATGAAATAGCCAACTTGGAGCTCGATATCGCGCTTCAGATGTACCGCGAGCGTGTCAACCGCTTGGACGAACGCTTGCACAAGTTCAGGCAGAGCCAAGAGCTACCCTAGGCAAGGGCTGATGGTCATAGTCTCATGGATGCGTTTTATTTTAAAAAAGTCGTTTCAACGTGGATAGCTATGTATTCACAGCAATCACAGTATTGCCCTGTTTATTGCTTTGTTTCAATATGTGTACTCTATTTTTCATTCTTATATGTTCTGTTTCAATGTGTGTATATACGCTTTCCATTCTGTATATGTGGATGATAACAGCTAGATTCAAATTAGTATACAACAACACATAGAAAATGGAATTCATAATATATATATATATATATTAATTGTTCATTAGATTATCACAGAAACTACGATCATCACAAGTATCCCGATTTCTATCTGTACACTTAACTACTAGGTACAATGCATAAAACTGAAAACGATCAATACTAAAACTAATAATCCCTCCTGGCGCCAATATTCCGGCAGCCCCTCGCCAGCAGCTCCCTGGTGCGCGGTGATAACCCACAAGTATAGGGGATCGCAACAGTTTTCAAGGGTAGAGTATTCAACTCAAATTTATTGATTCGACATAAGGGAATCCAAAGAATATTCTCAAGTATTAGCAGCTGAGTTGTCAATTCAATCACACCTGGAAAACTTAATATAAGGTAACTGTAGCAGTTTTGTAATGACTAGTTGGGGCGCGCCCGTGGCGCGCCGCTTGAGGGGCATCTGGGCGGTGCCAGGTAGATGAACACCCTTTTTTATTTTCCTTTTTGGATCAAGATAGCAGGACATGTACATGCAATTCTTGATGGAACTTATTATATTGGAACATCGTCTGAGGAAGAAACTGAAATGCCACGCCCACAACGATATAGCATCGATAGGAGCATGTTTCTGTTTGGCAACATAAGATACATTAATAGAAATTACACGCATGTCGGCCCTGGCAGCGATACCTCCCTCTAACCGTGCGGCTGACGATGCGGCGGCAGTAGCTCGCCGTCACAGACGGCGACGAACCTCCGGGACATGGTGTGGATGTTGGCGCGAGGGAGATGTTGAGCTTGGTTTAGAGGTCCCTGATGGCAGCCCTAGTCCTCTCGATGGCAAACGGCTCCGCACTGACGATGCGGCGGCAGTAGCTCGCCGTCACAGACGGCGACGACCGTCCAGGACACGGTGTGGATGTTGGCGCGAGGGAGATGTTGAGCTTGGTTTAGAGGTCCCTGATGGCAGTCCTAGTCCTCTCGATGGCAAACAGCTCCGCACTGTTGGCGTCCTAGTTCCTCGGCTTCCTTGCCTGCAAATGAATTCCACTTTATATCTGTGGCATGACTGGTTCTGAGCTTATAATGATTATATGAATTATGAGAGAAGCAAGTGTGCTCGATCAAACATACACGGACTTCCGGCTCACCTTGTGGCTCTGAAAGAGCTGGAATGGCTCCGGCAAAGCTTTACAGACGCCGACTTGCTCGGCGGCGTCGTCACCCTCAACATCCCCTTTCAGAGCAGTTCGTTGAACTGTCTATGTACAAAATATCTATGATCAATGCTACAGTCTACCTTCTACTTACGTTCTATGAAGCTATTTTCTCAAATTAGATATCAAAAGTATTAATCCTTAACCTTAGGCCATAGGAAAAAGCCAACAATTAGAAACAAGGAAATACTGGTGAAGATAGAAAACCTGCTTCCGGTTCTTATTTTCTGCAAGGACTTTTCCTCAGCAAACATTTGTAACACTGGTTATAATTATTTCAGTTCTTAAAAAAGCATGGGACGAATAGGAGAAAATACAGGAATATCAAGGTAAGATCCTAGGAAAGGATGCCTCAAATTAATTGAAGGCCCACTGAAATGAGTCAGACATATCATGCAATATGAAATAACATTCTTCAAATTGTGCGAAGGAACTACCTTTGTTGTTCCATTGGCTCAATAGACATCAAAGTAATGTGAACTAATTCAGTCTCCATCTATCTACAACGTTATTATATCCTGAAAAAAAGCAAAACTAATTATACCACCATAAATTTTATACAAACCACATCAGACAGATATTAGATCGAAACGGACAAGAAAGCATCAACGAAGTTTAAAGATTCTACCCTCTAGATCAACATTGAATTGTAGACTTGACAGCGAAATCAGTTATTTGCAGCTTCTTTCCGCAAAGTTTGCAAAAGTTACAAAAAATAACTTTTTTTAGCAGAACTCAAATAACCTTGTTGTTCAAATATGAGAAAGGTTATAGCTTAATGATTACCCAAAGTTCGTTCTCTTGAAAAGTGTATCAAACTTTTACGAGAAGGCTATACAATATTTTACTAAACTAAATTCTTTCAGGCTGTTTTTTAAAATCAACGCATCCCTCATCAAGTCATACTTTTCTAGTACTTCCTACAAATTCTTCAAAGAATAGTACACCATGACATAGTAATGCAATGCCTAGAGTTAAACATAATCAACTTTGGCAGATACATACATGACTGTGTACCATTGTTCCTGCCATCTTTTGTCAGTGCACATTGTGTCTGCTTGAACAACCAACTTCAAAATACTCAGTGTGTTTTAGATTGTGGAGTAGTCGTGTGATCTGTAAACATTTGTTCCTGCCATCTTTTGTCAGTGCACATTTGGCAGATAAATACTTTCTGTTACAATACATTAATACAACAAAATAAATAAATGCAATAGTAGTATAGCAAGTTTTTTAGGGTTTAGCATGGTTTTTTGTCAACAGAGTATAATACACGAAGTTATTAAAACACCGATCAACTGAGCATTGTGTTAGATAGCAGTATAGCATGGTATTTCCAGAAACAGGAATGTGAAATTTCAAATTTTCAGCTCACAACAGAATACTCCGTGTTTCAGACATTTGGGTATTATCACACAATTTAAATTAGTCACTATCTAGTTCATAGAAGATGTTAGAAGATATTGCAAACCTCATCTACTGCATTATCAAGAAGTTTAGATATAGCTGCACGGCAATAGAGAAGTTACTAGATAAATATTCTACATGGTGGCATACGATCTTGAAGATCAAACTTAAAGAAGAAAAGTCATGAGTACATCATGCCTTTACTGGATTGATATTCATAATTATTTCAGTGATGAACTGAGCTTTATTTAAATATTATTTATTTTTGTCTTTCGCCAAAACCTAAAATAATATAACCTTGGCAAGAGGTATCCCTAAACCTCTACCATATATCCTAAAACACCTAAAACGGGGACTAACCAGAGTAATAGAAGTGCCTATGAAATAGTTTTAACCGACAGAATCAAACAATAGAAACCGAGGCCTGACCCATCAGCAAAGATGAGAGGATGGATACATGGATGGGATAAAAGCGAACGGTTCCAAGGCGGGAACTGGGTGCAACCTGCTCGGATGGGGAGCGATTTGGCACTGCGGATGCAGACGAAGAGGAGGCATGTGGACGGTGAGCTTTGCGCGCCTGACGCTCGCTCGGATCAGCATAGTAAACTAACCCTGCATCCACTTTATAGAAAAGAAAAGGCATCATGCTTGTATTGACCACAGCAAATCGAGTCAAGATTAAATTTAGGTAAATATATAAATTTGGCAATGCTAAATACCTCGAAGGAAAAATGACTTGGAAAATCTGATCAATAGAACAAAGCAAAATCAAAAGAAAATTTGCTGGATAGAGCTGTTGTATGTAGTGTTGACCTAACAACAAATGAAAGTATTGGCCTAAGAACAGTCACAGTCACGACCTTTGAGCTCCTCAATGAAGCTGTTACAGAAGAAGTCAATCGTACTGGATATTGTTCCTGTCTTTTTACAAAATAAAATAAGCTGACTGTTCCTATCAGTAATCAAATACTTGAACAATCAATCTAGCATAAGATCATTTTCTGCGGCAGCACTGGAGGGAACCCGAGGATTCCACGGCAACCCTTATGGATGGGCAGCCTGCAAAGCTCCAGATTTTCGACATACCTGCATCATTTGAAATGCACCAGAGCACAATCTGATCCAGTACAGTTGTGGACTTGTGGTACAAGCCAATACAGTTGTGGACTTGTGGTACAAGCTAATAGATACCAATCATTCATATTTATAACATCTGCTGAGATCATAAAGGACACACAAGGTGGAATGAGATGAGGCTAGAGTTAAGCTTACAACTGCTTTCGAAGGTCCAAGGATGCCGACATTCAGGATCTCCCCTTGAAAGAAGTTGGTGGAGAGGTTCCTACATTTGTCAGGTATTGATTTACATTAGCATTCTTGCCACCGGAAAGCTGTATGCAATGCCAAGGGAATCACACCAGCAACAACTTACAAGAACCAGATGAGTTAGGCTTAGTTGTACCTGCATAGATTATAAATTAAGGGCCACATGTTCAGTACAAGGGTTATTTTTTTAGCACAACATTCTAATTTGTGACTGAAAAAATATTCATCAATCATTCATGAAAACTTAACACTACAGCAACTCCACGACTATCCTTTTAGAAAAGATATACCTTACGCAATTGAAGCGTCAGATTCTCAAGAACCGGTGAATGTTCAAACGATGAAACAAGTGGACGGAGGTCTGGTTGCACACACCAATCATTCAGCAACAGTCTTGTACTTACTATAATGTCGGGCGCCATCTCAAATCCCTTCTAAAAATAAACTGAACAAAGTGCATATCAGTAACGGTTCAGGGTACAGTGTAGACAGCTAGAAGGAGCGGTGGATCTGAAAATTTGAAGAATAGATGTAGAGGCCTGTTCATAGTTTCTGAAGCTGAAGAAATTGTACAGAGAAAGGTATGAAACAATGAAGCAGACGGCAAGCCACCATGTGAGGCCATGCCCTGTTCCTTTCCCCGTTGGTCTCGCTCGCTTGAGGATCAGAGGTTTATTAAAAAAAAGGAACCACAACACTTATACAATACTGCATAGATGGGCAGAAAGAGAAAGAGTGATAGAGATCAGGAGCAAGGGGGAGAAAGATTCAGAGAAATTTACCTTGGCATCACGGACGAACCTGCCCCGGCTGCTCCATCCGCCCTCAGCAACAACAACAGACCGAGCGGATCCCTGCACCGCCGCCTCAGCCCGTCGCCTTGAAGCATTGCCTGCCCCACCGCCGTCACCAGGAGATTCCGCTGCCATGTTCTCCTCCGGCCAGATGAGTTGTCGCATCTCGCGCTGATCTATTTTCAACCAAAAAAGGAAATGAAGATAGTCGAATGTATCTTTCCAACTCACAGCCACCCAATTATGTATATGGTTTCATGGTTCGTTCTTATACTCTCACTAGTAGTTCTGCTTAATGCTTTTGTAACTCAAAGTCTCTCTGACTCTACAAAATCAAGCAAGAAACAGAAGATGCTAGCAGAGAATTTAATCCAACATTATGTTCTACTTAGCCTGACATACACTGCTGAAATTTGGAACAATGATTCAAACACAAGTCCAGCATGAAGAGTTCATCGTGTACTCAAGCGAGAAGGTTAATTTTGCCAGAGACCAAACGTCCACTGCAGCTCCCAGAGCCCCATGAGCAACAAAACCAGCCAATCACACAGAAACTGGGTTGGGTTATGTAGCAATCTCCTAAGAAATTCTGCTCAACAAATACTGAGGAGATAACTTGGCCCAGGAGAATCTAGCGGCTAATTCAGTAACGAGAGGCGGACCTGGAATTAGGTAGTTGCTACGCGGGGGGTCTTGAAGTACTCCTCGTTGTCGGAGCCGAACAAATCTCTCGCGTCCTCTTCCTCCTCGTCCCCGTACCCGGCGGCCGGCCTGACGGGCACGACGCCGAACAAGTTGTACTCCCCGCCGCCGCCGTCGGGGCTGTTGCTGCGGCCGCTGGAGGGGCGCTGGAGGAGGAGGCGGTGGCGGCAGAGAATGAGGAGGATGAGGACGGGGAGGAGGAGTCGGACGAGGCGCCACCTCCGCCCTCGTCGGATCAGGAGGGATGGGAGGAAGGAGCGGGGCGTGGGGAGGTCGTTGATCTGCCACCCGCCGCTGGTACTCGCCGGAATCGGCCGTCATGAGTGGTGGCGGCGGTGGCGGCGAGCCGGGGGGAGAGAAGAGAGGAGGCTTGTGTGTGAGAGCATGGATCGATGAGAGGAGCCGCGTTTTTTACTTTTCCCCTTCGGCATAGTAGCCTAATCCCAGCAGACAAGTGGACCAATGAGCCAAAAATATTTCAACTAGCTTATGCTGACGTGGCATGCGTGAGGAGGACCCCCTGCACACTTTATTGTTTTGGATTGTAACAGTGGCAATGGGAAAGTAACTAAGCAAAGATCAATATGTGAAAAGCTCGTAGGCAATGGATCAATGATGGATAATTATGTCGGATGTGATTCCTCATGCAACAGTTGTAATATAGGATGACACAGAACTAGCTCCAGTTCATCAATGTAATCTAGGCATGTATTCCGAATATAGTCATACGTGCTTATGGAAAATAACTTGCATGACATGTTTTGTCCTACCCTCCCGTGACAGCGGGGTCCTATTGAAAACTAAGGGATATTAAGGCCTCCTTTTAATAGAGTGCCGAACCGAAGCATTAACACTTAGTGAATACATGAACTCCTCAAACTACGATCATCACAGGTAAGTATCCCGATTATTGTCACTTCGGGGTTAACGGATCATAACACATAATAGGTGACTATAGACTTGCAAGATAGGATCAAGAACTCGCATATATTCATGAAAACATAATAGGATCAGATCTGAAATCATGGCACTCGGGCCCTAGTGACAAGCATTAAGCATAGCAAAGTCATAGCAACATCAATCTCAGAACATAATGGATACTAGGGACCAAACCCTAACAAAACTAACTCGATTATATGATAAATCTCATCCAATCCATCACCGTCTAGCAAGCCTACGATGGAATTACTCACGCACGGCGGTGAGCATCATGAAAATGGTGATGGAGGAAGGTTGATGATGACGACGGCGACGGATTCCCCTCTCCGGAGCCCCGAACGGACTCCAGATCAGCCCTCCCGAGAGAGATTAGGGCTTGGCGGCGGCTCAGTATTGTAAAACGCGATGAATCCTTCTCTCTATTTTTTTCTCCCTGAACGTGAATATATAGAGTTGGAGTTGAGGTCGGTGGAGCACCAAGGGGCGCACGAGGCAAGGGGGCGCGCCCAGGGGTAGGCGCGCCCCCACCCTCGTGGATAGGGTATGGATCCCCTGGCCTTGATTATTTCTCCAGTATTTTTTACATATTCAAAAATTATTCTTCTTTGATTTTCAGGTCATTCCGAGAACTTTTATTTCTACACAAAAATAACACCATGGCAATTCTGCTGAAAACAACGTCAGTCTAGATTAGTTCCATTCAAATCATGCAAGTTAGAGTCCAAAACAAGGGCAAAAGTGTTTGGAAAAGTAGATACGATGGAGACGTATCAACTCCCCCAAGCTTAAACCTTTGCTTGTCCTCATGCAATTCAGTTGACAAACTGAAAGTGATAAAGAAAAACTTTTACAAACTCTGTTTGCTCTTGTTGTTGTAAATATGTAAAGCCAGCATTCAAATTTTCAGCAAAGATTATGAACTAACTATATTCACAATAACACTTAGGTCTCATGTTTACTCATATCAATGGCATAATCAACTAGCGAGCAATAATAATAAATCTCGTATGACAACACTTTCTCAAAACAATCATAATATGATATAACAAGATGGTATCTCGCTAGCCCTTTCTGAGACCGCAAAACATAAATGCAGAGCACCTCTGAAGATCAAGGACTGACTAAACATTGTAATTCATGGTAAAAGAGATCCGTCACAGTCATACTCAATGTAAACTTATAGTAATGCATGCAAATGACAGCGGTGCTCTCCAACTGGTGCTTTTTAATAAGAGGGTGATGACTCAACATAAAAGTAAATAGATAGGCCCTTTGCAGAGGGAAGCAGAGATTTGTAGAGGTGCCAGAGCTCGATTTTGAAATTGAGATAAATAATATTTTGAGTGGTATACTTTCATTGTCAACATAAAAACCGAGAGATCTCAATATCTTCCATGCTACACACATTATAGGCGGTTCCCAAGCAGAATGGTAAAGTTTATACTCCCCCTACCACCAACAAACATCAATCCATGGCTTGTCCCAAACAACGGGTGCCTCCAACTAACAACAATCCTAGGGGAGTTTTGTTTGCAATTATTTCAATTTGATTTGAGCATGTTACCAGCCATTTTCTCGTGAGTGAGGAGCGGAGTCCAGTCCTCTTGAGAATAACCCGCCTAGCATGGAAGATATAAACAACCCTAATTGATACATGAGGTATTCGAGCATACAAAATAGAATTTCATTTGAAGGTTTAGAGTTTGGCACATACAAATTTACTTGAAACGGAAGGTAGATACTGCATATAGGAAGGTATGGTGGACTCATATGGAATAACTTTAGGGTTTATGGAAGTGGATACACAAGCAGTATTCTCACTTAGTACAAGTGAATGCTAGAAAGAGAGTGGGAAGCGACTAGCTAGAGAGCGAAAACAGTCATGAACATGCATTAAGATTAATCAACACTGAATGCAAGCATGAGTAGGATATAATTCACCATGAACATAAATATCGTGGAGGCTATGTTGATTTTGTTTCAACTACATGCGTGAACATGTGCCAAGTCAAGCCACTCGAATCGTTCAAAGGAGGATATCACCCTATCATACCACATCACCACCATTTTAATAGCATGTTGGCACGCAAGGTAAACCATTATAAACTCCCACTACTAGGGAAAACCTTATAAATAGAACTTTAGCAGTAGCGGTAAAAAAAGCACGCTGGTGCTAAGTAGCAGTAGCGCGCCTATGCAAACCGCGCTGCAGATAAAGTTTTAGCAGTAGCGCGTCTTGTTCTAAACACGTTACTACTAAAATTCCCACGGCTTAGCTGATAGGCTACACATAGTAGTAGCGACCTATATCGAACCGCGCTACCGCTACTTTGTTTGTAGCAGCGCGTTTTAATCTAAACTCGCTATGCTAAAGGATATAAAATTAAATGGAAAGCAAATAGAAAGGTAATTGAAAATGAAAGAAATAGAATAAGGTGAAAGGAAAAAAATAAAATGTGAAGAAAACTAAATGAAAAGGGAGAAAAAGAGAAAGGAGTAGCAGTAGCGTGTATCCCAGAACACGTTGTAGCTAACGTAGCAGTAGCGTGCTCTCTGGAACGCGCTACTGCTACTTCTGACTTAACCACGGGGTTCGTCCTTCCCCACGGCCACTTCCCCCAAATCCAGCTCTCCACTCTTGCCGCCGCTATCGCCTGTCGGCCGCCGCGCGCTCTCCGCACACCCTCTACGCCGCCCCCGACCCCAGATTCAACGCCGCTCCCGCCCCCGACCTCAACGCCGCCCCAGACGCCGCCCCCGACCCCGACCTCGACGCCGCCATCCGCCGCGTGCCCGAGCCCCGACCCCGACCTCGACGCCGCCTGCCCCTCCCTCGTCGCACGCACCCGAGGTGAGCACGCCTGCTCCTCCCTCCCCCTATCTCTGCCTAGGGTTTCTTTATATTTTAGTTGCATCAAATTAGTTAGGGTTCATGTAAGGATGGAAACGAATCGGATGCGGATGCGGCTCAAATGAGTTAGGGTTCATGTAAGGGTGGAAACGAATCAAATTTCTAAGATGAATCATAAAACGAGTAAATTTTGACCAGTTATTTCGCTTTATAGTTGGATAATTGGAATATCCGCTACCACTTTCCACCCCTAGCTTCATCAAATTAGATGGTAATTAGGGCAGTAGTTCCTAGGTACTAATTAGTTAGTAAGAACTAGGTACTAATTAGGTACTAGTTTATTTTTATTTATAGTAAGTTTATTTTAATAAGAACTAGTTGAATTAATAGAACTAGTTAGTAAGAGCTTGTTGCTATTTTTTTAGTTAAAGCAATTTTTCCCGCATCGACGTGGACGATGCCTATCCCGCATCCTCGTCGTCGAGTCGGCGGAGGACGACACCTGCTTGACCAGATGGGCCATGTTCGGGATTGGGCTCCGTCGGGGTGGTACTGGGAGGCGCTACCTACCGGGGGCGCATGTTGGTGAGGATCCAGCCTGTCGTTGACCCGAACCTTTTTTGGTGGCGGTCGCGTGGGCCAGTGACGGTCCAGAGGCTCGAGGACCCCGCGAAGGTGGTGCGTCACCGTGTCAGTGAGGAGGACGCGCACGTCCGTCGCTACTTGTTTGTGTTGGAGCACAGGTTCTCCAATACCTGGCAGGTTCTCCAGGGATCTCACTTGAGCTATGATCCCGTGATGGTTCCTTCTCTGTGGGTGTCCATCGCCCGCGCCGATACCCGTCGTGTGCTAGGGTTTTAGTTGTATTAGTGATGTTATATGTATGACACTATTCAAGATGTATTAGTGATAATATTCGACGATGTACAGATGCATGAGATGATATACTTTTGCTTATTGAATGCATGCTAATTTGAGTCCTATAAGATATTTTGAAATGTATATCTTGTGTTGCTCAAATAGTATATGTTCTTGCCCAAGTGGCCAGTCATGTTTGCAGGTTACACCTCCGAGTGGCCTATGTTTTGCCGGAGTGTTGATTCATTTCCGTTCCGGAAATTTCAGGCGCTCGATATGTCCTATTTTAGCAAATGTCATGCCGGATTTTTCCGTGAATTTTGGCATGACTTGTGCCAGAATATGTAGGAAATATCGAGTGCCCCGGATTTGTGTGTTGAGTATCCTGGTAGTTGTCTTTGATCGATTTTCAATTAATGTTTTAACTATGAACATAGGAAATGTCTGACGACGAAAAGGATTTCGGTATTTGCAAATACTGCAAAGACAAGCGCGGTCTGTGTGACGGAATCTTCCTAGATGATGATAGGCGCTTCAGCATCAAGCTGGACGAGAACTTCGAAGTGGATACAGTAAGTCACAACGACAAGTCTTTTTTCGTAATTAAGCATGACATTTGCTTCATTTGCTTCAACTTATAATTTAAGCATGACATGAAGCATGAAAAGTCTTTTTTTACTATTCTACTAGCGTATCCCCTGCCATGCAAGAGTTTTTGTATTGGATAAGATAGGTTTCAGTCGTACTATGGAGGAAAAGAAAGTTTACTTGAAGACCGAGCATGGTTATATTTTCCACGCAAAATTATACAATTCAGACGACTACATCTATTTTGGATGCAAAACATGGCGAGCCCTATGCAAGACTTATGCATTTGAGCCTGGTATGGTTATCACCTTTGATATTCGTCCGGAAGATGATATTGAAGGTAATACCGACATCTGGGTCGATGTGCAGCCGCCTCTAGTTATACCATTATGTAAGTTTCTCAACCATATTTATGTCTTTGATATTGTTTATTCAAAAATAGTTGACAACTAATTTGTATTGTCAGCTTATTTCGGTGCAAGCAAACATGTCCAACGCTTGGTAGACAGGACCTATTACTGTCCCGGGGCTGAACTAAACTGCGAGGAGCTAAGTCATTATGTTTCATGGCTTGAGGATCTTGATACTGTCAAGACAACTTTTCTTCCTGCACTTAGAAATGTTAGTACGGAAAACGTGCGACCAATAGTGTTCGTAATGAACTACGGTCACATCTATTTAGGAAGGATGGTAAGATTTTTACTATTTGTCCTCAGTGCATCTTTTCCATACTTTATTTTTGAAGCTAAACTTCATTGCTAAGTATGTTACCATACGATGTTCTTCAACAGGGACTCCGGATGAATGTTGTGCCTTATGGGATCGAGACTAAAGGTACCATGAGTATTATTAGCTTACGGCCAAGATATCCTACAGATTACTTTAGTGCATTCAAGATTAGCGACGGATGCTTAATAGTGCAAGACTGGACCAAATGTGTGATGGAGAAGCGCAGAGAAGTACTAGGGGCAGCAAACAGATGCGCTACCCACGATTAGAAGACGGGTTCATCTGCATGCTCCAACTTGATCAAGGAGGATTGCTACACATGTTTTATGTTATTTTACCTAAGAGAGAGCAGCATGAGTGATTAGCTAGCTAGAAATGAGTTTGAGGATGATGATGTGCTACACTATTACTATGATGATAAAATAGCTAGTGTTGGTGGTAATGACTATGATGATTATTATTAGCTAGTGTTAGTGGTGATTAAATAAATACTGTTGGTGGTAATGACTATGATGATGATTAAATAGCTTGTGCTAGTGGATTAGATTCAAGTGGAGGCAACATGTGGTGCACATCGAAAGTACTACTAGTCCAAACTAAATCAAGTTTGGATTAGTAGTATACTTTTGACATGCACCACATATTGCCTCCACTTGAACCTAATCCACCTTCATTTGACACACTGTTATGGACATAATGATGTAAACCTCATAACTGGTATTGTACCAATATTTATACGATGGCGCATAAATACACTAAAAATAAAAAAATAAAAAATAATACTAGTAGCGATGGAGAGAAAGCACGCTGCCAGTAGTTACATTAGCAGTAGCGTGGGAGTGAACAAACGCTGCAGCTATTTGTCCTAGCAGTAGTGCGTGCGGGCATGTGTTACTGCTAAGCAATAGCTGTAGCACCTTATTAGTAGCGCGCCTACCCGCGCTACCAATGAGCACAAAACCAGCACTACTGCTAGGGTTTTCCCTAGTAGTGTCCTAGCAAATTAAGCATGTCATGGGCAACTATAATCTATAATTGTCATTGCAAACAAGTTTCATTCATAATAGGCTAAATCCGGAACGATGAACTAATCATATTTACAAAAACAAGAGAGGTCGAGTTCATACCAGCTTCTCTCATCTCAATCAGTCCATCATATATCGTCATTATTGCTTTTCACTTGCACAACCGAACGGTGTGGATAATAATAATAGTGCACGTGCATTGGACTAAGCTTTAATCTGCAAGCATTCAATATAAGGGAGAAGACAAGGTAATATGGGCTCTTAGTTAGATCAACAATAATGCATATAAGAGCCACTTTAACATTTTCATCATGGTCTTCTCCTCTCGGCCCCCAAAGAAAAGAAATAAAACTATTTACACGGGAAAGCTCCCAACAAACAAAAGAAGAACGAGAAATCTTTTTGGGTTTTCCTTTTTTTACTACTACTAAAAGCATGGAAAGTAAATTAGCTAAAAGCTACAACTATTTTGTATGTGTTTTTCTTAAGGTTTTTCAAACATGCAAGAAGAAAGCTGGAAAAGAAAATAAACTAGCATGGATATTATAATGAAAAAGTATGAGCACCGACAACTGGCATGAGTGTGTGGACATGAATGTAATGTTAGTGAGGAATACGTACTGCCCCAAGCTTAGGATTTTGTCCTAAGTTGGTCTATGGCCATGGCTGGCCTAGTGGACATCCAAAGTTCAAGCTGGGGTCGTACTGAGATGCATCAGCTACTGCCTGACGAGCTATAGCTTGGAGGCGAGCTGCCTCCGTCCTCCTCTCGTACTCGTTCGCCTCCTCCCTAGTTATAACATATCTCCCTTTTGTCTGAAAGTCAAAGAAAGCAGGAGCAGGGAGAGCAACACGGACAGTGCGACGCCTATCAAAGATTAGTCGGTACTGGAGAGGTTGTTCATTCCTCTCAATAAACTAATGGCGAACCATAACATTAAAATCTAGATAAGCAGGAGGCAACTCCATATCATTTTCGTGTACAGGTAGCTCAAGAAAATTAGCTAAACGGGTTGCATAAATTCTACCGAACAAATCTCCACTAATACTGTTATGATGCAACCTATGTGCAACAATGGCCCCCAAGTTGTATTGTTTATCTCCTAATACAACACTCTTGAGAACACTAAGATCGGGAACACACATGTGACATGCCTCATCCTTACCATTAATGCATCTACCTATAAAGAGAGCAAAATAATGTATGGCAGGAAAATGAATGCTCCCTATGGTAGCTTGTGTTATTTCTCAAGATTCCCCCATAGTGATACTAGCAAGAAATTCTTTAAATTCATATTTGCGAAGTTCACAAACATTACCCCACTATGGGAGTTTACAGGCAGTATTAAAATCTTCTAAGTCCATGGTATAAGATTTATCATATAGATCAAATAGGACGGTGTGAGAATTGCGTGATGATGTAAATTTAAACCTTCTCATAAAGGAATCAGTTAGGTGATAATATTGGGGGCACTTATCGGAAACGAAGCCCTCAAGTTCAGCATTACGCACATATGGGTCAAATTCCTCCTTAATTCCTGCTTGGACCATAAAACCTTCTGACGACCATTCACAAGGCCACACTTGAGCTTCTCTTGGTAGTTCATAGTTCGGCTCATGTATCGCGAGCCTGGGTTCTTGCTTCTTTGAGGAACCACCTTGATACATTTTCCTAAACATATTTCTTCCTCGAAGAACAATCCCCCAAAGCAGTTTTGTGAATGGAGCTTTGAGCAAGGAGATCGAAAATGGCAGCAAGATGAGCTAGAACTCGGGTTTGAGCTGGTGGAGGATTTTTCTGGAGGAAGACGAAGTGTGTGGGTGCAGGAATAATTGGAGGGGGCCACGAGGGGCCCATGAGGTAGGGGCACGCCCAGGGGGTAGGGCGCGCCCTGCACCCTCGTGGCTAGGTGGTTGCCCCCTCTGGTGTGTTCTCAGTGCCAGATATTCTTAAATATTCTACAAAAAATCATATTTCATTTTCGGGACATTTGGGGAACTTTTATTTTCAGGGTATTTTTTATGCAAGGATAATTCAAAAAATAGACAGAAAATACTATTTTTGCTTTATTTAATCTAAATAATAGAAATTAAAAATGAGGGCACAGAGAGTTGTGCTTTCTGACTTCATCCATCTCATGCTCATCAAAAGGAATCCACTAACAAGGTTGATCAAGTCTTGTTAACAAACTCATTTCGAATCACATCAAACTGGAGAATTTTCGAATAACACTAGGTTACCTCAACGGGGATATGCACATCCCCAACAATAAGAATATCATACTTCTTCTTGACAGTAGGAAGAGGAAATTCAAAACCTCCAATAATAATCATTGAAAATTTTCCAATAGAATTGATACTATGGACTTGAGGTTGTTTCCTCGGAAAGTGTACCGTATGCTCATTGCCATTAACATGAAAGGTGACATTGCCTTTGTTGCAATCAATAACAGCCCCTGCAGTATTCAGAAAGGGTCTACCAAGAATAATAGACATACTATCGTCCTTGGGAATATCAAGAATAACGAAGTTCGTTAAAATAGTAATGTTTGCAACCACAACAGGCACATCCTCACAAATACCGACAGATATAGCAGTTGATTTAGCAGCCATTTGCAAAGATATTTCAGTAGGTGTCCACTTATTCAAATCAAGTCTACGATATAAAGAGAGAGGCATAACACTAACACCGGCTCCAAGATCACATAAAGCAGTTTTAACATAGTTTCTTTTAATGGAGCATGGTATAGTTGGTACTCCTGGATCTCCTAGTTTCTTAGGTATTCCACCTTTAAAAGTATAATTAGCAAGCATGGTAGAAATTTCAGCTTCCGGTATCTTTCTTTTATTAGTAACAATATCCTTCATGTACTTAGCATAAGGGTTCATTTTAAGCATATCAGTCAAACGCATATGCAAGAAGATAGGTCTAATCATTTCAGCAAAGCGCTCAAAATCCTCATCATCCTTTTTCTTGGATGGTTTAGGAGGAAAAGGCATGGGTTTCTGAACCCATGGTTCCCTTTCTTTACTGTGCTTCCTAGCAACGAAGTCTCTCTTATCATAACGTTGGTTCTTTGATTATGGGTTATCAAGATCAACAGCAGGTTCAATCTCTACATCATTGTTATTGCTAGGTTGAGCATCAACATGAACATCATCATTAACATTATCAGTAGGTTCATGTTCATTACCAAATTGTGTTTCAGCATTAGAAATAGAAATATCATTGGGATTCTCAGGTGTGTCAACAACAGGTTCACTAGAAGCATGCAAAGCCCTATCAATTTTCTTTTTCTTCTTCTTAGAAGAACTAGGTGCATCAACATTAGTTCTCTGAGAATCTTGCTCAATTCTCTTAGGGTGGCCCTCAGGATACAAAGGTTCCTAAGTCATTTTACCCCCTCTAGTCACAACTCTAACAACATTATCATTTTTCTTATTATTTAATTCATTGAGCAAATCATTCTGAGCTTTAAGCACTTCCTCTACTTGAGTGGTAACGATAGAAGCATGTTTACTAATAATTTTAAGTTCACCATTAACTCTAGACATATAATCACTCAAGTGTTCAATCATATAATCATTACGTTTCAGTTGTCTACCAACATAAGCATTAAAGTTTTCTTGTTTAACAATAAAATTATCAAAGTCATCTAAGCATTGGCTAGCAGCCTTATAACGAGGAATATCACCTTCATCAAATCTATAGAGAGAATTTACCGTCACTACCTATGTCGGGTTATCAAGACCATGTATTTCTTCAATAGGTGGTAAATTCTTAACATCTTCAGCTTTAATACCCTTTCCTTTCATATATTTCTTTGCCTCTTGCATATCTAGGACTGAGAAATAGAATACCCCTTTTCTTCGGAGTTGGTTCAGGAAGTGTCCAATCATTTTCATTACTCAACATATTATTCAATAGAAATTCATCTTGATCAACTATTCTTTCCCTGAAAAGACAACCAACACAACTATCCAGGTGGTCTCTGGAAGCATCAGTTAGTCCATTATAAAAGATATCAAGTATTTCATTTTTCTTGAGAGGATGACCAGGCAAAGTATTAAGTAATTGGAGAAGCCTCCCCCAAGCTTGTGGGAGACTCTCTTCTTCAACTTGCACAAAATTATATACTTCCCTTAAGGCAGCTTATTTCTTATGAGCAGGGAAATATTTAGCAGAGAAGTAATAAATCATATCCTGGGGACTACGCACACAACCAGGATCAAGAGAATTAAACCATGTTTTAGCATCACCCTTTAATGAGAATGGAAACAACTTAAGGATAAAGTAATAGCGAGTTTCCTCATCATTAGTGAACAAGGTGGCTATATCATTTAATTTAGTAAGATGTGCCACAACAGTTTCAGACTCATAGCCATAGAAAGGATCAGATTCCACCAAAGTAATTAACTCAGGATCAACAAAGAAATCATACTCCTTATCGGAAATATAGATAGGTGAAGTAGCAAAAGCAGGGTCATGTTTCATTCTAGCATTCAAGGATTTTTATTTCAGCTTAGCTAACAATTTCTTAAGATCATATCTATCATTGCAAGCTAAAAATTCTCTAGTAGTTTCTTCATCCATAACATAACTCTCAGGCACAACACGCAATTCATATCTAGGGGGAGAATCTTCATCATAACTTTCATCAATATTATCAGTTTCAATAATTTCATTCTCTCTAACCCTAGCAAGTTGTTCATCAAGAAATTCACCTAATGGCATAGTATTATCAAGCATAGAAGTAGTTTCATCATAAGCATCATGCAAAGCAGAAGTGGCATCATCAATAACATGCGACATATCAGAATGAATATCAGGAGTAGGTGTCGCAAGTTTACTCAAAACATAAGGTGAATCAAGTGCAGACCTAGATGGCAGTTCCTTACCTCCCCTCATAGTTGAGGGAAAAATCTTGGTTCTTTCATCTTTCAAGTTCCTCATAGTGATCAACAAATATAAATACCAAGTGACTCAAAGAATAGAGCTATGCTCCCCGGCAACGGCGCCAGAAAATAGTCTTGATAACCCACAAGTATAGGGGATCGCAACATTTTTCGAGGGTAGAGTATTCAACCCAAATTTATTGATTCGACACAAGGGGAGCCAAAGAATATTCTCAAGTATTAGCAGCTGAATTGTCAATTCAACCACACCTGGAAAACTTAATATCTGCAGCAAAGTATTTAGTAGCAAAGTAGTATGGAAGTAACGGTAACATTAGCAGTTTTGTAATGGTTGTAACAGTGGCAATGGAAAAGTAACTAAGCAAAGGTCAATATGTGAAAAGCTCGTAGGCAATGGATCAGTGATGGATAATTATGCCGAATGCGATTCCTCATGCAACAGTTATAACATAGGGTGACACAGAACTAGCTCCAGTTCATCAATGTAATGTAGGCATGTATTTCGAATATAGTCATACATGCTTATGGAAAAGAACTTGCATGACATCTTTTGTCCTACCCTCTCGTGGCAGCGGGGTCCTGATACATCTCCAACGTATCTATAATTTTTGATTATTCCATGCTATCATATATTCTGTTTTGGATGTTTAATGGGCTTTATTTTACACTTTTATATTATTTTTGGGACTAACCTATTAACCCAAGGCCCAGTGCAAATTGCTGTTTTTTTGCCTATTTTAGTGTTTCGCGGAAAAGGAATATCAAACGAAATGAAACCTTCGGGAGACTTATTTTTGGAACAAACATGATCCGGAGGACTTGGAATGGACGTCAAGAAACAAACAAGGAGCCCACGAGGCAGGGGGCGCGCCTACCCCCTGGGCGCGCCCTCCCCCTCGTGGCTCAACTGACCAACTTCTTCCTCCTATATATACTCATATACCCTGAAAACAACCAGGAGCACCACAAAACCCTATTTCCACTGCCGCAACCTTCTATACCCAAGAGATCCATCTTGGAGCCTTATCTGGAGCTCCACCGGAGGGGGCATCGATCACGGAGGGCCTCTACATCAACTCCATGGCCCCTCCGATGATGTGTGGGTAGTTTACTTCAGACCTTCGGGTCCATAGCTATTAGCTAGATGGCTTCTTCTCTCTCTTTGGATCTCAATACAAAGTTCTCCTCGATCTTCTTGGAGATCTATTCGATGTAACTCTTTTTGCGGTGTGTTTGTCGAGATCCGATGAATTGTGGGTTTATGATCAAGTCTATCTATGAACAATATTTGATTCTTCTCTGAAATCTTTTATGTACGATTGGTTATCTTTGCAAGTCTCTTCGAATTACCAGTTTGGTTTGGCCTACTAGATTGATCTTTCTTGCAATGGGAGAAGTGCTTAGCTTTGGGTTCAATCTTGCGGTGCTCGATCCCAGTGAAAGAAAAGGAAAAGACACGTATTGTATTGTTGCCATCGAGGATAAAAAGATGGGGTTTATATCATATTGCTTGAGTTTATCCGTCTACATCATGTCATCTTACCTAATGCGTTACTCTGTTCTTATGAACTTAATACTCCAGATGCATGCTGGATAACGGTCGATGTGTGGAGTAATAGTAGTAGATGCAGGCAGGAGTCGGTCTACTTGTCACGGACGTGATGCCTATACACATGATCATGCCTAGATATTCTCATAATTATTCACTGTTCTATCAATTGCTCGACAGTAATTTGTTCACCCATCGTAATACTTATGCTATCTTGAGAGAAGCCACTAGTGAAACCTATGGCACCTGGGTCTATTCTCCTTTATATTAATCTTTCGTCAACAAGCTATTTCTATTACCTTTTATTTTGCAATCTTTCCTTTTAATCTTTATCATAAAAATACCAAAAATATTATCTTATCATCTCTATCAGATCTCACTCTCGTAAGTGACCGTGAAGGGATTGACAACCCCTTTATCGCGTTGGTTGTGAGGTTCTTATTTGTTTGTGTAGGAACGAGGGACTTGCGTGTGGCCTCCTACTGGATTGATACCATGGTTCTCAAAAACTAAGGGAAATACTTATGCTACTTTGCTGCATCACCCTTTCCTCTTCAAGGGAAAACTAACGCAGTGCTCAAGAGGTAGAAGGTCCTATTGGAAACTAAGGGATATTAATGCCTCCTTTTAATAGAGTACCGGACCAAAGAATTAACACTTAGTGAATACATGAACTCCTCAAACTACGGTCATCACAGGTAAGTATCCCGATTATTGTCACTTCGGGGCTAACGGATCATAACATATAATAGGTGACTATATACTTTCAAGATAGGATCAAGAACTCACATATATTCATGAAAACATAAGAGGTTCAGATCTGAAATCATGGCACTCAGCCCTAGTGACAAGCATTAAGCATAGCAAAGTCATAGCAACATCAATCTCAGAACATAATGGATACTAGGGATCAATCCCTAACAAAACTAACTCGATTACATGATAAATCTCATCCAACCCATCACTGTCCAGCAAGCCTACGATGGAATTACTCACGCACGGTGGTGAGCATCATGAAATTGGTGATGGAGGAAGGTTGATGATGACGACGGTGACGGATTCCCCTCTCCGGAGCCTCGAACGGACTCCAGATCAGCCCTCCCGAGAGAGATTAGGGCTTGGCGGCGGCTCAGTATCGTAAAACGCGATGAATCCTTCTCTCTGATTTTTTTCTCCCCGAACGTGAATATATAGAGTTGGTGTTTCGGTCGGTGGAGCACCAGGGGGCCCACGAGGCAGGGGGCGCGCCCCCACCCTCATGGACAGGGTGGGGGCAGTGTTCCTATTTTATATAAATAATTGATCTCTCATGCTTCACTTGTATTATTTTGAGAGTCCTTTAGAACAACATGATAATTTGCTTTGGTTATAAAATTTAAATACTAAAGAGAAGTTGGATGCTTGATAGTTGTTTTGAGATATAAAGGTGGTAATATTAGAGGTGTGCTAGTTGAGTAATTGTGAAATTGAGAAATACTTGTGTTGAAGTTTGCAAGTTCTGTAGCATGCACGTATGGTAAACGTTGTGTGACAAATTTGAAGAATGGGGTGTTCTTTGATTGCTTTCCATATAAGTGGCGGTCGGGGACGAGCGATAGTCCTTTCCTACCAATCTACCCCCCTAGGAGCATGCATGTAGTGCTTGGTTTTGATGACTTATAGATTTTTGCAATAAGTATGCGAGTTCTTTATGACTAATGTTGAGTCCATGGATTATACACACTCTCACCCTTCCATCATTGCTAGCCTCTTCGATACCGTGCATTGCCCTTTCTCACCTTGAGAGTTGGTGCAAACTTCGCCGGTGCATCCAAACCCCGTGATATGATACGCTCTATCACACATAAGCCTCCCTATATCTTCCTCAAAACAGCCACCATACCTACCTATTATGGCATTTCCATAGCCATTCCGAGATATATTGCCATGCAACTTTCCACCGTTCCATTTATTATGACACGCGTCATCATTGTCATATTGCTTTCCATGATCATGTAGTTGACATCATATTTGTGGCAAAGCCACCATGCTTAATTTTTTCATACATGTCACTCTTGATTCATCACAATCCCGGTACACCGCCGGAGGCATTCACATAGAGTCATATTTTGTTCTAAGTATCGAGTTGTAATTCTTGAGTTGTAAGTAAATAAAAGTGTGATGATCATCATTAGAGCATTGTCCCATGTGAGGAAAGGATGATGGAGACTATGATTCCCCCACAAGTCGGGATGAGACTCCGGACGAAAAAAGAGGCCATACAAAAAAGAGAAGAATGTCCAAATAAAAAAATGAGAGAAAAAGAGAGAAGGGACAATGTTATTATCCTTTTTACACACTTGTGCTTCAAAGTAGCACCATGATCTTCATGATAGAGAGTCTCTTATTTTGTCACTTTCATATACTAGTGGGAATGTTTCATTATAGAACTTGGATTTTATATTCCAATGATGGGCTTCCTCAAATGCCCTAGGTCTTCGTGAGCAAGCAAGTTGGATGCACACCCACTTAGTTCCTTTGATGAGCTTTCATATATTTATAGCTCTAGTGCATCCGTTGCATGGCAATCCCTACTCCTTGCATTGACATCAATCGGTGGGCATCTCCATAGCCCATTGATTAGCTGCATCAATGTGAGACTTTCTCCCTTTTTGTCTTCTCACACAACCTCAATCATTATATTCTATTCCACCCATAGTGCTATGTCCATGGCTCGCGCTCATATATTGCATAAAAGTTGAAAGTGTTTGAAAAGGCTAAGTATGAAACAATTGCTTGGCTTGTCATCGGGGTTGTGCATGATGAGAGCATTTTGTGTGACAAAAATGAAGCATGGCCAAACTATATGATTTTGTAGGGATAAGCTTTCTTTGGCTATGGTATTTTGATAAGACATAATTGCTTGGTTAGCATACTTGTAGTATTACTATTTTTATGTCAACAATAAACTTTTATCTTCAATCTTTTGGATCTGAACATTCATGCCACAATAGAGAAAATTACATTGAAGAATATGCTAGAAAGCATTCCACATCAAAAATTCTATTTTTATCATTTACCTACTCGAGGACGAGCAGGAATTAAGCTTGGGGATGCTTGATACGTCTCCAACGTATCTATAATTTTAATTGTTCCATGCTATTATATATTCTGTTTTGGATGTTTAATGGGCTTTATTTTACACTTATATATTATTTTTGGGACTAACCTATTAACCCAAAGCCTAGTGCAACTTGATGTTTTTTTGCCTATTTCAGTGTTTCACAGAAAAGGAATATCAAACGGAATCCAAACGGAATGAAACCTTTGGGAGAGTTATTTTTGGAACAAACGTGATCCAGAGGACTTGGAGTGGACGTCAAGAAACAAACGAGGAGTCAACGAGGCAGGGGGCGTGCCTACCCCCTGGGCGCGCCCCTCGTGGCTCAACTGACCTACTTCTTCCTCCTATATATACTCATATGCCCTGAAAACAACCAGGAGCACTATGAAACCCTATTTCCACCGCTGCAACCTTCTGTGCCCAAGAGATCCCATCTTGGGGCCTTTTCCGGAGCTCCACCGGAAGGGGCATCGATCATGGAGGGACTCTACATCAACTCCATGGCCCCTCCGATGATGTGTGAGTAGTTCACTTCAGACCTCTGGGTCCATAGCTATTAGCTAGATGTCTTCTTCTCTCTCTTTGGATCTCAATACAAAGTTCTCCTCGATCTTCTTGGAGATCTATTCGATGTAACTCTTTTTGCGGTGTGTTTGTCGAGATCCGATGAATTGTGGGTTTATGATCAAGTCTATCTATGAAAAGTATTTGATTCTTCTCTGAAATCTTTTATGTATGATTGGTTATCTTTGCAAGTCTCTTCGAATTATCAGTTTGGTTTGGCCTACTAGATTGATCTTTCTTGCAATGGGAGAAGTGCTTAGCTTTGGGTTCAATCTTGCGGTGCTCGATCCCAGTGACAGAAAGGGAAATGACACGTATTGTATTGTTGCCGTCGAGGATAAAAATATGGGATTTATATCATATTGCTTGAGTTTATCCCTCTACATCATGTCATCTTACCTAATGCGTTACTCTGTTCTTATGAACTTAATACTCTAGATGCATGCTGGATAGCGGTCGATGTGTGGAGTAATAGTAGTAGATGCACGCAGTAGTCGGTCAACTTGTCACGGAGGTGATGCCTATATACATGATCATGCCTAGATGTTCTCATAATTATTCACTTTTCTATCAATTGCTCGACAGTAATTTGTTCACCCACCGTAATAGTTATGCTATCTTGAGAGAAGCCACTAGTGAAACCTATGGCCCCGGGTCTATTCTCCTTTATATTAATCTTCCGTCAACAAGCTATTTCTATTACCTTTTATTTTTCAATCTTTACTTTTAATCTTTATCATAAAAATACCAAAAATATTATCTTATCATCTCTATCAGATCTCACTCTCGTAAGTGACCGTGAAGGGATTGACAACCCCTTTATCGCGTTGGTTGCGAGGTTCTTAATTGTTTGTGTAGGTACGAGGGACTTGCGTGTGGCCTCCTACTGGAGTAATACCTTAGTTCACAAAAACTGAGGGAAATACTTATGCTACTTTGTTGCATCACCCTTTCCTCTTCAAGGGAAAACCAACGTAGTGCTCAAGAGGTAGGAGGTCCTATTGGAAACTAAGGGATATTAATGCCTCCTTTTAATAGAGTACCGAACCAAAGCATTAACACTTAGTGAATACATGAACTCCTCAAACTACGGTCATCACAGGTAAGTATCCCGATTATTGTCACTTCAGGGTTAACGGATCATAACACATAATAGGTGACTATAGAATTTCAAGATAGGATCAAGAACTCACATATATTCATGAAAACATAATAGGTTCAGATCTGAAATCATGGCACTCAGGCCCTAGTGACAAGCATTAAGCATAGAAAAGTCATAGCAACATCTATCTTAGAACATAATGGATACTAGGGATCAAACCCTAACAAAACTAACTCAATTACATGATAAATCTCATCCAACCCATGACCGTCCAACAAGCCTACGATGGAATTACTCACGCACGACGGTGAGCATCATGAAATTGGTGATGGAGGAAGGTTGATGATGACGACGGTGGTGGATTCCCCTCGCCGGAGCCCCGAACGGACGCCAGATCATCCCTCCCGAGAGAGATTAGGGCTTGGCGGCGGCTCAGTATCGTAAAATGCGATGAATCATTCTCTCTGATTTTTCTCCCCAAACGTGAATATATAGAGTTGGAGTTGAGGTCGGTGGAGCACCAAGGGGCCCACGAGGTAGGTGTCGCGCCCAGGGGGGTAGGCGCCCCCCCACCCTCGTGGACAGGGTGTGGGCCCCTAGCCTTGATTCTTTCGCCAGTATTTTTTATATATTCCAAAAATATTCTCTGTTGATTTTCAGGTCATTTCGAGAACTTTAATTTCTGCACAAAAATAACACCATGGCAATTCTGCTGAAAACTGCGTCAGTCCGGGTTAGTTCCATTCAAATCATGCAAGTTAGAGACCAAAACAAGGGCAAAAGTGTTTGGAAAAGTAGATATGATGGAGACGTATCACGCGACGTCTTCCCAGTGCGGAGGAAGTACTCCGACTCCTCCACCTCGCAGCACTTGACATACCGATCTGCCTCTTGCTGGCGGACGCGCGCGTCCGATCTTGCCATTTCGTTGGGCGCCCACCGGAGCTCCTTGTCGGTGGCACGCTGGAGCTTATCGGCCCACCTCCACGCAGCGACGAGGTGCCCTACGCCTATGACCTTCCTCGTGAAGTACCCGTCTTCGTACACCTCCTCGGCATGACGACGCGCCCGCCCCCAAAGCTCCGCGGCCTCCTTTTTCCAGGCGGCATCATGGGCTTTATAGGCCGCCTGGTACCTGGCTTCCTCCTCTGCCATCTCCTTCTTGAACTCCACTTGCCTGGCTTTCTCACCCGGCGGCAGTGACTTCCACAAACAAATATTATAGGCCCCAAAACCAATCCACAGTTGGGTGCTCCGACACAACCTCATCAGGCGGCGTGTAGGGGGTCGTCGTCGCTTCTAATCGAGTGAGCGTCCTCGGGGGGCGGTGACTCCTCATCGACACATGGGCAGACCGGCAGCGCCATGGCAGAGATTTGAGAGAGAGAGAGGGCGAGCGAGGGGAGGATGCAGATGAGAATGCAGGCGGGACGAGGTGAGCAAGGTAGTATTTATTGGTGGCCGGAATTTATGAGTACTGTAGTTTGAATTACACACGATTCCCGCGGCAAAATCCGTGTGTGAACATAATAGCTAAAATCCATGTGTGAACATAATAGCTAACTCTTTCCAATGTAGAACCGTGTCTGATTAATGATCCCCGCCATTCACCTACCAAACCTCGAGCCGCGAGATAGACTGCCAATCGTGTGGGGGCGGTGGTCTTGCCAGATCTTTTAAAAAAAATTGAACACAAGATATTTACATCGTCTGATGATTTTTTAACTCGCACACAAATACACAAAAATATGATTTTTCAAACCATTTTTGTTAGGCATTGCATGTAGATGTAGTTCAAATTTTAATTACGGTCATTAAATGGTTAGAAAATCACTTAAATGTCTTTAAAAGGTCAAATGACCCCTGAAAATTTCCAATTTTTCACATGACAGTTGTATTAGTGCACATTAAACATAGGAAACAATTTGAAGATTGTAAGAGGAAGCTATCTCCCGTCCGTCAGCGAACATGCATTATTCCCTCTCGGAACCACGAACTCCTAGTGAGTTGCTCCGAATTGTGAGGGGCGTGTGTCTGAACTTTCGTCAAACAGGTCAATTTTTTTACCACATCATCTTCGTGGCATGACATTAAATCAGAAAAGGTTTCATGTTTTTCTGATCATTTTTTAATTTTTTGGAATTAAAATGCCATGGCATGCACTCCATGCTTGTGCCCATGCCTTGACACCAATATGTTTGAAATTTCCTTATAATTTACCGCACATGAAATTAATTCGCACACAAGTACACAAAAATATGATTTTTCAAACCGTTTTGGTTAGGCGTTGCATGTAGATGTAGTTCAAATTTGAATTACGGCCATTAAATGGTTAGAAAATCACTTAAATGTCTTGAGAAGGTCAAATGACCCCTGAAATTTACCATTTTTCACATGACAGCTGCACGTTAAACATAGGAAAAAAAATTGAAGGCCGTAAGAGGAAGCTATCTCCCGTTCGTCATCAAACATGCATTGTTCCCTCTCGAAACCATGAACCTGCTAGCGAGTTGCTCCGGTTTGTGAGGGGCGTGTGTCCAAACGTTCGTCAAACATGCCAATTTCTTTACCACATCATCTTGGTGGCATGAGATTACATCAACCAAGGTTTCATGTGTTTCTGATCATTTTTCTATTTTTTTGAATTAAAATGCCATGTCACTCCATGCATACATATGCATGTGTCCATGTCGTGAGACCAATATGTTTGAAAATTCCTTCTAATTTACTGCACATGCATGGAATTAACTCGCACACAAGTACACATATATGATTTTTCAAACCGTTTTGGTTAGGCGTTGCATGTAGATGTAGTTCAAATTTTAATTATGGCCATTAAATGGTTAGAAAATCACTTAAATGTCTTTAAAAGGTCAAATGATCCCTGAAATTTACCAAATTTTCACATGACAGTTGTATTAGTGCATGTTAAACGTAGGAAAAAAATTGAAGGCCGTAAGAGGAAGCTATCTCCCGTTCGTCATCAAACATGCATTGTTCCCTCTCGGAACCACGAACCTTCTAGCGAGTTGCTCCGGTTTGTGAGGGGCGTGTGTCCAAACGTTCATTAAACATGCCAATTTCTTAACCACATCATGTTGGTGGCATGACATTACATCAACCAAGGTTTCATATGTTTTTGATCAGTTTTCTATCTTTTTGAATTAAAATGCCATGTCACTCCATGCATACGTATCCATGTGTCCATGTCGTGAGACCAATATGTTTGAAAATTCTTTCTAATTTACTGCACATGGAATTAACTCGCACACAAGTACACATATATGATTTTTCGACCCGTTTTGGTTAGGTGTTGCATGTAGATGTAGTTAAAATTTGAATTACGGTCATTAAATGGTTAGAAGATCACTCAAATGTCTTTAAAAGGTCAAATGACCCCTAGAATTTTCCAAAATTTCACATTACAGTTGTAGTAGTGCACGTTAGACGTATAAAATTTGAAGGCCATAAGAGGAGGCTATCTCCCGTTCGTCATCAAACATGCATTGTTCCCTCTCGGAACCACGAACCTTCTAGCGAGTTGCTCCGGTTTGTGAGGGGTGTGTGTCCAAACTTTCGTCAAACATGCCAATTTATTTACCACATCATCTTGGTGGCATGACATTACATCAACCAAGGTTTCATGTGTTTCTGATTTTGTTTTTGGAATTAAAATGCCATGCCACTCCATGCATACGTATTCATGCATATGTGTCCATGTCGTGATACAAATATGTTTGAAAATTCCTTCTAGTTTACTTACATCAACCAAGGTTTCATGTGTTTCTGATTTTGTTTTTGCAATTAAAATGCCATGCCACTCCATGCATACGTATTCATGCATATGTGTCCATGTCGTGATACAAATATGTTTGAAAATTCCTTCTAGTTTACTTACATCAACCAAGGTTTCATGTGTTTCTGATTTTGTTTTTGCAATTAAAATGCCATGCCACTCATACGTATTCATGCATATGTGTCCATGTCGTGATACAAATATGTTTGAAAATTCCTTCTAGCGTAGCATGAAGATGGTCTCCCTCAAGCAACCCTGCAACCAAATAACAAATAGTCTCTTGTGTCCCCAACACACCCAATACAATGGTAAATTGTATAGGTGCACTAGTTTGCCGAAGAGATGGTGATACAAGTGGTATATGGATGGTAGATAAAGGTTTTTGTAATCTGAAAATATAAAAACAGCAAGGTAACTAATGATAAAAGTGAGCACAAACGGTATTGCAATGCTAGGAAACAAGGCCTAGAGTTCATACTTTCACTAGTGCAAGTTCTCTCAACAATAGTAACATAATTGGATCACATAACTATCCCTCAACATCAGGGCCGGGCCGGAAAAATCTAGGACCCTGTGCGAAACTAAAAAATGAGGCCCTATTTTACTAAAAAAAATAACGAGCAATTATAATGTATATAACCCTAAAAAAGCAATTATAATGTATATGATATAATATCTTATCAGACTAATGTTTCCTCGTGATGACTAAAATCAGTATTATAGAAACACAAGATACAAAACATGAATAAAACAAAATTAAACTGATACCACAGCAGATACAAATTGGATGTTACGCGTGAATGTTAGGCAATTAGACGAACCATTTAACTCACCTGGTCTCTAATTAGAAATTAGGAGTAGGAGCCAAAGTTAATCAGAAAGAAGGACTTTCCAATGGGAAGCTACCTGTTTTGGGGAGAGGATCAGAGGAACTGTTGCCATGCCGCCCGTCTCCAGTGTTCTGTAGTCTGGAACTGTCGCCCTGCTGCCCCTCGCCGGTGTTCTGGAGTCTGGAACTGTCGCGGATCGATCCAACGATCCAGTTTCCAATGATCCGATCGACCAGCGTCGTAACTTGTCAGAACTGTCGCCGAGGCCGATCGATCCGACCATGGATGATCATGTTTCCTATAGGCCATAGCCTATAGAGTGCTTTTGCTTGTTTGCGATCCGTCGATCGATCCGATGATTCAGTTTCCTTTCTTTTAGGGTTCACGATCTCCAATTCCTAATTCCTATCAAGAGCGCTGCAAGGGTTTTCTTTTTTACGGGAAGCAATGCTTTTTTTGAAGGGGGAAGCAGTGCTGTAGCGGCTTTTTTTATTGACGGTAGTTTTTTTGAGACAATTTTATTGATGGTAGTGCTGCAGCGGCTGATCGATCCGACGCTCGACGCCTCGAGGCTCGACTCACGCGCACGCACTAGCGGCCCAGCGCCCAGGAACATGTAACATATCATAGGCCTATAAAAGAACTTGAGGCCCCAAAATTTTATGGGCCCTATGCGGGCCGCACGTTTTGCACAACTATGGGCCCGGCCCTGCTCAACATGCAACAGAGAGTCACTCCAAAGTCACTAATAGTAGAGAACAAACGAAGAGATTATGGTAGGGTACGAAACCACCTCAAAGTTATTCTTTCCAATCAATCCGTTGGGCTATTACTATAAGTGTCACAAACAGCCCTAGAGTTCGTACTAGAATAACACCTTAAGATACAAATCAACCAAAACCCTAATGTCACCTAGATACTCCAATGTCACCTCAATTATCCATGGGTATGATTATACGATATGAATCACACAATCTCAGATTCATCTATTCAACCAACACAAAGTACTTCAAAGAGTGCCCCAAAGATTCTACCGGAGAGTCAAGACGAAAACATGTGCCAACCCCTATGCATAGGTTCATGGGTTGAACCTGCAAGTTGATCACCAGAACATACATCAAGTGAATCAATAGAATAACCCATTGTCACCACGGTTATCCCACACAAGACATACAGCAAGTGTTCTCAAATCCTTAAAGACTCAATCTGATAAGATAACTTCAAAGGGAAAACTCAATCCATTACAAGAGAGTAGAGGGGGAGAAACATTCATAAGATCCAACTATAATAGCAAAGCTCGCGATACATCAAGATCGTATCACCTCAAGAACACGAGAGAGAGAGAGATCAAACACATAGCTACTGGTACATACCCTTAGCCCCGAGGGAGAACTACTCCCTCCTCATCATGGAGAGCACCAGGATGATGAAGATGGCCACCGGAGAGGGACCCCCCCTCTGGCAGGGTGCCGGAACGGGTCTAGATTGGTTTTCGGTGGCTACGGAGGCTTCTGGCGGTGAAACTCCCGATCTATTGTGCTCCCCGATAGTTTTAGGGTATATGGATATATACATATAGGCGGAAGAAATGCGTAGGGGAGCCACGAGGGTGGTGGGCGCGCCCCCTGCCTCGTGGCTCCCTCGTTTCTTTCCTGACGTGCACTCCAAGTGTATCGGGTAGATTTCCTTCCAAAAATAACCTCTCCAGAAGGTTTCATTCCGTTTCGACTCCGTTTGATATTACTTTTCTGCGAAACACTGAAACAAGGGAAAAACAGAAACTGGCACTGGGCTCTGGGTTAATAGGTTAGTCCCAAAAATCATATAAAATAGCATATAAATGCATATAAAACATCCAAGGTTGATAATATAATAGCATGAAACAATCAAAAATTATAGATACGTTGGAGACGTATCAGCATCCCCAAGCTTAATTCCAGCTCGTCCTCGAGTAGGTAAATGATAAAAACAGAATTTTTGATGTGGAATGCTACCTAACATATTTCTCTAAGTAATTCTCTTCATTTTGGCATGAATGTTCAGATCCATAAGATTCAAGACAAAATTTTAATATTGACATAGAAATAATAATACTTCAAGCATACTAACTAAGCAATTATGTCCTCTCAAAATAACATGGCCAAAGAAAGTTCATCCCTACGAAATCATATAATTTAGTCATGCTCCATTTTCGTCTCACAAGAATGCTCTCATCATGCACAATCCCGATGACAAGCCAAGCAATTGTTTCATACTTTAGTAATCTCAATCTTTATAAACCTTCATGCAATACATGAGCGCGAGCCATGGATATATCACTATGGGTGGAATAGAATATGATGATGGGGGTTATGTGGAGAAGACAAAAAGGAGAAATTTTCACATCAACGAGGCTAATCAATGAGCTATGGAGATGCCCATCGATTGATGTTAATGCAAGGAGTTGGGATTGCCATGCAACTGATGCACTAGAGCTATAAATGTATGAAAGCTCAACAAAAGAAACTAAGTGGGTGTGCATCCAATTTGCTTGCTCATGAAGACCTAGGGCACTTGAGGAGGCCCATTGTTGGAATATACAAGCCAAGTTCTATAATGAAAAATTCCCACAAGTATATGAAAGTGATAAAACAAGAGACTCTCTATCATGAGGATTATGGTTCTACTTTGAAGCACAAGTGTGGTAAAGGATAGTAGCATTGTCCCTTCTCTCTTTTTCTCTCATTTTTTGGGCCTTCTCTTTCATTTTTGTGGCCTTTCTCTTTTTTTCTGGGCCTTCTCTTTTTTATGGCCTTTTTTTATTCATCACTTGGGACAATGCTCTAGAAAATGATGATCATCACACTTCTATTTATTTACAACTCAATGATTACAACAAATACTAGAACAAAGTATGACTCTATATGAATGCCTCCGGCGGTGTACCGGGGTTGCGATGAATTAAGAGTGACATGTATGAAAAATTATGAATGGTGGCTTTGCCACAAATACGATTTCGACTACATGATTATGCAAGGCACTATGACATTGATGAAGTGTGTCATAATAAGTGGAACGATGGAAAGTTGCATGGCAATATATCTCGGAATGGCTATGGAAATGCCATAATAGGTAGGTATGGTGGCTGTTTTGAGGAAGATATAAGGAGGTTTATGTGTGAAAGAGCGTATCATATCACGGGGTTTGGATGCACCGGTGAAGTTTGCACCAACTCTCAATGTGAGAAAGGGCAATGCACGGTACCGAAGAGGCTAGCAATGATGGAAGGGTAAGAGTGCATATAATCCATGGACTCAACATTAGTCATAAAGAACTCACATACTTATTGCAAAAATCTAAAAGTCATCAAAAACCAAGCATTGCGCGCATGCTCCTTGGGGGATAGATTGGTAGGAAAAGACCATCGCTCGTCCCCGACCGCTACTCATAAGGAAGACAATCAAATAACACCTCATGTTTCAAATTTGTTACACAACGTTTATCATATGTGCATGCTACGGGACTTGCAAACTTCAACACAAGTATTCCTCAAATTCATAACTACCTGACTAGCACAACTTTGATATCACTATCTCCATATCTGAAAACAATCATCAAGTATCAAACTTCTCTTAGTATTCAATGCACTTATATGAAAGTTTTTATTATATCCCTCTTGGATGCCCATCATATTAGGACTAGTTTCATAACCAAAGAAAATTACCATGCTGTTTAGGACTCTCAAAATATTATAAGTGAAGCATGAGAGTTCATCTATTTCTATAAAATAAAACCAGCACCGTGCTCTAAAAGGATATAAGTGAAGCACTAGAGCAAATGACAAACTACTCCAAAAAGATATAAGTGAAGATCAACGAGTAGTTAAATAATTATGCAACTATGTGAAGACTCTCTAACATTTAAGAATTTCAGATCTTGGTATTTTATTCAAACAGAAAGCAAAATTAAATAAAATAAAATGACGCTCCAAGCAAAACACATATCATGTGGTGAACAAAAATATAGCTCCAAGTAAAGTTACCGATGAACGAAGATGAAAGAGGGGATGCCTTCCGGGGCATCCCCAAGCTTAGGCTCTTGGTTGTCCTTGAATATTACCTTGGGGTGCCTTGGGCATCCCCAAGCTTAGGCTCTTGCCACTCCTTATTCCATAGTCCATCGAATCTTTACCCAAAACTTGAAAACTTCACAACACAAAACTTAACAGAAAACTCATAAGCTCCGTTAGTATAAGAAAATAAATCACCACTTAGATACTGTTGTGAACTCATTATAAATTCATATTGGTGTAATATCTACTGTATTCCAACTTATGTATGGTTCATACCCTCTGATACTACTCATAGATTCATCAAAATAAGCAAACAACACATCGAAAACAGAATCTGTCAAAAACAGAATAGTCTGTAGTAATCTGGATCAAATGTATACTTATGGAACTTATAAAATTATCAAATAAATTGCTGGACGTGAGTAATTTATCTATTAATCATCTGCAAAAATAATTAACTAAATAGCACTCTCCAATAAAAAATGGCAGCAATTCTCGTGAGCGCTAATGTTTCTGTTTTTTTACAGCAAGATCAACAAGACTTTCCCCAAGTCTTCCCAAAGATTCTACTTGGCACAAACACTAATTAAAAGCATAAAACCAGATCTAACCAGAGGCTAGATGAATTATTTATTACTAAACAGGAGCAAAAAGCAAGGAACAAAAATAAAATTGGGTTGCCTCCCAACAAGCGCTATCGTTTAACGCCCCTAGCTAGGCATGATGATTTCAATGATGCTCACATAAGGCATAAGAATTGAAAGAGAGCATCATGAAGAATATGACTAGCACATTTAAGTCTAACACACTTCCTATGCATAGGGATTTTGTGAGCAAACAACTTGTGGGAACAATAATCAAATTGCATAGGAAGGTAAAACAAGCAAAACTTCAAAATTTTAAGCACATGGAGAGGAAACTTGATATTATTGCAATTCCTACAAGCATATATTCCTCCCTCATAATAATTTTCAGTAGAATAATGAATGAATTCAACAATATAAATATCACACAAAGCATTCTTTTCATGATCTACAAGCATAGAATTTTTATTACTCTCCACCTAAGCAAATTTCTTCTCATGAATAGTAGTGGGAGCAAACTCAACAAAGTAACTATCATGGGATTGAAAATTGAAATCAAGATGACAAGTTTAATTGTTATCATTATTCTTTAAAGCATACGTGTTATCACAATAATCATCATAGATAGGAGGCATGCTTTCATCATGGTAAATTTGCTCATCAAAGCTTGGGGGACAACAAATATCATCTTCATCAAACATAGCTTCCCCAAGCTTGTGGCTTTGCATATCATTAGCATCATGGATATTCAAGGAATTCATACTAAGAACATTGAAATCATGCTCATCATTCAAATATTTAGTGCCAAACATTCTAATGCATTCTTCTTCTAGCACTTGAGAACAATTATCGGAATCCTTATTTTCATGATAAATATTAAAAAGATGAAGCATATTAGGTACCCTTAATTCCATTTTTAGTTTTCTTTTATAGAATAAACTTGTGATAAAACAAGAAACAAAAAGATTCGATTGCAAGATCTAAAGATATACCTTCAAGAACTCACTTCCCCGGCAACGGCGCCAGAAAAGAGCTTGATGTCTACTACACAACCTTCTTCTTGTAGACGTTGTTGGGCCTCCAAGTGCAAAGGTTTGTAGGACAGTAGCAAATTTCCCTCAAGTGGATGACCTAAGGTTTATCAATCCATAGGAGGCGTCGCATGAAGATGGTCTCTCTCAAGCAACCCTGCAACCACATAACAAAGAGTCTCTTGTGTCCCAACACACCCAATACAATGGTAAATTGTATTGGTGCACTAGTTCGGCGAAGAGATGGTGATACAAGTGGTATATTGATGGTAGATAAAGGTTTTTGTAATCTGAAAATATAAAAACAGCAAGGTAACTAATGATAAAAGTGAGCACAAATGGTATTGCAATGCTAGGAGCAAGGCCTAGGGTTCATACTTTCACTAGTGCAAGTTCTCTCAACAATAATAACATAATTGGATCCCATAACTATCCCTCAACATGCAACAAAGAGTCACCCTAAAGTCAACAAACGAAGAGATTATGGTAGGGTTCGAAAACACCTCAAAGTTAGTCTTTCCAATCAATCCATTGGGCTATTCCTATAAGTGTCTCCCTAGAGTTCGTACTAGAATAACACCTTAAGATACAAATCAACCAAAACCCTAATGTCACCTAGATACTCCAATGTCACCTCAAGTATCCGTGGGTATGATTATACGATATGCATCACACAATCTCAGATTCATCTATTCAACCAACACAAAGTACTTCAAGGAGTGCCCCAATGATTCTACCGGAGAGTCAAGACAAAAACGTGTGCCAACCCCTATGCATAGGTTCATGGGCAGAACCCGCAAGTTGATCACCAAAACATACATCAAGTGAATCAATAGAATAACCCATTGTCACCACGATTATCCCACGCAAGACATACATCAAGTGTTCTCAAATCCTTAAAGACTCAATCCGATAAGATAACTTCAAAGGGAAAACTCAATCCATTACAAGAGAGTAGAGGGGGATAAACATTCATAAGATCCAACTATAATAGCAAAGCTCGCGATACATCAAGATCGTATCACCTCAAGAACGCGAGAGCGAGAGATCAAACACATCGCTACTAGTACATACCCTCAGCCCCGAGGGAGAACTACTCCCTCCTCGTCATGGAGAGCACCGGGATGATGAAGATGGCCACCCGAGAGGGATCCCCCCCCTCCGGCAAGGTGTCAGAACGGGTCTAGATTGGTTTTCGGTGGCTACGGAGGCTTCTCGCGGCAGAACTCCCGATCTATTGTGCTCCCCGATTGTTTTAGGGTATATGGATATATATAGGCGGAAGAAATACGTCAGGGGAGCTACGAGGGGCCCACGAGGGTGGAGGGCGCGCCCCCTGCCTTATGGCTCCCTCGTTTCTTTCCTGACGTGCACTCCAAGTGTATCGGGTAGCTTTCCTTCCAAAAATAACTTCTCCAGAAGGTTTCATTCCGTTTCGACTCCATTTGATATTCCTTTTCTGCGAAACACTGAAACAAGGGAAAAACAGAAACTGGCACTGGGCTCTGGGTTAATAGGTTAGTCCCAAAAATCATATAAAATAGCATATAAATGCATATAAAACATCGAAGGTTGATAATATAATAGCATGGAACAATCAAAAATTATAGATACACTGGAGACGTATCACTGCACATGGAATTAACTTGCGCACAAGTACACAAATATGATTTTTCAAACCGTTTTGGTTAGGCGTTGCATGTAGATGTAGTTCAAATTTGAATTACGGTCATTAAATGGCTAGAAAATCACTTAAATGTCTTTAAAAGGTCAAATGACCCCTAGAAGTTTTAAAAAAAATCACATTACAGTTGTAGTAGTGCACGTTAGACGTAGAAAAAAATTTGAAGGCCGTAAGAGGAAGCTATCTCCTGTTCATCATCAAACATGCATTGTTCCCTCTCGGAACCACGAGCCTTCTTGTGAGTTGCTCCGGTTTGTGAGGGGTGTGTGTTCAAACTTTGGTCAAACATGCCAATTTTTTTACCACATCATCTTGGTGGCATGACATTACATCAACCAAGGTTTCATGTGTTTCTATTTTTTTTATTTCTTGGAATTAAAATGCCATGTCACTCCATGCTTAATTGGGTCATAGCCGTTAGACCCATATATTTGAAAATTCCTTCCAATTTACTGCACATGGAATTAAATCGCACAGAAGTACATGAAATATGAGTTTTCAAACGTTATGGTTAGCTGTGGCATGTACATGTAGCTAAAATTTCAATTACGTTCATTAAATGGCTAGAAAATCACTTAAATGTCTTAGAAGGTCAAATGACCCCTGATATTTTCCAAAATTTGACATGACAGTTGTATTAGTACTATAAAATTTCTCGTTCATTTAAAACACCATCTGTTGGCACTTTGTTCCAAATTCGTCTTTCACAGCTAATAAAAAATATCTACAACATCACACACAGTTGTTTTCTAGGAACCGTTTGCGATGAAAATATCTGGGTCTATTTAAGTCTCCCTCCTTAAGCTTCACCGGCTCGTGTGCTCTAGTGCCAGCAACCCTCGAATCCACGAATCCCGATCCCCATTCCCGCACCCCCTTCTTGCAAAGATGATGCCGTGGAAACGCTTCATGAAGGCCCGTACGATGGCCGCGTCCCCCCTCCCTGAGAGCCACCGCCTGCGCCGAGAGCGCCGCCGCCTACGCCGAGAGTGCCGCCACATCCTTATTGAGCGCGGCCGCTTCCGCCAAGAGGGCGTCTGCGGCAGCCGACAGGGCAGCTGCAGCAGCCGAGATGGCTGCAGCTACTGCTGCGATGGCGGCTGCAAACGCCGAGAGCGCTCGAGTTGCCGTCTGTGCCACTGATGTCGCCCTGGCCCGATCGAGGCCATCCATAGCAAGATTGAGGATGCACACGCCAAGATATTCCAGGCCACCTTGGATTCCAGCATGCAACCCTCATCTGAAAAGGCGGTGGTGTCCATGGAGCACCTGCTTCCTCAGGATGTCGCCGAGCAGGTGCTGGAGATGCAGGAGGCGCCGGAGATCGAGGAGCACCAGGAGGAGGAGTTACGTGTGGCCGTGGTCGAGGTCGAGAAGAGTCTGTCCATCGAGGAATCGACAGTGGAGTACCAACGCGAGCTCTGGAGCAGCCACTACTACGAGTACTACAACCATGAGGGCGGCGCCGAGGACGAGGATGCGGTCGACTTCAGCAGGGGGGACGCAGAGTCCACCAACGGCGGCATGTCGCCAGGACAAGTCATCGACGTCTCATCTCACAACGGCGATGCATAGGCCGGCGCGGCGGCGGATTTTTAGTTATGCGTACTTAGGCTTTGTTTTTAATGCTGGTCTTTTGTTAGAGCAATGCTTAGGTCAACTGGCGCTGTGTAATTACTAAAATTGCTCGATTTAGTAAGTGTTCTCTGTCTGCTGTATGCTCTTTTGTGTGCCCAAATTAGCAAGCGATGTTAAATTATGCAATGACGTACCCGGGGAAAATTTCCACCAAAATTTGAATTATCAAACTCATCCCATGCGCGTAAAGCAGATGAATCGTTTGCGATGCACACAATCGTTCAAAGTGAATGGTCCATCGGCACCGCGCGCGTTCAAAGTGAATGTGCCCATGCCTTGAGACCAAAATTTGAATTATGAAACTCATCCCATGCGCGTAAAGCAGAAGAATCGTTTGCGATGCACACAATCGTTCAAAGTGAATGGTCCGGCGGCACCGCGCAAAGTTTCCCTCCAAATTTCCAAAATTTTGGCCTACCGCCAAAATATCTACCCCCGCCCCCTCCCCCCCTCCCCCCCCCCCTTTTCTCCCCAACCACAAGTCAAATTTCCCCTATTTCCTCCTTCCTTGCTAAGCTATAGCCGCTTCCTCGCTCTCGCCGTCTCGCATCCTACCGCCGGGGTCGCCATGGTCTTCTTCAAAGACATCTCCAGCGGTTCCTCCTCCGGTGACTACTCCTTCACCACCCGGGTATGCCTCTCTTCTCTCTCTCGGGCTATGACTTGGAATGAAGGATTTTTACCCGGAGGTCGATTTGAGTCATTTCTTCCTCTTGTAGCTCCCTAAGACCATCAGTGGCAACGAATGGAGCGGGGTGGCTGAAGATCTATCTACTCGTTGTCACCATCAATCTCCATGCATGAAGCTAGTTGCGTTTGATTCTATGGACGGTGGGAGGAAGTTTCTGGCATGTGCAGAGAAGGTTAGACCCTCTTTCGTTGTTACAAATCATTTGTTAGATGCGATTCAGACACTGTCACGGTCCCAATCAATTCATACCACACCTTCAACCAAACACATCCTAAGACAGTGTCACAGTTTGTACCTAGTATGTTAAATTGTTAACATCTCATTAGCGGTGCCATTAGAAAATTATTTGGCACCGCTTCAGCAGTTTGTGCAGCCAACTTTGGTCCACACATCCGAGCAGCCAAGCAGTAAAATACTAAATATTTATGGCACGAAGGAACTAGGCATCGGAGCAACTACGTGCTCCGGAGTCCGGGTCCTTGATATTTTTTCCGCTGCATCGGCTCACCAGTGCAAGGCACCGGTGTGAGATGTAGGAACAGTTGTCTTTACCCCAGTTTTGGCATACATAGTGGACGGCCTTAGTGCTATTAGTTCTATGTTACTAAATTTGTGTATGTACACACCTGTTAGTATCAATTTGTTATCATCCAAACATTGTCGCTATGTTGTTGCAGTTATATTTACCTTCCTCATAAAATGTTCAATTTGTTATTTATTGTACATGAGTAAGAACTTGTAGCGTCATTCTAGTTAATTATAGCTTCTAATGTTCCAGAATTTGGTTGTTGTCTCAGTACCAATTATTTCATTTGCACATTGATCTTTTTGAGAAGATATGTCATAATTAACATGTTTCTTCAGTTTTTCAAAATGAGCATTGGTGATTTTATATGTTGCTATAAACCCATTTCCCCTACAATTGTTAAAGATCTAGTTTTAAATATTATAGGATGAACGGAAGTGTTCTTACTTGGAGTGGGTTGATCAAGAGTGGCCACAGTCTTTGAAGATGTGCCTAACGAAGCTCTGGAGCATGTATGAGGAAGAGAACACACATAGGCTTAGAGAAAGTCTTGTCAACGCTGAAGCATATTTCAAGATGTGGGATAGAAGTTGAAGGTGGAGAATGAGCTCAGATTTTTTAAATCAGACTTTGCTAAGATGGTGTTGGCAAAGGAGGAGACACATTCCCAGTTGGCCCATGCAAAACAGGTTCTTACTGAACTGAAAGCAGAGGTGGATAAGACGAGGCTGTATGATCTCTATTAGGGAAATGAATATATTGTTATTATGAATATATGTTGTACTATGTTGTTTTCATGTAGCTACCGTATTGTGATGTTATAATATATTTATGTGCCTGATATGAAATTGGCAAACAGATGTTCGATATGAAATGTGAATTTGTGTAATACTGGAATTATTAATTGTAAACTAATAAACCTGCTAAATGTGTCATGGATCTTTGCAAACGGTTCTAGCAGTAAAAGCGCTTGCAATGGATAGCCCAATGCCACACAGTTTTCTTCATCAAATCATGTGTGATATAGTTGATAAAAGCAAACAGTTAACCAAGGAAGACAATGTGTGATAGTTACACCTTTTAGACACGAGCCTACACATAAAACTGTGTGGGATGTACGTCCGAACGGAAACGTTTTCCCTAGATTGACTGTGTGGGATGTACAAAAGAACGGAAATGTATTCCTTGGATTGACTGTGTGTGATATATATATGAACTAAAATGATTTTCTGGGATTCACCGTGTAGGATGTACATACCTACGGAAATGATTTTCTCGGATTACCATGTGGGATGTACATATCTATGGAAATGATTGGGTTTCGATGCGTCGCCCGATCGCACACGGCCCCAGCCTGGGTCCCAGGTGGGTCTATCCCCGATGATTTCTGGGTCGTGTGGGAAGGACACCCTATCGCACACACTCACTTGACGACGGTTCCAAATGCCGTCGCGGAAAGGGGTTAAAAACCGTTTGTTTAGGACCGACGTGCACCAGTGTGAATTGTTCAAGTGACCAATGCTGTGATTGCTAATTTTAAATAAATTTTACCAACTATACTTATTATTTGTGAAGTCATTACTTCCCATGGGACAAGCATATGATGCACATATAATTTCAACTTTATGATATTCAATTCTTTCAACAATTTACTATGCTTTTTCTTGCGGGCGTATAAGTCATCAACCGTTATTGTTTAGTAAATGTTTCCTTTATACCTATTTGTGCATACAGGGATATCAAAACTTCTAGTCGTTGCTATTTCGACTTTGATTTTAGTTGAACTGCACAAAAGGAGCCAATGTGTTTAAGGAAAATTGTTGCATTATTGGGCCAGTTGATCTTTCCTCTTTGCAGAAAGAAGCAATCACTGTTTGTGGTACATTACATAAGGAATAATTGAGAAGCTTCACAGAGTATTAGTAGACATTGGTAACATGACCAGTCCGCAGAGCTCAGGTGGCAACTCAACAACATGTGAAGTGCATAATTCTACAACAAGGAAAGGTATGACCAATTCAGTGGTGGACGCAGCTGTAACAAACAAGGTCAGTATCGGCCTTCATCCACATCACCGTGCTTTGTTATGTTGTGCTACTTATATTGTGGTACCATTTTGAATATTTAATTGAAGCTATTGTATTGCTATCTTTTCTTGTTAAGATAATGAAGATGATTATATTTGTGAGCGTATGTTTAGTCAGCTAGTACCACTATTATATTAATCGCAATTTTTCTGTATTTTTGCAGACAGGGATGCTCAGCTTGATTTTAGTGGAACTGCACAAAATGTTCAAATGGTTCGTGTCCTCCATAATACTTCGTCATGCACAATACGACGAATGGTTCTCAAATCATTTTCACCTTGAGCCACTGGACTATCTACATGAAAGGAGTTGCCAATGTCTTGAAGGCCTTGCAACATATAAATATGAAATCCACCATGTTATGCAAGACATTGGTTGATTTCAGTGGAACTGCACAAAAGATCAGCTGGTTAATCTAGCTCCATGTTCCATTTCAATGTTCAAACTGATAACTAACCTCCCCCACTCCACACTACTAGGAAAAGGGCTATAGATGAAATTGACACTAATGGCGCACCTGACATGTGGTGCGCCATTACTATATACTAATGGCGCACCATGTGTTGGTGCGCCATTAGTGTGCAAATACTAATGGCGCACCACATCCACAGTGCGCCATTAGTAAAAAAAAATTTCAAAACTACTAATGGCGCACCGTGGGAGTGGTGCGCCATTACTAGTTGAACTAGTAATGGCGCACCACATCCACGGTGCGCCATTAGTAAAAAAAATTAATTTTTTCAAAACTACTAATGGCGCACCGTCGGAGTGGTGCGCCATTACTAGTTGAACTAGTGATGACGCACCATGCCGCGGTGCGCCATTAGTAACTTGGCCCAAACATTCGCCCGAATGCACCCCCCCCCCCCGTGGACCGCATTTTCAGTTTCAAAAAAATAAAAGAAATGATAGAAATGTCAAAAAAAAAGAAAATAAGATTCCCATGTGATATGTGGTCTAGTTGTTAGCAAAATTTACAAACATGAATTTTCGACTTTTTTGCAAAATCTCTCGAGAATTTGTAAAAATGGGCATAACTTTTGCGTACGAACTCGGATGAAAAACTTTTTTATATGAAAAATCATCTACTCGAAAAGTTACATCCAAATTTAACTGGGGGAACCCTGTTAAACATTTTCAAAATCCTCAAAAACCTAACAAAAAAAAGATACGGGGCTTTTAAGATCTGGAGAGGAAAAAAAATTCAAAAAAAAAATTCAAACTTACTAATGGCGCACCTGCCCATGGTGCGCCATTAGTATCTTCCTGCCTTCAAAATTCAAAATAAGTCAAAAAAATAAAAAATAAAAAGTTAGTAATGGCGCACCTGCCCATGGTGCGCCATTAGTATCTTCCCGCCTTCAAAATTCAAAATAAATCAAAAAAATAAAAAATAAAAGTTAGTAATGGCACACCTGCCCACGGTGCGCCATTACTATGCCGTATATATGGCTGGGCGTGGTCCTCTCCTCCTTACCTCTTCATTCTTCTCCTCCACTCCACCTATCCTCCACTCCATCTCCTCCTCTCCTCCACTCCATCTTCCCTTCTCTCCTCCACCATACTACTCTCCTCCTCTCCGGCGACCTCCTCCTCCTCCTCTCCGGCGACCTCCTCCTCCTCCTCTCCGGCGACCTCCTCCTCCCTCCTCTCCTCCCCTCCCCTCCCCTCACGGTTTCTCCTCCCTCCTCTCCGGTGAGCTCCTCCTCCCTCCTCTCCGGTGAGCTCCTCCTCCCTCCTCTCCTCCCATCCCCTCATGGTTTCTCCTTCCTCCTCTCCGGTGCTTCGGTGAACTCCTCTCCGGCGACCTCCTCCTCCTCTCCGGCTATGTAGGCGAGCACCTCTCCAGTGACCTCCTCCTCCTCTCCGGCGAACTCCTCTCCGGCAAAAGAACACGGCAAAAGAACGTACAAGATCCAAAAACAGGAACAAAATTTGAAATAATATCGTGCCAAAAAATAAGCAAAAAAAAAACGAGCAAAAAATGGGCAAAAAAATCACGATCCAGATCCAAATTCAAAATTCAAAAATAGCAATGGCGCACGGTGGGGGTTAGATGGTGCACCACTACTATTTTCCCGCCTTCAAAATTCAAAAATACTAATGGCGCACCGTGGACTATACTAATGGCGCACCAGTGGCCTATACTAATGGCGCACCATGGCCTATACTAATGGCGCACCAGTGGTGCGCCATTAGTAAAAAATACTAGTGGCATGATACTAATGGCGCACCAGTGATGCGCCATTAGTAGGCAAAACTGGTGCGCCATTAGTAGCACTTTTCCTAGCAGTGCCACAATCATAGGAATTAGATATTTTGAATGGGAAAACCTTGTCAAAGTTTAATCATTGAGGTTAGCAAGAAGACATTCATTTGATATTTTGGAATTGGAAAACCTTGTGAAATTTTGCTCATTGATGTCAGACAAAAGACATGCATTTGATATTTTGGAATGGGGCGCCCTTTGCCGTGAGAAACATTGATTGTTTTTTTTCCTATTTGTGTGTCCAGTTCAGAAGTAAATATTAGCTCTGATGAGATGCATAATCATGAATGTTGACTTATATATGGTATTTTAAGATTTTGTTATGAATGTTGTCTTTGAAATTCCAGGCCTGTGAGTTTGATTGCAAAGTTGAGCTTGGAATGTCATGGCACGCGGCATGACGATGCAGGGTGCAGGCACACATAAAAGCCCCTCAAACTTTATGGTCCGTGTGAAACTGCAGTAAACGAGCAGTTCACTATGTGTCCTGAGAGTAATGCTATGTGTTGTTTTGCTTGTTGATCTAATGCCAGTGATTTGCATGTTATTAAGAATAAAATTGAAAGTGCACACGTAGAACCACTTCATCATCGACCGTACTAGTAGGTTTAGATGTTGGCGTTGTTTCCGCGCTTGAGAAGTTCATTGTCTTATGTTTCATTCATAGCTTATACAACAACAAGTTTGGGTAGGCTAGAGGTGAAACCATATGATCTTTTGTCCAACTCATTGTCTTACTATTTCATGCATAACCTATGTTATAAAATATAAAAGTATTGGATAACTTAAATTCTCCGTCCTTGCAGTCGTAAGAGCATCCACCACCTTTTTTTTGAGAAACTAGAGCATCAACAACCGAATGCCCCAAACCCGCCTCAAACAACAGGGTGGACGACCCGGTCATGAAATTCGACCCAGACGGGCTCCTCCAATAGGCCTCAAACACTCGGGCCGAACAGCACCCCTCATATACAACCCAAATATGCAGCGGATATGGGACGCCCGAGTGCGTCCGCCATGTTGGACTGACGTCAGGGTCCCATGTAGGATCGCCCAGAAACCCGGCGGTCCAACGGACGTCTCCTTCGGTGGGAACGGGGAGGTGTGAACGGTGTGTGGTGCCAGTCTAGCTCGTTGACCGAGGCCAATAAATTCTTTCGCTCCGGCACCCTTCCCATGCTCTCCGGCTTCACCATGGCCAAGAAGAAGATAACCACCTACGCTATTCTCACTCCCGAGTGTCGGTACCAGATCTAGCAGGAGATTCAGGCGAGGCACGCCGCCCGCATCACTGTCGAGCTGCCTTCAGACTCGCCTGAGCCGGAGGAGGAGGGAGAGGACCAGTAGCTGGCTTCGATGGAGGTGGTGGATCCATAATATGACGAGGAGGCAGAGATGACAGAGGAGGAGCTGCCGCCAGCTCCGGGCATCAACATGGAGGACGCGGAGGTGCCGTTGTCTATGAGGATGAGACGACGGAGCAGGATTCCATCATGGAGACCATCCAAGATTAGGCATATCACTGGTGGAGAGACATGCTATACAAACGGTTTTTACCCCCTTTCTGTGGTGTAGTTTTAAACCATCGCCTAGTGAGTGTGTGCGATAGGGGGGGTCCTTCCCACACGACCCAGAAACCGTCTGGGATAGGCCCTCTAGTCACACACGCGGGGCAAAATGAGCTCATGTGCGATTAGGCGAGGCATCAGAAACAATTATACAAGCCCAATCGTTTTCGTTCGTATGTACATCCCACACGCCTAGAAAAATGTTTCCTTTCATATGTATACCACACACTTTTTTTATGTGGAAACGTTTGTGCAAGGTGGCCTAACACAAACAGTTCTCTGCCGTAAGCCGTGTGTGATTGTTAATTGATCCAACATGCCTACTTTACAGAAACCATGTGGGTTATTTGATTTCGTCGCCCACGGTGTTGTCAGAGTAACCGTCTGCAATTGAAAACCCCAATAAGCAGGGTAATTGGCCTATTATTGATAGTCCATGTAGTAATCAAATTGACATTTCTTACAAAACACACCAGATATTTCATATCCGTATAACGGCAACTAGGATTTCATAATCGAATTACATCAGATAGCTTCAGCACACAGTTACATCATATAGGGATATACCTAGCTATGCCATTACACAACAGCACCAAGTTTCACATGCAACATCGAAAACCTTTGGAAAGTAGCATCATACACGGTGAATAGACAAATGAATCTCATCTAGGAAACTGCAGAAGCGGAAGGCAAATATTGAGCCTTCAGTGATGTTGAATGTCCTTGCAACTTTAGGAAAGTGGCTATGGATAATTGCCTTCCCAACCTTCGTCCTCTGCAAGAAGACTTCAATATTGTACCATGGGTGTTCAATGAATACCTTCCTCGCCTCTTGACCATGCAGGTGGTTTGAGAGGTAATCATCGGTGAACTGCTTTGGAAATTACCGAAAACAAAGATATGCATAAATCACTGTTATAAATTTTGAAATGGCACAAGGCGTAAAAACAAGGTAAAAGAGTTAGTACCACCCTATAGTTTACTGATGTCTTCTTCATTGTGCAAACAAAGATCTTGCTATTATTCACCGCAAGTTTCTTTATCCTAACAATCTTTTTGTGTTTCTTGACTTGACTAATATTTGTGGACATCTCATTTTCCCATATGCAACATGGGTCGAACAGTGGGTCTAAGCCTCTGACAGAAGGACCTATATGTGCAAGACCAAATTGTAAGAAACCTAAATGTTAGAATGATTGCTGTAACTTCACAATAATTTTCTATTAGCGAAAGGACCATGCATGAGCAAACCTCGATGGTAAACCACAGTGCCTCCCATTGTTTCCCTGCAACACATATAAGCAAGATTGTGATCAGGTTAACTGATAGTTGCCATACTATCAGTACAATATGTATTGAGTACAACCAAATTCTATTTATTTCTCACATGCATAACAATATAAAATTGTACCCACAACAAATGAAAATCAAATTGCAGAATTGAACCAAACAGTTAACTGGACAGCAGAACAAATGAACCAAAACAGTTAACTGAGCACGACATTGCATAATAGAACATATACTAGAAGATAAGACAATTAACGAAACCAGGAATGCTTGAGAACAATACTACAAAATGTAGCAATTGTTGGACCAAACTGTTAACTGAACATTACATTTCAGAATATCAGATTGCATATTAACATTACAAAGGACAAATCACTAGAAGGCACTGGCGGTGGCCTTGAGAAAACAGAACGAACTGTATTTTAAAGTAGACAACCGTGTGGCGGTGTCGACGGTGGCCTCAAAGACGATGTGCTCCTCCAAGATCTGGCGGTCGGCACGCATGGCAGCCATCGCGACCCTGTCCGCGCATGCGGCCACAATTTGCTTCTTCGCTGCCAGGTGCTGCTTAGCTCCATGCTATACCGCGTGCAAAATGGTTGTGGGCAGCGTTTAATTGGAGGATGTGGCCAGTGATTTGGTCGGACGGTGTCGCCCGTCGGTCGGGGCATGTGAGATGGGGAAGGAGGAGGATGGTGTGGGTGGGGTGTGGATTACCTGACCATAACGACGAGGCTGCGTAGCAAGAAGGGTCGCTGGCAAGGAGGCCGCGCTGCAAGAAGAAGGGTCACCGGCGAGGAGGCGGCGCGGCCAGTAAGCAGCAATGAAGGTTTGAACTTGGAAAGCAAGGAGGAGCAGTGGAAATGTGGCTTTTGCTGGGGGGGGGGGAGATAGATATTTCCATAGTGGCAGAATTTTTTTGCACGGTGCCGCGAGAAACTGGCACACAAGTGTGGTTCAAGCGCGGGCGTTGGACTGTAGACGATGATGCTTCCTGTGTAATCTAGACTAGACGGTGCACCAAGATATTTGATATCGCATCCCACACGATTCTTGCTAGTAAACTATTTGTGGTATACCTGATTTTTTCATTCTGTCTTGAAAGACAAAATGGTGTTACGAAGGGAAAGAATGGTGTTTGAATTGCTAGAACATTTATCTGCAGTGAACATGCAACTATATGCGTGCCATGTTAAACTTTGGAATTATTCAAGGTTCGTTTGGCCTTTTTATGCATTAATTGAGTTTCTAGGCATTTAATGTGCATAATTCAAATTTGAACTACAAGCACATGCTCCAGTGCACCAAAGTTTGTTGAAAAATCACATATGTGTCTTTGCGTGAATTTATAGGTCCCATGCAAGAAATGGGAATGAAATTCGAACATCTGGGCGTCGTGGCTCGGCCTGGAACTTTGAGAAACTTGATTTTTAAATTCCTGTAAATCCAAAACTCGCCTGAAAATCATGAAACTTGGCATGGTGTCATTTCATGGCACCAACATGTCGTGATGAAAAATTTGGCCGAATTGGGAGAAGTTTCAATATGAGCTTCTTGCAAACCGGAGCTTCTCTCAAGAAGGCTCGTGGTTTTGAGAGGGAAAGTGTCACCTTTGTGTGTGAAATGATATATGCTGCCTCCCCCCTTAATGTTTTTACAGAGGCAACATAGAACTATATGAGTTCCATGTTAAAATATGGAATTATTCCGGGTTCGTTTGGCATTTTTATACATTAATTGAGTTTCTGGGCATTTAATGTGCATAATTCAAATTTAAACTACAAGCACATGCTCTAGTACACCAAAGTTGGTTGAAAAATCACATGTCTGTCCATAGGTGAATTTTAGGTCCCACGCAAGAAATGGGAATGAAATTCAAACATCTGCGCATCGTGGCTCAGTCAGAAATATTGATAAACTTGGTTTTTAAATTCTTGTAAATCCAAAACACGCATGAAAATCATGAAACTTGGCATGGTGTCATGACATGGCACCAACATGCTATAGTAATTTTTTTGGCCAAATTGGGACAAGCTTTCGTATAAGCTTCTTGCAAACCGGAGCTTCTCTTAAGAAGGCTCATGATTCCGAGAGGGAACGTGTCACCTCCGTGTGCGAAATGACATACACTGCCTTTTCCCACCTTGATTTTTATAGAGGAAGCATAGACAAGTAGGAGTTTCATGCTAAATTTTGGAATTATTCTGGGTTTGTTTGGCCTTTTTATACACTAATTGAGTTTCCACACATTTAATGCACATAATTCAAATTTGAACTACAAGCACATGCTCCAGTGTGCCAAAGTTGGTTGAAAAATCATTTATGTGTACTTGGGTGAATTTCTAGGTCCCATCAAGAAATGGGAATTGAATTCAGACATGTGGGCATCGTGGCTCAGCCGAAAACATCGAGAAAATTGGTTTTAAAATTCCTGTAAATCCAACACTTGCCTGAAAATCATGAAACCTGGCATGGTGTCATGACATGGCACAATCATGCTGGGGTAAATTTTTTGTTTGATTTGCGAAGGCGCACACATTAACAATCAATAAAGTCATTTTGGAACAAGTGATGTCACGTTACAATCAGAAACACAAGTATTATTGAAACCGTGGGCGTTCTAATTACCATTTATGTGCCGCCATGTGTCCCCTTTTTATTGGCTAGGAGGCGCCGTGCGGGGTAGCTATTTGAGTGCGGGAGGCATGCGATCAGACCCCTGCGCGTGATTATCAGGCGGAGAGCCATTTGACCTCCGTCCGCTGCCCACCTCTCTCCCAACGTCTCCAGTAATGGCACCCGAGCCCCTATTTAATGGCCTGGCTATGTCTCACTCGACTAAGACTTAAGAGAGAAAAAAGATAATCTGAAAAGAAAATTTTGCATGGATCTTGATGTAAGATCTGACAGACCTATATAGCATCGACTGTGAATTATAGCAAGACTGATGAATATATAAGGACGATGACAGTGGATAATAATTGTCTTACATATTTAAGAAGATAATTTAAAAAGCCACATGTGGCCATGCCCGAAATACACAAGGGCAAAATAAGAATGAAGACGCAAACAACGATCTGGCTCACTAATCTCTACTTTCTTGATGCGCTACAGGCCGCGAAGACTAGTTCTCGCGACGAGCGGCGATGGTCTCTTTCGTGTCCTCAATACGCTGCTTGACAACATCCTGATATGTCTCCAACATATCTATAATCTATGAAGTATTCATGCCCTGTTTTTGGTATGATTTTATTAGAACTAACCCGGACTGACGATGTTTTCAGCAGAACTGCCATGGTATTATTTTTGTTCAGAAATCAAAGTTATCAGATTTACCTGAAAATTATGGAGAATATTTTTTGGAAAATATAAAAAATACATGAGCGAAAATATACAAGAGGGGCCAACCAGAGGCCACAAGCCCAGGGGCGCCCCCCTAGGGCACACCCCCTAGCTTGTGGATTCCTCGGGGACCCCCTGACGTGAGATTGACGCCAAAAACTCCTATAAATCCTGTAACCCCCAGAAAGAAACCTAGATCGGAAGTTCCGCCGCTGCAAGCCTCTATAGCCATGAAAAATCAATCTAGGGCCTCTTTGGCACCCTGCCGGAGGGGGCCATCATCACCGGAGGCCATGGAGGAGGAAGCCTGAAGGGGCCATCATCACCATGGAGGCCAAGGACCAGAGGGAGAACCTCTCCCCATCTAGGGGGAGGCCATGGAGGAGGAAGCACAAGGGGGGGACTCTCTCTCCCCTCTCTCTCGGTGGCGCCGGACTGCCGCTTGGGGAACCATTGGCGCGGTGATCATCTTCATCAACATCACCATCTTCATCACCTTCCTCATCTCTTTTAAGCGGTCCACTCTCCCACACCCCACTATAATCCCCTACTTGAACATGGTGCTTTATGCCACATATTACGATCCAATGATATGTTGCCATACTATGGTGTTTTGAGTAGATTTGTTTTGTCTTTTGGGTTGATAGATGAGCTAGATTGGTTTGAGTTGTATGTTTTATTTTGGTGTTGTCCTATGGTGCCTTCCGTACCACGCACACGTGAAGGATTCCCGTTGTAGGGTGTTGCAACTCGTTCGTGATTCTCTTATAGTGGGTAGCTAGAGTGATAAAAGCTTAAACCCGAGCAAGGGGGTTGTTGTGTATGGGATAAAGGTGTGACGCCCGGATAATAAGCAACAATAACCCTCTACTAATGATGCCACATCACGACGGTTACTGTTACCGAGCTCACTTTGATTCAAATCCCGTTCGAATTCAAAGTTCAAAATCAAGTCAAACGGTAAAATTTTTCAAACATTAAACCTAAAATGTTCTAAATATGACAAATAAATCATAAGTAGTAATGGTGGAGAAACCACATTTTGTTTTTAATATTTAAATGCTCCCAAATAACTGAAACAATGGCTATAACAATTAAATTGATGCCTTTTATAAGGTTATAATGTTATAACTAAAGTAGTAGTGTGTCCAAATAATTGTGGCAGTGGCCTAAATTATCAATACTAATTTAGGTGCTAACTCAGTATTTTATAAAACTAAAATAAAATAAACTATAAATAAAAATAGTCAAGAAACAAGTGAAACAGAAAGGAATACAAAAAAATAGAGACCTAGTCCTACAGGGCACCTTGGCCTATTAAACCAAACGGCCCAGCCCACCATCCCCACCTCCTTCTTCCAACTGCTCACCAGGGGCTGGGTGGTCGCCGTGTGCCCGACCACGTCGTGCATCAACCACGGGTCGGCAATCCGTCGCACCCCAAGCATCTACAAAGCCGTCCCCGACGCCCTAGATCAAACCCTACCCCCAATTTCCCCCTCCTCGCGCCGCGTTCGTCTCCACAGTGCTCGTCCACCCGCTACAGTCACCGTGTCATCGCCATTGCCGTCACCTCGTCCACTCCCTCGCCTCGTCCTCATGTCGGGAAGCACCACCGTCGCCTGCTTCACCTCCCTTGCCGCTGGATCGGAGCCGAGAAACCTCTACGCCGACACCCACGTTCGTTCCCTCTGTCAGCGTCTGCCTCGGCCACCACTCCGACGCTCCATCGCATCCCCGACCCCCTTCGACCTCGACTTCCCCTCGACCCTGCGCCCCCTGTGAGGCCCTGCGTTGACCCCCCTCTTCCACTTTCGTTTCTCCCGCCGTAGATCGCCGCGACGAGCTCACGATGAGCACGCACTCATCGCGCCTCTGTCTCGCACACGACCGCGCCCGACCACCGCTCGGATCCACTCGCCGCGAGCCCTGGATGCGTCCGCGCGCCTTGGCTACCCCTGGCCATGTCCCTGCCTTGCCTTGGTCGTGCCTGCGTCGCCCAAGCTTTGGCCGCCCACCGTGCCTCTGGTCGCGTCGCTGCCCACTGCCACTGTTGCCTTCTCCTTGCCGCTACTCTGCTACTCTGCTTCCAGCACGACTGTTGCTCGCCCACCGCTGCTCTGTACTGTTGCCTGCTGCTGCTGCCTTCCCATGCCACCCACTCGCGCCTGCTATTGTGCTGCTTGCTGCGGCCTTCTGCTGATGCTGCCCATGCCACTTGCTGCTTGCTAGCGCTGCCGCTGCCGTTGCTAGCCAAGGCCGAAGCCCCGAACCCCCTTGCACGAGTTCGCTCCTCCGCACATGAGCTAGCCGTGCCTGCTTCCCCCGCTACCTCCCGCTCGTCTCGCCCAGGCCACGGCCTTGCTGGTGCACGCTTGTGCGTGCCTGGCCGTGGTGGCCTGCTGGGCCAATGCCTTGTGTGGCTGGTCGTTTGATAGGTTAAGGGCTAATCCCCTATTAAATAAACCCCTCCCAATTAGTCTAGTGCCCTATGATAGGTGGCCCCACCTCTAATAATCCAATTAAAGAAAATGTTAAAATTGTTTCATTAACAGTTGGGCCCCACTTTGACCCTATTGACTAGATCTGCAGCCCCACCTGTAATACACATGGCTGGAGTAGCAATAGGTGACAAAAGTATTTTTTATATTTTACTTAATAATCCAGAAAATGTTTAAAACTTTGAAAATTAATATCAAATAATCCGTAACTCGGATGCAAATACTTTGAACATGAAAGTTGCTCAAAGCGACGAGACGAATCCGGATACGCAGCCCGTTCACCCACCACACATTCCTAGCATAGCGAAAACGCAACTTTCCCCCTCCAGTTCCCCTGTGCGAAAACGTCAAACACCGGGGATACTTTCCCGGATGTTTCCCCCTTCGCCGGTATCACCTCCTACCGCGTTAGGTCACCCTAGCACCGCGTATTGTCATGTTATGCCTTGTGATGCTTTGATTGCACTATTATTTATTGTGTTCCGCTCCGTTACTTCTTTCCGATAGACCCCGAGACCGCTGCCGGTACCCCTGTTGTCGACTACGATGTTGACGACCCTCCTTGCCAGAGCAACTAGGCAAGCCCCCCCTTTGATCACCAGATATCGCCTACTCTTCTCTATACTGCTTGCATTAGAGTAGTGTAGCATGTTACTGATTTCCGTTAATCATATCCTGATGCATAGCCTGTCATTATTGCTACAACTGTTGATACCTCACCTGCAATCCTACATGCTTAGTCTAGGTTGCTAGTACTTCATCAGTGGCCCTACATTCTTGTCCGTCTGCCATGCTATACTGTCGGGCCGTGATCACTCGGGAGGTGATCACGGGTATATACTTTTATAGATACATACTATACATGTGGTGACTAAAGTCGGGTCGGCTCCTTGAGTACCCGCAAGTGATTTCGATGTTGGGGGCTGAAGGGGCAGGTGGCTCCATCCCGGTAGAGGTGGGCCTGGGTTCCCGAAGGCCCCCGACTGTTACACTGTGGCGGAGCGACAGGACAGGTTGAGACCACACCTAGGAGAGAGGTGGGCCTGGCCCTAGTCGGCGTCCGCGGTTATGTCAAAATAACACGCTTAACGAGATCTTGGTATTTGATCTGAGTCTGGCCACTGGCCTATACGCACTAACCAACTACGCAGGAACAGTTATGGGCACTAGACGTCGTGGTATCAGCCGAAGCCTTCGTGACGTCAGCGACTGAGCGGCGCGCGCCGGGTTGGACCGCGTAACGCAACTTCCTTTGTAATGGAGGTTGCTAGGTCTGCTCTCCGGCCGCGTACGCAACATGCAGGTGTGCAATGGACGATGGGCCCAGACCCCTGCGCCATAGGATTTAGACTGGCGTGCTGACCTCTCTGTTGTGCCTAGGTAGGGCTGCGACATGTTGATCTTCCAAGGCCGGGCATGACCCAGAAAAGTGTGTCCGGACAAAGGGGATCGAGCGTGTTGGGAAATGTGGTGCACCCCTGCAGGGAAGTTAATCTATTCGAATAGACGTGATCTTCGGTAACAGGACGACTTGGAGTTGTACCTTGACCTTATGAAAACTAGAACCATATACTTATTAAAACACATTCTTTCAAGTGCCAGATACAACCGGTGATCACTCTCTTACAGGGCGACGAGTGGAGGATCATCGGTTAGGATTATGCTATGCGGTGTTACTTGGTGAACTTACCATCTACTTTCTTCTTCTGCTGCAAGACGGAGGTTACCAGAAGCGTAGTCTTCGAAAGGACTAGCTATCCCCCTCTTATTTCGGCATTCTGGAGTTCAGTCCATATATGATACCCTTATTCCTTTTGATACCAATGCATACATATGTAGTGTAGCTCCTTGCTTGCGAGTACTTTGGATGAGTACTCACGGTTGCTTTGCTCCCACTTTCCCCCCTTTCTATACTCGGTTGCTGCGACCAGACAATGGAGCCTAGGAACCAGACGCCACTGTCGATGACGATTGCTACTACTCGGGAGGTGCCTACTACTACGTGTAGCCCGCTGACGATGACTATGAGTAGTTTAGGAGGATCCCAGGCAGGAGGCATGCGCCTCTTTCGATTTGTATCTCAGTTTGTGCTAGCCTTCTTAAGGCAAACTTTTTTACTTATGTCTGTACTCAGATATTGTTGCTTCCACTGACTTGTCTATGATCGAGCTCTTGTATTCGAGCCCTCGAGGCCCCTGGCTTGTAATATGATGCTTGTATGACTTATTTTATTTGTAGAGTTGTGTTGTGATATCTTCCCGTGAGTCCCTGATCTTGATCGTACACGTTTGCGTGTATGATTAGTGTACGATTGAATTGGGGGCATCACAAGTTGGTATCAAAGCCGACTGCCTGTAGGAATCCCCCCTTCGAACTCCTTGGCCGAAGTTGAGTCTAGACAAAGAAAACTATTTTACTAACTTGGCTGTGTGGCTTACGGGCCCACGTCGCCAATTGGGTGGTATTAGGACCATTTATTCCTCGACCTATACTCTAGGACTCTGATCTCTCTTCTATTCAGGTTAAATGAATTTGCTAAACTCTAACATTAGGTTCTCGTAACAACTTTCTCCCAGAGAGCCCCTTGTTACAGATGATCGCCGGCTGCACCTGAAGATTTCAAAGTTACTCTCCGATACTCTTTCGAGACTTTGTGCCCGTTGCTTTTGCAATTCCCTACCACCGAATTATCCCTACGTATGAATACATACACTTGTCGTTCGTACTTTTATTCCTAGTTGATCTTGTTATTACAAGATACCCTGAAATTCTCTCTATTGATCCGAGAATACTTTGTGCCTACTGCCTTGCAGTTCTTGCCACATGAATACCCCCTACGGATAATTTCTCGCACTTACCGAGTATCCGCCCATCCCTAGTTGTTTGTGTGTTTCACTAAGTTCTTCAAAATAATATTCGAACTTCCGAAAATCCTGAGTAGCCTATTGCTCTTGAAATTCTTGCTTGCTTGCATTATGGTTAATCCCATAAGTCTAGTAATCTTATTGGCATCCTTTGTCGCTATCATTTTAAGTCTGTTGATTCTATATGTGTGCGAATGCACACAATCATCAGTTGATCCTGATAAATTATATTTCCGGCTCAGACATCTTTCGAACATGAGCTGGTTCTCGGCCAATCAGATTGCCATCGGTTGTACCCCTAAGTCTATTCAACTTATCCATCCTTGATCAGAGCATTTGCTCCTAATCCCTTGATTTGAAAATCATAATTCCTTTGCTAATTAAATGTTGAATTATTCAGATGTTCTATAAACCGATGCATTGCATTCTTTCTTCCTCTGATTGGGTATCGATACTCACATCAGCTCCATTGTGGATCACCATATCCACTGTTGGATTATTATCCAACAATGTCCTTGATAATTAATCACCTTGTGAGTTCTTTCTCTGATACATAATGCCTTTGGTAAATGGTATCCTCTCCTTTTGTCAACCATGCTCTGCTTTCGAGCTGGTGATATTTACTCTTGAAGCTTGTGGTATATGTTCCTAAGAAGCCCCGATGGGTTGAACCAATGCCTCCCCTAATCTGTGCAAACCCGAAAGATTTCATGGGTCATACTTATCTGGTATTGCACCAGGTAAAACTTTACACAACTAATGCCATTTTCGAAATACGAGAGGTCAATGTAAGGTTATGCATTGAGGAAGTGGGAGTCGACCTTGAACCTTTGTGTTCATGCCCATGGAAGCAATGTAGATCGTATCATTAAAGCTTCTCTTCAAATAAATATTTCCGTGGTATAAGTTTATATTATATCTGGGATCTGGCATTTTGCAATCATTGTTCCGGCCTTGTTCTCCTTTAAATACCATTTCTCGGACAAGTTGAAGTACTTGTCTTCTGTAGATCTTTGCACCTGTCCAACCTTTACTTTGATCTACCATCGAGTATTACACTCTGGTATCTCGAAAATATCATGGAACTGCATACCTTTTTATGGGTTCTTCATCAACTGTTATTTCTCACCGATTCCAATTTTCCTAGGTTCTGGGTTGTCGTCAACCGAGAACACCGATATGTGAACCGAGTCTGCACTACGGTTCAATAACTCTAAGTAATCTTCGTTGCTTATGAGTTTATTAATCCTTCAAGTCATTCCTAGCCTGGTCGGCTATATCATTATCGTGCTAAATTTTAACTGTGCTACCTAGTCCTTAATCCCGAAGCACAACTTTCGACGATGAGCTAATCTTACATCGATCTTCCTCGTCGTATCATTTGTCCTTGAACAACAAGCTTGATTTCGAGTTTGTGTCGTACCCATGGTTTCAATAACTTTTCGCTTCATCATTCCGTTGACTTGATGTCATTGCTGATTGGTTACATCTTCTTGAAACCTCTCAACAAATGTGTCGTGATCCTCATTAACATTCTGAGGTCTTCCAAGATATCAATTGAATTCATGATGAGAAATAACATCCTTGCCCTCGATGATTGGTGCTATCATCGACCACTGTATTGCCTTCCCTCCAACACAAACTTGTTCGTGGTCTATGTTATACCTTGAGTTCCCTGCCATCCAGCAATTGTTCTTCTTTACTCGGAACATTACCATCTCTTATGTCATCAATGTTGTGAGAATTACACCACCTCTTAAGAATTTGTGATACAGTGATGCTTCTCACCATCACCATTCTTTTCTTGGTCCCCGTGTTGAGTGAACTCTGTTGCGCAAATTTAATATCTCTAGCAACCCTATTGCTTCAGAGTTATTGGACAATAATTCCAATTTAGTGTGTTGGTTGCTCAAACGCCATTCCGATGTGGGGCGTGCAACCCAACCCATATTTCGAGTGCACTTTCAACCCATGTTTAATTGTGTATGTTTTCCTCCAGCATACATCATTAAGTCATTTGATCTGGCTATTGTTATATCCTTGTTCACATGGTTGTGGAAATCCATCTTTTGAAAATCTCAACGAATTGTCACTGAGTTCACCAGTCACCTCCTCACCTCTCCTTGATTTAATGATGAACCCTTTTTCGGAACTCTCTTCCATAGTTCATTTCCCGAGAATCTTACATTGTCATCTCGTCAATTTGTGTTGCACCTTTTCTTCTCAGGCATCCTAAGTCGCAGTTATTCTGACACCAATTGGATCTGAACCTCGGTCAGATATGATGGTTGGAACATATTTCCAGGAGTTATAACATTGGTCTTTATATGACTCGGTAAGGAGATGTCATGCCTAGCACACCTGACCGGAGGACCTATTGTTATAGTTTCCTTTTTAGCAAGCTTAGCGATTCTTCCATGAGAAAACCGTAAGACTTATTTTATAAGTTGTTCTTGATGAATCCTTTGTGTATCCAAAGTCTGACCTTTGCTCGAAGACCATGTCAATGCTATCTCAAAGCATGTCTGTGGTACTCCGATTTTCAACAAAAACATTTGAAGCCCAATGCTAAATGTTTCCTGCTCAACTATCCTAACACCGCTATATGGGTAAAGTCATGAAATTTCTCTCACCTTACCTAAAGAGTTTTCTATGTTATATCCTGTCATGGATATCATTCTCTGCTTGTCCTTGGGAAGGATATACCCTTGAAATATGTGTTTAAACACCTTTTCCTTTCCATTCTTCGGCTTAATCTGATAATCTCGTTTTCCTTTCCATTGCTTGGTTTAACCTTTCTTGTGATCTATATGATCTAAGCAGTAATATTCTCCTGCTTATGTAAACCCCTCGGTGTACAATTCAGTCAGCAAGACCCTATTACTATTGTTGATGACATTCCGGTAGCCATCGATGGACGAGAACCTTGCCTATTGGTCCGCCTCGTTCAACGAGCAGGAAGATGGTTCTCTTCGTCCCTCGCCCTTGGTACCAACGATGCTGTCAACATAAACTGACCGGTTATTCTCTGACATGCCTTGCTTACATGATCATGCAAGACGTCACCCCTCTTCCTACTATTAGCCCACATGGTGGGCCCATAACCCACAGTTCCATAGATCGAAACCTAACTCTCCTATACACCCCCTGTTCGCAAGGTTGTTCCTCGTGTGTGGCCTCGTATGTGGCCTCATATGTAATCCATGAGCCACCTTCCGTGTGATCATCCTGGTATCAAACACAATACCTATTCTCGTTGCCTTGAACCCCTTTCACGCGTTGTTTCAGGCAACGATGTTTGTCTATCCGCTTCAAACTTCTTATGATACCTTCTTACTTTGCTCCCGATGTGTTTCAATTGTTCAACTCGAGAGATACTCTTATGATCATTCTTGGGGTACCCCCACAGACGATTTTCCCTTATAACATTCAATTGTTGTAAAGTTGCCCCTTACCTATTTGTAAGCACGATGGAGTTCCCGAGGAAAGGACGACAACTTCATCATGATGACCTGAAATAGAGAAATGAAGGCATCAACTTAATGGATCAACCTCTTCGAGAAGAACAACCAAGACCAAGAACACTCCCAAGAATTTTGTAACCCGAACCTTCCCCTTTACTTCCCTCTTAAATCTCGGGATGAGATTTCTTGTAGTGGAGGAGAATTCTGACGCCCGGATAATTAAGCAACAATAACCCTCTACTAATGATGCCACGTCACGACGGTTACTATTACCGAGCTCACTTTTATTCAAATCCCGTTCGAATTCAAAGTTCAAAATCAAGTCAAACGGTAAAAGTTTTCAAACATTAAAACTAAAATGTTCTAAATATGACAAATAAATCATAAGTAGTAATGGTGGAGAAACCACATTTTGTTTTTAATATTTAAATGCTCCCAAATAACTGAAACAATGGCTATAACAATTAAATTAATGCCTTTTATAAGGTTATAATGTTATAACTAAAGTAGTAGTGTGTCCAAATAATTGTGGCAGTGGCCTAAATTATCAATACTAATTTAGGTGCTAACTCAGTATTTTATAAAACTAAAATAAAAGAAACTATAAATAAAAATAGTAAAGAAACAAGTGAAACAGAAAGGGAATACAAAAAAAGAGAGACCTAGTCCTACAGGGCACCTTGGCCTATTAAACCAAACGGCCCAGCCCACCATCCCCACCTCCTTCTTCCTACTGCTCACCAGGGGCTGGGTGGTCGCCGTGTGCCCGACCACGTCGCGGATCGACCATGTGTTGGCAATCCGTCGCACCCCAAGCATCTACAAAGCCGTCCCCGACGCCCTAGATCAAACCCAACACCCAATTTCCCCCTCCTCGCGCCGCCTTCGTCTCCAAAGTGCTCGTCCACCCGCTATAGTCACCGTGTCATCGCCGTTGCCGTCACCTCGTCCACTCCCTCGCCTCGTCCTCATGTCAGGAAGCACCACCGTCGCCTGCTTCGCCTCCCTCGCCGCTAGGTCGGAGCCGGGAAACCTCTACGCCGACGCCCACGTTCGTTCCCTCTGTCGGCATCCGCCTCGGCCACCACTCCGACGCTCCGTCGCATCCCAGGCCCCCTTCGACCTCGACTTCCCCTCGACCCTGCGCCCCCTGTGAGGCCCTCCGTCGACCCCCTCTTCCCTTTTCGTTTCTCCCGCCGTACATCACCGCGACGAGCTCACGATGAGCACGCACTCATCGCGCCTCTGTCTCGCACACGACCGCGCCCGACCACTGCTCGGCTCCACTCGCCGCGAGCCCTGGATGCGTCCGCGCGCCTTGGCTACCCCTGGCCACGTCCCTGCCTTGCCTTAGCCGTGCCTGTGTCACCCAAGCTTTGGCCGCCCACCGTGCCTCTGGTCGCGTCGCCGCGCACTGCCACTGTTGCCTTCTCCTTGCCGCTGCTCTGCTACTCTGCTTCCAGCGCGACTGTTGCTCATTCGCCGCTGCTCTGCACTGTTGCCTGCTGCTGCTGCCTTCCCATGCCACCCACTCGTGCCTGCTATTGTGCTGCTTGCTGTGGCCTTCTGCTGATGGTGCCAATGCCGCTTGCTGCTTGCTAGCGCTGCCGCCGCCATTGCTAGCCAAGGCCGAAGCCTCGAACCCCCTTGCACGAGTTCGCTCCTCCGCACATGAGCCAGTCGTGCCTGCTTCCCCCACTACCTCCCGTTCGTCTCGCCCAGGCCACGGCCTTGCCGGTGCATGCTTTTGCATGCCTGGCCGTGGTGGCCTGCTGGGCCAATGCCTTGTGTGGTCGGCCCTTTGATAGGTTAAGGGCTAATCCCCTGTTAAATAAACCCCCTCCCAATTAGTCTAGTGCCCTATGGCAGGTGGCCCCACCTCTAATAATCTAATTAAAGAAAATGTTAAAATTGTGTCATTGATAGTTGGGCCCCACTTTGACTGGACCCGCAGCCCCACGTGTAATACACATGGCTGGAGTAGCAATAGGTGACAAAAGTATTTTTTTATATTTTACTTAATAATCCAGAAAATGTTTAAAACTTTGAAAATTAATATAAAATAATCTGTAACTCGGATGCAAATACTTTGTACATGAAAGTTGCTCAGAACGACGAGACGAATCCGGATACGCATCCCGTTCACCTGCCACACATTCCTAGCATAGCGAACACGCAACTTTCCCCCTCCGGTTCCCCTGTGCGAAAACATCAAACACCGGGGATACTTTCCCGGATGTTTCCCCCCATCGCCGGTATCACCTCCTACCGCGTTAGGTCACCCCTAGCACCGCGTATTGTCATGTTATGCCTTGTGATGCTTTGATTGCACTGTTATTTATTGTGTTCCCCTCCATTACTTCTTTTTGGTAGACCACGAGACCGCTGCTGGTACCCCTATTGTCGACTATGATGTTGACGACCCTCCTTGCCAAAGCAACCAGGCAAGCCCCCCCTTTGATCACCAGATATCGCCTACTCTTCTCTATACTGTTTGCATTAGAGTAGTGTAGCATGTTACTGCTTTTCGTTAATCCTATCCTGATGCATAGCCTGTCATTGTTGCTACAACTGTTGATACCTCACCTCCAATCCTACATGCTTAGTATAGGTTGCTAGTACTTCATCAGTGGCCCTACATTCTTGTCCGTCTGCCATGCTATACTATCGGGCTGTGATCACCCGGGAGGTGATCACGGGTATATACTTTTATATATACATAATATACAGGTGGTGACTAAAGTTGGGTCGGCTCGTTGAGTACCCGCAAGTGATTTCTATGTTGGGGGCTGAAGGGGCAGGTGGCTCCATCCTGGTAGAGGTGGGCCTGGGTTCCCGAAGGCCCCCGACTGTTACACTGTGGTGGAGCGATAGGGAAGGTTGAGACCACCTGGGAGAGAGGTGGGCCTGTCCCTGGTCAGCTTCTGCGGTTATGTCAAAATAACACGCTTAACAAGATCTTGGTATTTGATCTGAGTCTAGCCACTGGCCTATACGCACTAACCAACTATGCGGGAACAGTTATGGGCACTCGACGTCATGGTATCAGCCGAAGCCTCCGAGACGTCAGCGACTGAGCGGCGCGCGCCGGGTTGGACCGCGTAACGCAACTTCCTTTGTAATGGAGGTTGCTAGGTCTGCTCTCCGGCCGTGTACGCAACGGGCAGGTGTGCAATGGGCGATGGGCCCAGACCCCTGCGCCATAGGATTTAGACCGGCGTGCTGACCTTTCTGTTGTGCCTAGGTAGGTCTGCGACATGTTGATCTTCCGAGGCCGAGCATGACCCAGAAAAGTGTGTCCAGACAAAGGGGATCGAGCGTGTTGGGAAATGTGGTGCACCCCTGCAGGGAAGTTAATCTATTCGAATAGTCGTGATCTTTGGTAACAGGATGACTTGGAGTTGTACCTTGACCTTATGACAACTAGAACCAGATACTTATTAAAACACATTCTTTCAAGTGCCAGATACAACCGGTGATCGCTCTCTTACAGGGCGATGAGGGGAGGATCATCGGTTAGGATTATGCTATGCAGTGTTACTTGGTGAACTTACCATCTACTCTCTTCTTCTGCTGCAAGATGGAGGTTACCAGAAGCGTAGTCTTCGAAAGGACTAGCTATCCCCCTCTTATTCCGGCATTCTGCAGTTCAGTCCACATATGATACCCTTATTCCTTTTGATACCAATGCATACATATGTAGTGTAGCTCCTTGCTTGCGAGTACTTTGGATGAGTACTCACGGTTGCTTTGCTCCCCCTTTTCCCCCTTTCTATACTCGATTGCTGCGACCAGACAATGAGCCCAGGAGCCAGACGCCACTGTCGATGACGATTGCTACTACTCGGGAGGTGCCTACTACTACATGTAGCCCACTGACGACGACTAGGAGTAGTTTAGGAGGATCCCAGGCCGGAGGCCTGCGCCTCTTTCGATTTGTATCTCAGTTTGTGCTAGCCTTCTTAAGGCAAACTTGTTTACTTATGTCTGTACTCAGATATTGTTGCTTCCGCTGACTCGTCCATGATCGAGCTCTTGTATTCGAGCCCTCGAGGCCCCTGGCTTGTAATATGATGCTTGTATGACTTATTTTATTTGTAGAGTTGTGTTGTGATATCTTCGCGTGAGTCCCTGATCTTGATCGTACACGTTTGCGGGTATGATTAGTGTACGATTGAATCAGGGGCGTCACAAAAGGGGACTTGATACTTTAATGCTATGGTTGGGTTTTACCTTAATGATCTTTAGTAGTTGCAGATGCTTGCTAGAGTTCCAATCGTAAGTGCATATGATCCAAGTAGAGAAAGTAAGTTAGATTTCATATAAAATTGCAATAATGATTACCAATCTTGTTAACAATTGCCTAGGATAATTCCGCACACCGGTCCATAATTATTCCATAGTAGCTATTTGTAATATATAGTAATATATTCTAACTTTATATTAACAACACCTATTTTTATATTTTAGCTCTCCGATATCATGCAAAGCTATCCTCTTCATACCCACAATGTAGCTTTATTTCTCATTTCTAGATGGAAGCAAAAGTTCGGTGTACGTAGAGTCGTATCAGTGGCAGATAGGACTTGAGAGAATACTGATCTTACCTTTAGCTCCTTATGGGTTATACACTCCATACTTACCACTTCCACCTTTGGAAATTGCTACGATGATTCCTTGCACCTGGGGATTATCAAGCTCTTTTCTCGTGCCGTTGCCGGGGAGCAATAGCGTGGGATTGATATTCTCGTGTGTGCTTGTTTGTTTCTTCACTAAGTAGATTTTTTCCCTTTTGTTTTTGTTTTCTTTAGTTGTGGGTGAAACAAACAAACAATAAATAAAAGAATGCAAAATATGAAAAAATTACTTGCCTCTTATGCCTATTTTTTTCAAAAAGATAAGTGATTGGAAGGTTATGCATTGGAGATGTGAGGGTCGACCATGAGCAGTTGTGTTCATGCTCATGGAAACAATGTAGAATTTTTCACAGAAGTTTCAAAATTAATTATCCCCTTGTATATATATCCATTGTGTTATAAAAATAAAGTGCCAAGGTTTGGCTTTAGGATGATTAGATCTCACAAGGTTTTTTGTTAAGTTTTGTGTGGATGAAGTGTTCGAAGATCGAGGAGTTATCGATATGAGAAGAATAAGGAGAGGCAAGAGTTCAAGATTGGGGATGCCAAGGCACCCCAAGCAAATATTTCAAGGATAGTCGAGCATCTAAGCTTGGGGATGCCCTGGTTGGCATCCCATCTTTCTTCTTCAACAATTATTGGTATACCTCAGTTTTTGTTTTGTTCACATGATATGCGTCTTTTGTGTTTATTTTTCTTTTCTTTTTTCCTTTATGCACAATGATATTATGAAATAGTCCTTCACTGATTTATAGAATGCTTCATATGCTTCACTTAAATCTTTTGAGTATGGCTTTATAGAATGCTTCGTGTGCTTCACATATATATTTTGAGCTTGGATATTGGTAAATCTGTATTATTTGTAGAATGATCTATGAACTTCACTTATATCTTTTATATTATGAATAGAATTATCATCGGAATTGGGCTTGGAAGAGTATCATTAAAATACCATGCCGAGCTAAAAAGGCATTAAAGAAAAGATTTTGTTGGGAGACAACCCAATTTTTACCCCTACTATTTTTGTGTGTTCTCATGCTTATGCTACTATAGTAATCATGTTTTATAGTTTTTGTTTCAATAAAGTGCCAAGTAAGACCTTTGGGATGATCTAAGGTGGTAGTTGATTTGATCTTGCTGACAAACAGAAACTTTTGCGCTCATTGCTAGAATTTTAAAAAAATAACAGCAGTGTGTATTTGGTCTAATATTTTTACATAAGATTGATATAGAAATTGCCTAGGTTGTCCTATTTTTTCAGAATTTTTGGAGTAACATAAGTATGGTTGTTTTTCAAATCATTACCGACTATTCTGTTCTTGACAGATTTTGTTTTCAATGCATAGTTTGCTTGTTTTCTAGTTTCTATGGCTTATACTACTCGATATAAATTGTATAAATGATATGGTACAGTAGGAATTGTGTGAGAACAATTATGAATCTTAACTTGACAGTACCAAAGTGAATGATTTGCTCTTTATCAAACTAACCCATCTCACAAAGTTCCATTAAGTTTTGTGTGATTGAAGTTTTCAAGTTTTGGGTGAGATATCGATATGAGGAGAATAAGGAGTGGAAAGACCCTAATCTTTGGGATGCCCAAGGAACCCCAAGGTAATATTGAAGCAAGACTCAAGCACCAAAGCATGGGGATGCCCCGTAAGGCATCCCCTCTTTCGTCTTCAAAACTATCAGTATGCCTTACTCAGAACTATATTTTTATTAGTCACATGATATGTGTTCTTCTTGGAGCATATTTTCATTTTACTTGCTGTTTGAATAAAATCATTGGATCTGAAATGTTGAATGAGAGAGAGTCCTCCCATGGCTATTTAACTATTTGACTACTCATTGATCTTCACTTATATCTTTCTAGAGTAGTTTTGTCATTTGCTCTCGTGCTTCACTTATATCCTATGAGTAAATGGTTGAATGAACTAAATATAATAAATCTGAAATTCTATATGTTTCATATGCTTATCCCATGGGGAGTAATGAATTCACATATAAGAAGTATAGGTGGTAAAATTTATTGAAAGTTAGCAAACTCAACATTGGTCACTTGAACAATCCATGAAAGAATATTGAAGGAAGAGAGATTTCACATACAAATATACTATCTTGGACATCTTCTATGATTGCGAGCCCCGTTAATTATTTTCAAACTTGAGAAAATTAGTTGAAGTTGGACAAGGAAGACAACGTAATGAGTTATGTTTATGTATATTTGTATAGAAGTTATACTGTTATGGATCCTCCAACATGAGGTGCTTGCTTAGGATCTTTTGCTAGCCAAAAATTTGCAATATGTAGAGATACTACTTGTGCATCCAAAACCCTTAAACCTAGTTTCTTGTCATGAGTGTCCACCATATCAACCTATGGGTTGAATAAGATCCTTCAAGTAAGTTGTCATCGGTGCAAAAAGCAATAAAAATTGCTCCTAAATATGTATCATCTTTTATTGTAAGGGAAAATAAGCGTTGTCCGAACTTTGTGATGGTAAAGAAATAAAAGCAACAGACTTCATAATAAAGGTTGCTATCACAAAGGGCAATACAACATGACGTTCCTTTGCATTAAGGGTTTGCACATCCAAAATTAAAAAGTGCATGACAAACCTCTGCTTCCCTCCAGAAAGGGCCTATCTTTTACTTTCATGTATTTACTTGTATGCAAGAGTCAATAGTATTGCTTCTTATTTCAACCTCAATTATTCAGTTGGCAAGCATCATGTGGTGGGGAAAGATCCAAGAATTTATGGCCATTCAAATATAATTGATCATGAATTATTATTGTTGACAATTATGTATATGATAAATAAGTTGGGAGGCAAAACATTAAGCCCCTATCTTTCTCTGTGTTCGATGGATGCTATTTGTTCTAAAAATATGCTTTGAGTGGTAGCAATCATGGAAGACTATATGATAGTTGAGTATGTGGAATTTGCTAAATCAAAGCTCTTACATAGACCCTTTTTGGAAATAAGATGAATTGCAGTTGCTTGATGATCGAGAACGTAGTTTGTTAGTTTTCTAGAAATTTTATGGTCTATGCTTTAACATGTGAATAGCTTGTTACTTGATCATGATTAGTTTTATGAGATGAGCTACTATTTATGATATATAATGATGCTAGAAAAAGTGATTGGAATTATCATTGATGAAACTTGTGCACTTGCTAGCATTCACACTTCATAAAATTATTTTCTTTTATCATTTACCTACTCGAGGACGAGCAGGAATTAAGCTTGGGGATGCTGATATGTCTCCAACATATCTACAATTTATGAAGTATTCATGCCCTGTTTCCAACAATTTTATATGGTTTTGGTATGATATTATTGGAACTAACCCGGACTGACGTTGTTTTCAGCAAAACTGGTGACATTTTTGTGCAGAAATCAAAGTTCTCGGATTGACCTGAAAATTTACGGAGAATATTTTTGGAAAATATAAAAAATACCAGAGCGAAAAGATATCAGAGGGGGCCACCCAGAGGCCACAAGCCCAGGGGGCGCCCCTAGCTTGTGGATTCCTCGGGGACCCCTAACATGAGACTGACGCCAAAAACTCATATAAATATCGTAACCCCCAGAAAGAAACATAGATCGGAAGTTCCACCGCCGCAAGCCTCTGTAGCCACAAAAAATCAATCTAGGCCCTCTCTGGCACCCTGTCAGAGGGGGTATCATCACCGGAGGCCGTGGAGGAGGAATACGAAAGGGTTCGTCATCACCATGGAGGCCAAGGACCAGAGGCAGAACCTCCACTACTAGGAAAAGGGCTATTAATGGCGCACTAGTTTTGCCTACTAATGGCGCATCACTGGTGCGCCATTAGTATCACGCCACTAGTATTTTTTACTAATGGCGCACCACTGGTGCGCCATTAGTATAGGCCACGGTGCGCCATTAGTATAGTCCACGGTGCGCCACTAGTATTTTTGAATTTTGAAGGCGGGAAAATAGTAGTGGCGCACTGTCTAACCCCCACCATGCGCCATTGCTATTTTTGAATTTTGAATTTGGATCTGGATCGTGATTTTTTTGCCCATTTTTTGCTCGTTTTTTTGCTTGTTTTTTGGCACGATATTATTTCAAATTTTGTTCCTGTTTTTGGATCTTGTACGTTCTTTTGTCGTGTTCTTTTGCCGGAGAGGAGTTCGCCGGAGAGGAGGAGGAGGAGGTCACCGGAGAGGTGCTCGCCTACATAGCCGGAGAGGAGGAGGAGGTCGCCGGAGAGGAGTTCACCGAAGCACCGGAGAGGAGGAAGGAGAAACCATGAGGGGATGGGAGGAGAGGAGGGAGGAGGAGCTCACCGGAGAGGAGGGAGGAGAAACCGTGAGGGGAGGGGAGGGGAGGAGAGGAGGGAGGAGGAGGTCGCCGGAGAGGAGGAGGAGGAGGTCGCCGGAGAGGAGGAGAGTAGTATGGTGGAGGAGAGAAGGGAAGATGGATTGGAGGAGAGGAGGAGATGGAGTGGAGGAGAGGTGGAGTGGAGGAGAAGAATGAAGAGGTAAGGAGGAGAGGACCACGCCCAGCCATATATACGGCATAGTAATGGCGCACCGTGGGCAGGTGTGCCATTACTAACTTTTATTTTTTATTTTTTTGATTTATTTTGAATTTTGAAGGCGGGAAGATACTAATGGCGCACCATGGGCAGGTGCACCATTACTAACTTTTTATTTTTTATTTTTTTGACTTATTTTGAATTTTGAAGGCAGGAAGATACTAATGGCGCACCATGGGCAGGTGCGCCATTAGTAAGTTTGAATTTTTTTTTTGAATTTTTTTTCCTCTCCAGATCTTAAAAGCCCCGTATCATTTTTTCTGTTAGGTTTTTGAGGATTCTGAAAATGTTTAACAGGGTTCCCCCAATTAAATTTGGATGTAACTTTTCGAGTAGATGATTTTTCATATAAAAAAGTTTTTCATCCGAGTTCGTACGCAAAAGTTATGCCCATTTTTACAAATTCTCGAGAGATTTTGCAAAAAAAGTCGAAAATTCATGTTTGTAAATTTTGCTAACAACTAGACCACATATCACATGGGAATCTTATTTCTTTTATTTTTTTGACATTTCTATCATTTTCTTTTATTTTTTTGAAACTGAAAAGGCGGTCCAAGGGGGGGGTGCATTCCGGGCGAATGTTTGGGCCAAGTTACTAATGGCGCACCGCGGCATGGTGCGTCATCACTAGTTCAACTAGTAATGGCGCACCACTCCGACGGTGCGCCATTAGTAGTTTTGAAAAAATTAATTTTTTTTACTAATGGCGCACCGTGGATGTGGTGCGCCATTACTAGTTCAACTAGTAATGGCGCACCACTCCCACGGTGCGCCATTAGTAGTTTTGAATTTTTTTTTTACTAATGGCGCACTGTGGATGTGGTGCGCCATTAGTATTTGCACACTAATGGCGCACCAACACATGGTGTGCCATTAGTATTTGCACACTAATGGCGCACCAACACATGGTGTGCCATTAGTATATAGTAATGGCGCACCACATGTCAGGTGCGCCATTAGTGTCAATTTCATCTATAGCCCTTTTCCTAGTAGTGCTCTAACCATATAGGGGGGAGGCCATGGAGGAGGAAGCACAAGGGGGAGACTCTCTCTCCCTCTCTCTCGGTGGCGCTGGAGTGGGTCGGGGGAACCATTGCCGCGGTGATCGTCTTCATCAACATCACCATCTTCATCACCTTCCTCATCTCTTTTAAGCGGTCCACTCTCCCGCACCCCGCCGTAATCCCCTACTTGAAAATGGTGCTTTATGCCACGTATAATCATCCAATGATCTGTTGCCATCCTATGATGTTTTGAGTAGATTTCTTTTGCCTTTGGGTTGATTGATGATCTAGATTGGTTTGAGTTGTATGTTTTATTTTGGTGATGTCCTATGGTGCCTTCTGTGCTGCACACACGTGAAGGATTCCTGCGGTAGGGTGTTGCAATATGTTCATGATTCGCTTATAGTGGGTTGCTAGAGTGGCAAAAGCTTAAACCCGAGTAAGGGGGTTGTTGCATATGGGATAAAGGGGACTTGATACTTTAATGCTATGGTTGGATTTTACCTTAATGATCTTTAGTAGTTGCAGATGCTTGCTAGAGTTCCAATCATAAGTGCATATGATCCAAGTAGAGAAAGTATGTTAGCTTATGCCTCTCCCTCATATAAAATTTGCAATAATGATTACCGATCTTGTTAGCAATTACCTAGGATAATTCCGCACACTGATCCATCATTATTCCACACTCGCTATTTACAATATATAGTAATATATTCTAACTTTATATTAACAACACCTATTTTTATATTTTAGCTCTCCGATGTCATGCAAAGATATCATCTTCATACCCACAACGTAGTTTTATTTCTCGTTTCTAGATGGAAGCAAACGTTCAGTGTACGTAGATTCACATTAGTGGCAGATAGGACTTGAGAGAATATTGATCTTACCTTTAGCTCCTTGTGGGTTTGACACTTCATACTTATCACTTCCACCTTTGGAAATTGCTACAATGGTTCCTTGCACTTGGGGATTATCACATACATGGATTTCTCCACCATCCATTCGCGCTCGATGCGGAGCATGGCATTCTCGTCCATAAGTTTCATGACGATGACACCCATCCTCTTCAACAAGGTAGTGGCCTCCTCGTGCTCCTTCGCCCTTCCAGTGATATTCGCCCTCAGCAGGTCGCGCTCAGTTTGGAGCTTCGCCTTGTGCTCCCCTAGTCCTCGGATGACGCTAGTAGCATTTTCAAACAAGGCATTCATCTCGTCCTACAACTTCATCCAACCATAGATCCAACCCATCAGGTAATCGAGCATAGCGTGCATGATCTGTGAGAGTCCTCGCCTACCCGCGAGACATTTTCCCAGGCCGTCGCGGCGTGGGAGGACCTCTCTGCTGCATTCCCGGTGCGGCGATACATCTCTGCTGCCTCCGCGACGCGACCAAACCAGTCTGTTGCATCGACGGTGCAAGCAGGACCTTTGTGCTGCTTCGGCGATGTTGCAGGACCTCTGTGCTGCTACGGCGGCGCGACGGGACATGTTGGCTGCTTTCGTGGCGAGGCATAACATCTCTGGTGCTTCCGCTTCCATGCTCGCCTCTCCCTCGTAGTAATCCCTCGACCCAGAATTCATGCGGGCCATTGCAGACGCATGGGAACAACGATGAAAGACTTGTTTGTTTTTGTGGATGAGGAGTTGAGGAGGAATGTGCAGTCATCTTGGAGTAGGTAGTATTTATAACCGAGTACTAGTACACTCCTAAGTGGGAAAAAGTTTAGGTTTCGATCGATGTGAACAGGTTAGCAATTAAATATTGCGTGGTTGTAATTTGGAATGTGACGGGACGCAATCTCAAAATTTATTGACGGTTATAGTTTCGAAGTGCGGCACTATTCCTGGATCGCGTAACATGGGCACACGTTCTCGGCCGCGTACGTGGCATTTGCACCATAGGGTGCACCGCAATAGGCGATGTCAGCACACGTCTTGTTCCATCAACCGTTTGCGCTGGTTATTACCATCTCACACGCTTCTTTTAATTAGAATCTATGCCCATCTAGCGCACACACGTTGATCTATCTAACTGTTTCTGTTTGCTGTGGCTAATTGCAAACAGTTCATCCGTGTGAAGTGTATGCCACCAATCGTGGACACCTTGATCCAGCTGACCGTTTGTGTTGTGTTGCCTAATCACAAACAGTTCATCCGAGTGAACTATATGCCGTCAATCGCACACACATCTTGATCTACCCAACCATTTCTGTTGTGTTTCCTAATCACAAACAGTTCATTCGAGTAAACTGTATGTCGTATATCGCACGCACCTTCATATGGCTGCCTGTTTCTGTTGTTAAGCTCATCGCAAACAGTTCATTTGAGTGAACTGTATGCCACGCATCGCACACGCAACTATAATCTTAAATGTGTTTGTTGTCTCCGCCATCGCAAACGTTTTGTATCTTTTTTGACAGTTTTATTACATCATCGTTTGTGATTAATGCATTGCTCACAGTTTCGTCGAATGGTCTTTGATTGTAGTGTCACGTTAGCAACATCCTGCAGTAGTGTATGTGCAGGCCAACCGACGATTCATCCGGTAGGAACGGGCGACGATTGACGCCGTCTTTGATGAGGTCGAAGCGGAGATGGATGCAGAGGAGCCACAGCTGCGGATGTCGCCCACGTACCCAGCGCCGGGCACGGAGCTAGTGGACATCTCCGACAAGGACTAGGCTACTTGATCTATGTAGTACTTAGGTATTTTCATTTGCATGGTTTTGTATGGATTTAAGATTTCTAGTATGAGTTATCCGGATGCAAATGAGCAAATTTGAGGCTTGACCGGTTAGTGTCCAGGTATAGATGCAGTAAGCTACTAGACAACACAAGTCTTCTATTCTAATCCCGTCTCTTTTTTTATTTTTTGGGATTAATCTCATCTTCTTCGCCGGCAAGCTCACTGAGCTTAGAGACGAGGAGCAAACGATGGATGAGGCTTCCGTCCAGGAGCCGGCGCCATCGCCCACACCGGTTCATGCCATGTTCACCATAGAGTAGGTGCGGCCGCACTTCGATGCCCTAATGGTCGAAGAGCTACCAGCACCGCCGATGTCGGCGTTCTGGCAGGCACAGGAGGACCAGTGCTACAACCTCCGTCTCCTTAATGGGTGTTGGCACGCGGAGGGACAAATCACCGGCGAACAGGCAAACGACAATGCTGTTGTGGACATGTTGGCCGATGATTCTATCTTCCTGGATGAGCAGCAGGAGTTGTACCATACCATCCATAGGGCCCGCGAGGGTCTATACGTCGTACTTTGCCTTGTTGCGCTCACGGTGGCACCGCCGTCTTGCGTTGTCAATATGGTCAACAAATAAGGGAAATCAGGAGATGACTGTACGTGGAGAGGATGACATTAGGGACCCACTAGGAGCATGACCATGCGTAGGCAAAAGCCTCCTTATTAGAACTACAAGAAAAAATTTACTTCCTCTTGAGTTCCTAATATCTGGGTCCCACACAATTGTCAATGTATAGTCAATAAATGAGAGAATTGCACAAGGAGTGGCCGACAGCTGGGACCCAGCAGCTTGAGCAATATTTTTTTGAGCGATGATTTTGTTGTTGTTGAGAGGAGCAGGGTATCAACTAGGTGGGTTGTGGCCCGCTAGCCCAGGCTATTATTTTATGTCGACCAAGCCTAGATATTAATTTTTCTATGTGAAAATGGCTAGCGCGGCTTTACTTTTTTTGAGGAATGCCCAATGCAGGCCAACTTGTTATTCTCCACCCTACTGGGTTGCAAATCTTTCCTAGGAGGGATGCATTCGGCTTGCCAAGGAAATGAGCTTTAAGAAATAATAAATGGGTCTTAAATATAAAAACACACCGAACCGGTAATTAGTTTTTTAATTTTGAAAATTTTAATTTCATTAGTTGTTGTGCATGCAAAATTTCATTGGAGTTTTACCTAATATAAATTTATGGTGAAATTAGATTGAATATGACTCAAAATTTCAGGATAAAAAATAGTTCAGATCCCATCAAAATGTGAGAAATTTGGTTGAAATTATTAACCATTGTCCTAGCTTGAAAATGGGTTGTAATGTTAACAAACAGTAAATGGGCTGCAGTAAATTCTATTAGAATTAAAAAATGGGTTGTAAATTATTAAAAATAGCAAATGGACAATATGTTATCTGCCATAGATGTGATGCTCACTTGTTGGCCTACTAAGTTGACAAGTATGCAAGGCTTTATCAACTTATAGTCAACACACGATTCTAGCATCAATGGACGTTGGATGTCCATCCAATGGCTGTCGTGCTTCTTCAATCTCGTATATTCTTGTTTCAACCACCCAAACTACCACCGACGGTACCGCCTACTCCCTCCTCCCATGGTCGGCTGTGCTGCCGCACAGGCCTCACGGGCCCACCCTACTCCCATCGTTGTCGAGGCCATTCCTCTACTCATCCACACCTCCTGTTACTCTCCTGCGTCGGCAGACTCACATCGCGGCTGAACCAGTGAACTCTCGTACTTCCCCTCTGTGTGTGAATCCACTACCGCATATTCCCCGACTCTGGGTCATTCCCTTCCTAGGCCTCGCCGTCATCCACCGCCTTGGTGCTCTTGACGCGGTGTGGTCAATGTGGTCAAGGAGCGACATCCATCGGAAGAAGAATGCACATGGAGAGGCTGACAGCTAGGTCTACGGCCACACGCGAGGAAGTTCCTCCTTATTACGCGCAAAATAATGATTCTTCCACCTGACAGCGGGGACCCACGGAAGGGCCTCTTTATTTCATGAAAAAGTGTTTCCCCGCCAACAGCTAGGACCCACCAGCTATATCTTCGCACGCAAGGAAGTGCCTCCTTATTACGTGGAAAAGTAATGCTTCCTTTCCCTGACAGCTGGGACCCACTAGCTACATCTTCACATAGAAGGAAGTGCCTCCTTACCCCCTGACGGCTGGGACCCACCAGGTGGAAGCGTATGTAGTGTTAGTTGTCTGGTCGCGAACGTGTAGGTACATAGCGGTCGATCGGTCTCTCTACAACGATGAACCATGGTCATGTAAGGAGTGGCACATGTCGTAGCAGAGCCGCCGACATAGCATGTCACACAGTCCCGTCTATATCATGTACATGTATGTACAACCACGCTGCAAGTAAATACGGCTATATACGTACATACGAGCATGGTCTCGAACACGTACAACGATGACGTCCTATTCATCGGTAGCCAACCGGCTGGGTCGGAACGGAGGAAACAACATTGTGTTCATCAGGAGGTAACATACTAGGTTGGAATGCGCCCTTTTGAATGGGAACGGACCTGCTTGGACGGAACAGCCAAAACGGGGTGTGGCGTATCAAAGAATGGAGGAAATGGCCTTCTATTCGACCGCCTACGGTCGAAACGGGATCCTGTCCATCATGAGGGGTCTGCCATACTGCAAAACAAAGGAAAAAAACTTCAGTTCGAGCGCCTACGGTCAAAATGGGGTCCTATTCATCAGGAGGGGTGTAGCATACCGCAAAATGGAGGAAATAGACTTTTGTTCGAGCGCCTACGGTCGAAATGGGGTCCTATTCATTAGGAGGGGTGTAGGGTAGCGCAAAACGAGACTCCATGGGCTACTGTTCATCCACTGTCTACCGCATCGCTCTAGCCTCCACAGGCTACTGTTCATCCACCGTCGTCCTCTAGCCTCCATCAGCTACTATTCATCCAGCCTCCATGGGGTCCTGTTCATCCAACCCCAACTGGCCGGGGTGTGGTGGCCTCGTCGAGGTCATGTTCATCTAGTGGAAACCGCATACTACCATGGGGTCCTATTCATCCAAAACCCACCGGCTAGGGTGGGGCGTACGTACGAGCGGGTGGCAGCAACGGGAACTGCTCATCCACAGCCAACCAACCCGCTAGACTCACCACACGTCTCGACTCGTTCTACGTACATATCACGCGTGCGACAGCAATGTGCACTGTTCATCCAGAGGTAACCCAACACACCGACTAGCTATGTCTTGCACTGGGGCTCGATTGGCTTTAGTGAGCAGCGAGAAGGATCGATAAATAGGGTTCAGTTAGGAGTAGAGGAATTAGTCTGATTCAGATAGCAGCGAAGGAATTGCTCAGGTTCAGTTAGCAGCGAAGGGATCGACCGGTCGTCTTCAGTACATAGTGGGAACGATCGCTCGTGTTCAGTACATAGCTAGTGCAATTGCTCGGGTTTAGTAAGTGGACGCCTCACTCGGGTTCAGTTAACGAGCACCTCGCACACACGCGCGTACGAGAGAAACACACAAATCACACTGCATCGCTCTGCCCCGACAACCCATAACAACCGGGAACTCCCCGAAATTTTTCTCGCCCTCACTTCTACCACAATTTTTTACGTCATGGACGGCCCAAAGAATGTCATGCAGGTGCATCTCCGGCTGGCCCAGGACGAAAAGCCCATTTTCTGTCATGATTTTTTGTAATAGATGTAGAAGCCCACCACATTAATGGTGATACGTGTTTTTATCACAATTATCGTCATACAAGTGTCATAAGAATGACAGAAAAACTTTTCGTTCGGGCCATAATGTCATTAAGGCGTCTTTTTTATAGTGACGGCAGTAGACAACATGGTTCCAGGAGTCAGAGTTAGCGCGAGATCGCCCCTCGGCGCGAGATGAGAAGGTTGCTAGTCAGTTCCCACGTCCCTGCTGACAGTTTTGTTGGTAATTTCCTTCTTCTTGGATGCACAGGACAACACTATGTGATGGGAACACCCTGCAGGCTCAGCGTTGGCATGAAACCTCGACCGTGGGGGTGGGCACCATAGCCCACTGCACGGAGTAGTTATTGTTGCCATCTTTCCCGGAGATCTCCTTATTGGGTGGAGTCCCGCTAGCCTGACCCTAGTAGTGTGGAGGGCTGGCGTCCGAGGCGTCATCATGTGAATCTCCTGGCGGGCCACGATGATGCGAACAAGAGCCACTAGCACCACCGCCACCACCATTGTTGCCGCCTCCAATGTCCCCGGGCGGTTCCTTCGCACAAGTTCAGGAACAATCTTCAAGTTTTAACCCACTCCATTGAAGAACACTAGCATTATGCCTTGCATGTTGGATGGATCGAGGGACTGTACCTTGGCGCGCACGAACATTCCTTTGATAAGAAGAAGCTCATCCACCACCTCCACCCGACCCAAGATCCTTCACATGTTGCGAATTACCGCCCCATACCTAGCATCCTTCGGTAACCCCAAATCTGCAGACAAGTGGACTGAAGAGCAACCACCGCTGTCGGATCGGCCTCTGGGATGGAGATCCTAACAAGGAATGTCGTTGAGAGCAAGTGTGATCCCCGTGCTCTTCGTGCAAATCTACCTCCATTCATCTAAGGGAAACGCAACCACAAACTCCGTGTCATCGATCTTTTTGACAGCCCAATCCCAATCCTTTTTGATGAGGTACTTAAACTCATCGTCGATCATTGCCGCTGTAGCCGTGCCCTTGAGCACTTGGACCAGAACAATCAGAGAGGTTGCTGCCGCCCCTAGCTCCTCCAACTCCATGTAGAAGAAAGCCTGGTCCGGTATGCCATGGCCGAAGAGCTGCATCTCATGTAGCCTGGACCCCTCCGGACAATCCGCCATGTGATGGGCAGGCTTCTGGCAGGTGAAGCATAGGAGCAGAGCCGGGTAGTCCACCTGGATGTGACGCTCTTCGTTGCAATTGAAACAAACCAGGGGTTGGTTCGACATCGTGTCCCCTGGCAGAGGAGGAGGACCTGACAGCTGCTCTTGAGACCACTGAGAATTCGGTCTCGACGTCGGCCCTGGTTTTCCCTTCTTCTTGAACTTCTTGGCCGTCTTTGCGCTAGTTCTGGCCTTGATCATGGAACCTCAGATTGGTACATGTGGGTGACTAGTAGTTTTGATTACATCTTGTAGTTGATGCTATATGGTTTATTTGATGGAAGATTATATGTTCAGATCCATTATGCTATTCAATATCCCTCTGATCTTGAGCATGAATATTATTTGTGAGTGGTTGCCTTTGCTCTTGAGAGAAGTCATGTTGATGATATGTATGAGAGAGAAATCATGTTGCAAGTAATCATTGAATTTGATATTCGTTTGATATTTTGATGATATGTATGTTGTTATTCCCTTAGTGGTGTTATGTTAACGTCGACTACATGACACTTCACCATCTTTGGGCCTAAGGGAATGCATTGTGGAGTAGTTATTAGATGATGGGTTGCTAGAGTGATAGAAGCTTAATCCCTAGTTTATGCGCTCTTTCGTAAGGGGCTGATTTGGATCCATATGTTTAATGCTACAGTTAGATTTTATCTTAATACTTCTTTTGTAGTTGCGAATGCTTTTGAGGGAGTTAATCATAAGTGGGAGTATTGTTCAAGTAAGAATAGCAACCAAGCACCAGTCCACCCACATATCAAATTATCAAAGTAGTGAACACGAACTAAACCAACATGATGCAAGTTACTAGATGAAATTCCTGTGTGCCCTCAAGAACGCTTTGCTTATTATCTGAGACCGTTCTAGTCTGTCCTTTGCCATTAAAAGGATTGGGCTACCTTGCTGCACTTATTGTTACTATTGTTACTTTTTACTTGTTACAAATTATCTTGCTATCAATCTTCTTGTTACCGACAATTTCAGTGCTTGCAGAAATTACCTTGCTGAAAACTACTTGTCATTTCCTTCTGCTCCTCGTTGGGTTAGACACTTTTACTTATCAAAAGGACTATGATTGATCCCCTATAATTGTGGGTCATCAAGACTCTTTTCTGGCGTCGTTTCCGGGCAGTGAAGTGATCTTGGTAAGTGGAAATCCGTATGGAAAAAATTATATTACGTGCTGAAATTTATTGTCACTTGTTACTATGGAAAACAATCCTTTGGGGGGTTTGTTCGGGCTATCTTCACCTCGACTAGAAACACAAAGAGTTGCCCCTCAACCTACTGCTCCTACTGAAAATATTAGTTATGAAATTCCTTCGGGTATGATAGAGCAACTGCTAGCTAATCCTTATGCAGGAGAGGGAATGAAGCATCCTGATATGCATTTGATACATGTGGATGAAATTTGTGGATTGTTTAAGCTTGCAGGTTTACCCAAAGATGAAGTTAAGAAGAAGGTTTTCCCTTTATCTTTGGGGGGAAAAGCATTGGCATGGTATAGGCTATGCGATGATATTGGATCTTGGAATTGCACCAAAATTTTGGCGTCCTGAAGGAGAAATATCGCTCTGGCTTGGGGGAGGCTTAAGTCAATGTTATATTCATGCCCCAATCATGAGCTCTCAAGAGAAATTATCATTCATAATTTTTATGCTCGACTTTTTTGTAATGATCAATCCATGCTCGATACTTGTTGTGCTAGTTCTTTTATGAAGCAGACTATTCAATTCAGGTGGGATCTTTTATAAATAATTAAATGTAACTCTAAAGATTGGGAACTCGACGAAGGTAAAGAGTCAGGTATTAAGTTTGAGTTTGATTGTGTTAAATCTTTTATGAATACCGATGCTATTCACAAGTTTAGCGCTAAATATGGACTTGACTCTGAGATAGTAGCCTCCTTTTGTGAATCATCTGCTACTCATGTTGATCTCCCTAAGGAGAAGTGGTTCAAATATCATCCCCCTATTAAAGAAGAAATTACAGAACTAGTTAAAGCTAAAGATGAAACTATCATGTATAATGTTGATCCAGTCGTGCCTACTGCTTATATTAAAAAACCACATTTTCCTGTTAGGATAAAGGAACATGCTAAGGTATCAACCGTGGTTCGCGAAAGTAATATTAAAGCACCTAAACCCTCTGAGCAGATCAAAGTAGAACCTTGTCTGTGCAACAAACCCTGGGTCTATTGACCAACTGTGCACGGGCACAAGATCAAGATTGAAGCACCAGCTTAAGTCAGAGATTGAAGAACCAATAGATTTGAAGAACCAACATGCAGCTCAGAGGGACCAAGATTGCGCATAAGGAGCAAGATATTGGCAAGAGAAGGGCCTCCCTTGCCGGGCAAGCGAGCCCGGCAAGGGGTGAGGCCACCACCAGAAGCAAGCAACCGAGGCTCCCCGGCAGAGCCTGCCGGGGCTCACGGGGGCTGGACCACCCCACCAACCACTCAAGCACGACTCACATCGTCAATCAGTGCGGTGTCAAGCCGCAAGATTATTAGGTGGCAGCCATTTGCCATGGCAGCCATTTCCTACAGAGAAGCCTACAAATGACACCTGTCCTGCAACGTGTCAAGAGAACAGGTGCGGAGCTGGCAAGATAGCCCGGAAGGCCTTGCCGGGCACCCAGTGATGTGACACTAAGCGGTGCATTTAATGCACCCTGACAGCCCGTAGAGTTAGGTATGATAGCACTATTTGCTAAAATGTCAGTGGATAGTGGCCACTTTTCCACTGTGGTGACCCCCTTAATCTATAAAAGGAGCCCATGGCACTCGTAGGGGGGTTAGAAGGTTGGAAAGGTGGCAACCCCAAGCCACCACACACACACGTAGTCGCTGCGCCCCTGAGGCAAACCTTTCCGGGCAAGTGTACTACACACCACCACATTCATTCTTCCACCAATCTACTAAAGCAGCAGTAGGGTCTTACACCTCGCGGCGGCCCGAACATGGGTAAATCGCTTGTGTGCTCTCTGTCGTGTTGCCGTACACTAGTCTGCTCTTTGTGCAACGCGCCATCCCCTGCCGAACCAACAAGGGGCCACCCGGTCCCATAGGTGGCCGCGGAAATGCCGCGACATCTTTGGCGCGCCAGGTAGGGGGAGCGCTTGCACGAACCTGCAAGTGTACGCCGCGCGTCATCTTCATCAACATTTTCATCCTCGACGGCGCCATCGACCATGGCACCCAAGAAGAAATCTGGCACCTCGGCCCACCCATCCACCTTGACGGCTTCACGGCCTCCAACGCCAGGGGTGACACGGGGGAATGCGAGGACGTGGACGCTGCTGGGGGCGTGGTTGCAGCAGGTGGCACCATTACGACCTCCCCCGCGGCCGTCACAGGGGCCAGAGCTACCGGAGGAGAACAACATCAGCAGCGTCTCGATGGTCAAGCTCTGCAAGGTGCGGGCGAGGGGGTCACTCCGTCCGCGCCCCCTCCTCCCGCCAACGAGCACAGCCACAGTAACGGCGGTCGGTGCGGGGCGAGCCATCGCCCTCCGGTCGCCCCCATCACGGGAGCGACCGCCGCACATGCGCCTCCTCCCGGACGATCCAACTAGGCCGCTGCACTCGACGGAGCCGCTGATCTTCGAGCACCACCGCCACGCGACCCCGGTGCCCCGATGTCGCCCCACCGCAGCGTGGGCGCGGCGCCGTCGCCGTCGCCACCACCACTGGCACCATCCGGAGCAAGGCGACGGTGCGGTCAACGTCATCGACATCCATGCCAAGCACAGCCACGGAGGCCATGGCGCGAGCTCAGCTATTACTGAGGTTCCCGCCAGCAGCCGAACAGATGGATGAGTGGCGTGCCATCATCCAACGCCTTCTCGGTTTTGCTGAAGCTAGGGGCTCGTGACGAGCTTGCCCATTGCAACCTCCCCAAGCAACAGCCACCGCCCGCGCCTCTAGCCGTACGAAGGGGGTCGTCCCCACGGTTTCAGTCCCCGCCACGGCAGCCGGTGAGGGCACATCAGAATGAAGAACCCGATGATGTCTCGATGGCCTCTTCTGACCCTCAAGCACGTCCAGGGCAACGTTGAACCCCGGAAGACAGGCAAAGGGGAGACACGCGCATCGTCGGCGAACGGTGCCGCAACGATCCCCGCCAGACCGACAGGTGCGACGGCCTCAACGTCGACGAGCCTGCGCTCGATGTTGGCGGGAGCCTACCCTTCGAGGTTGGCTGCCCTGCCTTTACATGAGAGATGTGGCAATTCCGTTGGCTGTCCATTCGCATGTTCAAAACATAGATACCTGAGAAGTACGACGGGAGGCTGAACCCAGCAAAGTTCCAGAGCATCTACACCATCGTTGTTCAAGCTGCCGGGGGAAGAGATGAGAAGGTGTTCGCCAACTACTTCCCTTTGGCCCTCAAGTCCAATGTGAGGTCTTGGATGATGCACCTGCCAGAGAACTCCATTTCGTCATGGACAGACCTTTGCCACGACTTCATTGGTGCCTTCACCGGTGGCCACCAAGAGCCCGACAAGCCCAGCGACCTGCAGCTTCTCCAACAGAAGGAAGGAGAAACCCTCCGTAAGTATTTGCAGAGATTCAGTAAAGTTCATAGAAATATTCGAAATATCCATCCGGCAGCCGTTATAGCAGCTTTCCAGTCCAATGTGCGCAACCGCCGCATTCGTTCCAAAATGAATGTGCGGTTGCCCAGGACTGTGAAAAAACTATATACGCTGGTGGACAAATGTGCCCGGATGGAAGAAGGAAGGAAGTTGCCCGGAGAGGAGGATTGTATTAATGTTAATTCAGAGGATGAAGATGAATCAACCAGTCAGAGGAAGGGCAAGAAGCGTAGTAAGAAGCCAAGAGACAAGGCAGTGATGTCTATAGAAGGCTCGGGCACACCTAGTACCGGCAAGAAGGCTGAGGCCCCCGGCCAGGAAGATACCGCGTGCACTGCCTGCCGGGAGGCTGCTGCCGTGGAAAAAGTTGGGAAAGGTGATGGGTCGTACTGCAAGATCCACCGGACCAAACACCATGACCTTCAAAAGTGTTATGAAGTTGAGCAGCTCGTCAAGAAGCAGAGGGCAGAGTATGATAAGCGTGACAAGGAGAAAGGTCAGAATGCTACTGGCGGAAAGGTCTGGGGTGGTGATGCAAATCGCCCCGGCAGACCCTTTCGGAACCAAGGAAAGCCCGCCAGGGGCCAAGAGAAGGAAACCTATGATGATTCCAGTGATGGAGGGGATGAAGAGGAAACTAGTGGGCAGGAATTTCAGAAGGCCACTGACGCCCTATGCATTGATGGAGGTGCATCTTTGCACACCTTGCTACCTCTTAAGCACTGCGTTGGTTTTCCCTTGAAGAGGAAAGGGTGATGCAGCAAAGTAGCATAAGTATTTCCCTTAGTTTTTTAGAACCAAGGTATCAATCCAGCAGGAGACTACATGCAAGTCGCCTTGCACCTACACAAACAAATAAGAACCTCGCAACCAACGCGATAAAGGGGTTGTTAATCCCTTCACGGTCACTTACGAGAGTGAGATCTGATAGAGATAATAAGACAATTATTTTTGGTATTTTTATGATATAGATTGCAAAATAAAATAGATTGAAAACTTATATGATGAAAATAGACCCAGGGCCATAGGTTTCACTAGTGGCTTCTCTCAAGATAGCATAAGTATTACGGTGGGTGAACAAATTACTATCGATCAATTGATAGAAAAGTGCATAATTATGAGAATATCTAAGCATGATCATGTATATAGGCATCACGTCCGCGACAAGTAGACCAAAACGATTCTGCATCTACTACTATTACTCCACACATCGACCGCTATCCAGCATGCATCTAGAGTATTATGTTCATAAGAACAGAGTAACGCATTAGGCAAGATGACATGATGTAGAGGGATAAACTCAAGCAATATGATATAAACCCCATCTTTTTATCCTCGATGGCAACAATACAATACGTGCCTTGCTGCCCCTGCTGTCACTAGGAAAGGACACCGCAAGATTGAACCCAAAGCTAAGCACTTCTCCCATTGCAAGAAAGATCAATCTAGTAGGCCAAACCAAACTGATAATTCGAAGAGACTTGCAAAGATAACAAATCATACATAAAAGATTTCAGAGAAGAATCAAATATTGTTCATAGGTAAACTTGATCATAAACCCACAATTCATCGGATCTCGACAAACACACCGCAAAAAGAATTACATTGAATAGATCTCCAAGAAGATCAAGGAGAAATTTGTATTGAGATCCAAAGAGAGAGAAGAAGCCATCTAGCTGATAACTATGGACCCGAAGGTCTATGGTAAACTACTCACACATCATCTGAGAGGCTATGGTGTTGATGTAGAATCCCTCCATGCTTGATTCCCCCTCCGGTGAAGCTCCGGAAAAGGCCCCAAGATTGGATCTCTTGGGTACAGAAGGTTGCGGCGGTGGAAATAGGGTTTTGTGGTGCTCCTGGATGTTTTCGGGGTATATGGATATATATAGGAGGAAGAAGTAGGTCGGTGGAGCTGCGAGGGGCCCAGGAGGGTGGGGGCTTGCCCAGGGGGGCAGGCGTGCCTCCCTGCCTACTGGCCTGCTCGCTCCTTTCTTGACGTCTACTCCAAGTCCCCTGGATCATGTTTGTTCAAAAAATAACACTCCCTAAGGTTTCATTCCGTTTGGATTCCGTTTTATATTCCTTTTCTGCGGAACACTGAAATAGGCAAAAAACAACAATTTGCACTGGGCCTTGGGTTAGTAGGTTAGTCCCAAAAATAATATAAAAGTGTATAATAAAGCCCATTAAACATCCAAAAACAGATAATATAATAGCATGGAACAATCAAAAATTATAGATACGTTGGAGAAAAATCTCGCATAGACCTGTCTCGGATGCCACTATAAGGAAACGTAGCATGCAAAAAAATTCCTACGCTCATGCAAGATCTATCTAGGAGATGCATAGCAAGGAGAGGGGGAGAGTGTGTCCACATATCCTTGTAGACCGAAAGCGGAATAGTTTGAAAACGCGATTGATGTAGTCGAACTTCTTCTCGTTCTGACCGATCAAGCACCGAACGTACGGCACCTCCGAGTTCTTCACACGTTCAGCTCGATGACGTCCCTCAAACTCTTGATCCAGCAAAGTGTCGAGGGAGAGTTTCGTCAGCATGCCTGCGTGGTGATGGTGATGGTGAGGTGATCCATGCAGGGCTTCGCCTAAGGACTACGATAATATGACCGGAGGCGTAAACTATGGAGGAGGGCGCCGCACACGCTAACAGATGTTTATGTGTCCTCTAGGCGCCCCCCTCCCCACATATATATAGGTTGGAGGGGGGAAGAGGCAGCCAGGGGGCGACCAAGTAGGACGAATCTTGTGCCACCCCAATTCGCCCCCTCCTTATTTTGGCACTAGGAGAAGGAAGGAGGAGGTGCCCCCCCCCCAATTCCTTTCTCCCCTGAGAAGGGGAAGGAAAGAGGGGCTAGCCCTCCTCCCTTTCCTTCCCTAGGGCTGGCCGGCCTGGTGGAAGGGTGCACCAGCCCCCTATGGGCTGGTCTGTCCCTCCCTAGGCCCATTAAGCCCATATAGCTTGTCGGGGGTTTCCCGAAACCCCTTCCGGTGACCCGGTATGTACCCGGTACCCCTGGAACACTTCTCGTGTCGGAATACCATTGTCCTATATATCAATCTTTACCTCTTGACCATTTCGAGACTCCTCGTCATGTCCGTGATCTCATCCAGGACTCCGAACAACATTCGGTCACTAAAACACATAATACAAAATTGTCATCAAACGTTAAGTGTGTGGACCCTGCGGGTTCGAGAACTATGTAGGAATGACTGAGACACCTCTCTGGTCAATAACCAATAGCGGAACCTGGATGCTCATATTGGCTCCTACATATTCTACAAAGATCTTTATTGATCGAACCATTATGACAACATATATGCTCTTTGTCATCGGTATGTTACTTGCCCGAGATTCGATCGTCAGTATCCACATACCTAGTTCAATCTCGTTACCGGCAAGCCTCTTTACTCGTTCCATAATACATCATCATGTAACTAACTCATTAGTCACTTTGCTTGAAAGGCTCCTTATGATGTGTATTACCGAGAGGGCCCGGAGATACCTATCCGATACTTGGAGTGACAAATCCTAATCTCGATCTATACCAACCCAACAAACACCTTCGGAGATACCTATAGAGCATCTTTATAGTCAACAGTTACGTTGTGACGTTTGATAGCACACAAGGTATTCCTCTGGTATCCGGGAGTTGCATAATCTCATAGTCAAAGGAATATGTATATGACATGAAGAAAGCAATAGCAATAAAACTGAAGGATCAATATGCTAAGATAACGGATGGGTCTTGTCCATCATATCATTCTCCTAATGATGTGATCACATTCGTCAAATGACAACACATGTCCATGGTTAGGAAACTTAACCATCTTTGATTAACGAGCTAGTCTAGTAGAGGCTTACTAGGGACACGATGTTTTGTCTATGTATCCACACATGTATCAAGTTTCGGGTTAACACAATTCTAGCATGAATAATAAACATGCATCATGATATAAGGAAATATAAAATAACAACTTTATTATTGCCTCCAGAGCATATTTCCTTTAGTCTCCCACTTGCACTAGAGTCAATAATCTAGTTCACATGGCCATGTGATTTTAACACCAATACTTCACATCTTTATGTGATTAACACCCATAGTTTCACATCGCCATGTGACCAACACCCAAAGGTTTTACTAGAGTCAATAATCTAGTTCACATCGCTATATGATTAACACCCAAAGAGTACTAAGGTGTCATCATGTTTTGCTTGTTAGAGAAGTTTAGTCAACGGGTCGGCCACATTCAGATCCATATGTATTCTGCAAATTTCTATCTCTACAATGCTCTGCATGGAGCTACTCTAGCTAATTCCTCCCACGTTCAATACATATCTAGATTCCTATTTAGAGTCATCTAGATTAGTGTCAAAGCTTGCATCGACGTAACTCTTTACGACGAACTCTTTATCACATCCATAATCGAGAAACATTTCCTTAGTCCTCTTAGGTAACTAAGGATAACTTTGACCGTTGTCCAGTGATCCACACCTGGATCACTATCGTACCCCCTTGCCAAACTCATGGTAAGGTACATAATAGGTCTGGTACACAACATAGCATACTTTATAGAACCTATGGCTGAGGCATAGGGAATGACTTTCATTCTTTTCCTATTTTCTACCGTGGTCGGGTTTTGAGTCTTACTCAGTTCACACCTTGCAACACAGGAAAGAACTCCTTCTTTGACTAATCCATTTTCCTTAAAACTTTATCAAGGTATGTACTTTGTGAAAGTCCTATTAAGCGTCTTGATCTATCTCTATAGATCTTGATGCCCAATATATAAGCAGCTTCACCAAGGTCTTCCATTGAAAAACTTTTATTCAAGTATCCTTTTATGCTATCCAGAAATTCTATATCATTTCCAATCAACAATATGTCATCCATATATAATATTAGAAATGTTATAGAGCTCCCACTCACTTTCTTGTAAATACAGGCTTCACCATAAGTCTGTATAAAACCATATGCTTTGATAAAGTATATTCCAACTCCGAGATGCTTGCACCAGTCCATAGATGGATCACTGGAGCTCGCACACTTTGTTAGTGATGTCTACTACACAACCTTCTTCTTGTAGACGTTGTTGGCCCTCCAAGTGCAGAGGTTTGTAGGACAGTAGCAAATTTCCCTCAAGTGGATGAACTAAGGTTTATCAATCCATGGGAGGCATAGGATGAAGATGGCCTCTCTCAAGCAACCCTGCAACCAAATAACAAAGAGTCTCTTGTGTCACCAACACACCCAATACAATGGTAAATTGTATAAGTGCACTAGTTCGGCGAAGAGATGGTGATACAAGTGGTATATGGATGGTAGATAAAGGTTTTTGTAATCTGAAAATATAAAAACAGCAAGGTAACTAATGATAAAAGTGAGCGTAAATGGTATTGCAATGCGTTGAAACAAGGCCTAGGGTTCATACTTTCACTAGTGCAAGTTCTCTGCAATTCTCTCAAAAATAATGACATAATTGGATCATATAAATATCCCTCAACACGCAACAAAGAGTCACTCCAAAGTCACTAATAGAGGAGAACAAACGAAGAGATTATGGTAGGGTACGAAACCACCTCAAAGTTATCCTTTCTGATTGATCTATTCAAGAGTCCGTAGTAAAATAACATGAAGCTATTCTTTTCGTTCGATCTATCATAGAGTTCGTACTAGAATAACACCTTAAGACACAAATCAACAAAAACCCTAATGTCACCTAGATACTCCAATGTCACCTCAAGTATCCGTGGGTATGATTATACAATATGCATCACACAATCTCAGATTCATCTATTCAAACCAACACAAATTACTTCAAAGAGTGCCCCAAAGTTTCTACCGGAGAGTCAAGATGAAAACGTGTGCCAACCCCTATGCATAGGTTCATGGGCGGAACAAGAAAGTTGATCATCAAAACATACATCAAGTGGATCAATAGAATACCCCATTGTCACCACGGGTATCCCACACAAGACATACATCATGTGTTCTCAAATCCTTAAAGACTCAATCCGATAAGATAACTTCAAAGGGAAAACTCAATCCATTACAAGAGAGTAGAGGGGGAGAAACATCATAAGATGTAACTATAATAGCAAAGCTCGCGATACATCAAGATTGTATCACCTCAAGAACACAAGAGAGAGAGAGAGAGATCAAACACATAGCTACTGGTACATACCCTTAGCCCCGAGGGTGAACTACACCCTCCTCATCATGGAGAGCGCCGGGATGATGAAGATGGCCACCAGAGAGGGATTCCCCCTCCGGCAAGGTGCCGGAACGGGTCTAGATTGGTTTTCGGTGGCTACAGAGGCTTATGGCGGCGGAACTCCCAATATATTGTGCTCCCCGAAGTTTTTAGGGTATATGGGTATATATAGGAGGAAGAAGTACGTCGGTTGATCTCCGGGCTATCCACGAGGCAGGGGGCGAGCTCCCACCCTTGTGGGCAGCCCGGGACTCTCCTGATCCATCTTCGATACTCCGTGGGCTTCTTCTGGTCCAAAAATAAGTTCCGTGAAGTTTCAGGTCAATTGGACTCCGTTTGATTTTCCTTTTCTGCGATACTCTAAAACAAGGAAAAAATAGAAACTGGCACTAGGCTCTGGGTTAATAGGTTAGTCCCAAAAATAATATAAAAGTGTATAATAAAGCCCATAAACATCCAAAACAGATAATATAGTAGCATGGAACAATAAAAAATTATAGATTGTTGGAGACGTATCAGCATCCCCAAGCTTAATTCCTGCTCGTCCTCGAGTAGGTAAATGATAAAAAACAGAATTTTTGATGTGGAATGCTACCTAACATATTTATCCATGTAATTCTATTTATTGTGGCAAGAATATTCAGATCCATAAGATTCAAGACAAGAGTTTAATATTGACATAAAAATAATAATACTTCAAGCATACTAACAAAGTAATCATGTCTTCTCAAAATAACATGGCCAAAGAAAGCTATCCCTACAAAATCATATAGTCTGGTATGCTCCATCTTCACCACACAAAATATTTAAATCATGCACAACCCCAATGACAAGCCAAGCAATTGTTTCATACTTTTGATGTTCTCAAACCTTTCAATCTTCAGGCAATACATGAGCGTGAGCCATGGACATAGCACTATATGTGGAATAGAATGGTGGTTGTGGAGAGGATAAAAAGGAGAAGATAGTATCACATCAACTATGCATATCAATGGGCTATGGAGATGCCCATCAGTAGATATCGATGTGAGTGAGTAGGTATTAACATCCAACGGATGCACTAGAGCTATAAGTATATGAAAGCTCAACAAAAAGAACTAAGTGGGTGTGCATCCAGCTCACTTGCTCATGAAGACCTAGGGCATTTTGAGGAAGCTCATCATTGGAATATACAAGCCAAGTTCTATAATGAAAGATTCCCACTAGTATATGAAAGTGACAACATAGGAGACTCTCTATCATGAAGATCATGGTGCTACTTTGAAGCACAAGTGTGATAAAAGGATAGTAGCATTGCCCCTTCTCTCTTTTTCTCTCATTTTTTTGTTGTTTTTTGGGGCCTTCTCTTCTTTTTTTTGGCCTCTTTTTTCTCTTTTTTTCGTCAGGAGTCTCATCCCGACTTGTGGGGGAATCATAGCCTCCATCATCCTTTCCTCACTGGGACAATTCTCTAATAATGATGATCATCACACTCTTATTTACTTACAACTCAAGAATTACAACTCAATACTTAGAACAAGATATGACTATATGAATGCCTCCGACGGTGTACTGGGATGTGCAATGACAAATGAGTGACATGTATGAAAGAATTATGAACGGTGGCTTTGCCACAAATACAATGTCAACTACATGATCATGCATAGCAATATGACAATGATGAAGCATGTCATAATAATGGAACGGTGGAAATTTTCATGGAAATATATCTCTGTATGGCTATGGAAATGCCATAATAGGTAAGTATGGTGGCTATTTTGAGGAAGGTATATGGTGGGTTTATGGTACCGGCGAAATTTGCGCGGTACTAGAGAGGCTAGCAATGGTGGAAGGGTGAGAGTGTGTATAATCCATGGACTCAACATTAGTCATAAAGAACTCACATACTTATTGGAAAAATCTAGTAGTTATCGAAACAAAGTACTACGCGCATGCTCCTAGGGGGATAGATTGGTAGGAAAAGACCATCGCTCGTCCCCGACCGGCACTCATAAGGAAGACAATCAATAAATAAATCATGCTCCGACTTCGTCACATAACGGTTCACCATACGTGCATGCTACGGGAATCACAAACTTCAACACAAGTATTTCTCAAATTCACAACTACTCAACTAGCACAACTTTAATATCACTATCTCCATATCTCAAAACAATCATCAAGTATCAAAATTTTGTTAGTATTCAATGCACTTTATATGAAAGTTTTTATTATATGCCTCTTGGATGCCCATCATATTATGACTAGTTTCGTAACCAAAGAAAACTACCATGTTGTTCTAAAGACTCTCAAAATGATATAAGTGAAGCATGAGAGTTCATTAATTTCTATAAAATAAAACCACCACCGTGCTCTAAAAAGATATAAGCGAAGCACTAGAGCAACAACAAACTACTCTGAAAGATACAAGTGAAGATCAATGAGTAGTCGTATAATTATGCAACTATATGAAGACTCTCTAACATTTATGAATTTCAGATCTTGGTATTTTATTCAAGCAGCAAGCAAAGCTAAATAAACTAAAATGACGCTCCAAGCAAAACACATATCATGTGGTAAATAAAAATATAGCTCCAAGTAAAGTTACCGATGAACGAAGACGAAAGAGGGGATGCCTTCTGGGGCATCCCAAAGCTTAGGCTCTTGGTTGTCCTTGAATATTACCTTGGGGTTCCTTGGGCATCCCCAAGCTTAGGATCTTGCCACTCCTTATTCCATAGTCCATCGAATCTTTACCCAAAACTTGAAAACTTCACAACACAAAACTTAACAGAAAACTCGTAAGCTCCATTAGTATAAGAAAATAAATCACCACTTATGTACGGTTGTGAACTAATTCTAAATTCATATTGGTGTTAAACCTACTGTATTCCAACTTCTCTATGGTTTATAAACTCTTTCACTAGCCATAGATTCATCAAAATAAGTAAACAACACATAGAAAACAGAATCTATCAAAAACAGAATAGTCTGTAGTAATCTGGATCAAACGTATACTTCTGGAACCCCAAAAATTCTACAATAAATTTCTGGACGTGAGGAATTTTCTATTAATCATCTGCAAAAATAATTAACTAAATATCACTCTCCTATAAAAAAATGGCAGCATTTCTCGTGAGCGCTAAAGTTTCTATTTTTTACAGCAGGATCAACAAGACTTTCCCCAAGTCTTCCCAACGGTTCTACTTGGCATAAACACTAATTAAACACAAAACACAACCAAAATAGAGGCTAAATAAATTATTTATTGCTAAACAGGATCAAAAAGCTCAATGAACAAAAATAAAGTTTGGTTGCTGAAAGTGCAACTATCCCTAGGTGGTTTTGGTAATTCATAACAACATATAGCTCATTGAGCTAATGCTATTCCAGGATGACTATTTCAGGAAAGCTCAATGATTGGCATGGCATGGCTGTGAAAGTGGAACCCTCAAAATGCTAAGGACAAATGATTGGCTCATTCTCAAAAGCTCAAGACTCTTCTTTTCATATTTTAGTGATCCAAGATCACATTGAGTCTTTAGGAAAAGCCAATACTATTAAGGAGGGATGAGGTGTTGCTTAATGAGCCTCTTGCTTCATGTGCTTAGTGATATGCTCCAAAACCCTCAACTACTTTCCCATATCCACATATGACCTAAACCCTAAGCCAAACTCGGTCCTACCGATTCTTCCTATCCGGCGCCACCGAGTTTCACTTGTCTTAAGCCACTGCCAAACCCTAGCAATTCGGTTCTACCGATAGGGATCTCGGTCTCACCGAGATGGGATTGCAAACTCTCTGTTTCCCTTTCATAACTCTTCGGTCTCACCGAAAGAGCGAATCGGTCCCACCGAGATTGCAATGTAAATTCAGTGTTTCCTTTTTGTAACTTTTTGGTCTCACCAAAAGAGCAAATCGGTCCCACCGAGTTTGCCTGACCAACTCTCTGGTTAGCTAATTACCAAATTCTGTCTCACCGGGTTTGTGTAATCGGTCTCACCGAGATTACGTTATGCCCAAACCCTAACCATATCGGTCCCACCGAGTTGCATGTCAGTCCCACCGAAAATCTCTAACGGTCACTAGGTTTACATTTTCGGTCTGACCGAGTTTGTTGATTCGGTCCCACCGAGATTGGAAAACTGTGTGTAACGGTTGGATTTTGTGTGGAGGCTATATATACCCCTGCACCTCCTCTTCATTCGTTGAGAGAGCCATCAGAAAACATACACAATTCCTACTCATATGTTCTGAGAGAGAACCACCTACTCATGTGTTGAGACCAAGATATTCCATTCCTACGATACGAATCTTGATCTCTAGCCTTCCCAAGTTGCTTTCCACTCAAATCTTCTTTCCACAAAATCCAAATCCTATGAGAGAGAGTTGAGTGTTGGGGAGACTATCATTTGAAGCACAAGAGCAAGGAGTTCATTACCTACACACCATTTGTTACTTCTTGGAGAGTGGTGTCTCCTAGATTGGCTAGGTGTCACTTGGGAGCCTCCGACAAGATTGTGGAGTTGAACCAAGGAGTTTGTAAGGGCAAGGAGATCGCCTACTTCGTGAAGATCTACCGCTGGTGAGGCAACTCCTGTGTGGGCGATGGCCATGGTGGGATAGACAAGGTTGCTTCTTCGTGGACCCTTTATGGGTGGTTGCTTCTTCGTGGACCCTTCGTGGGTGGAGCCCTTTGTGGACTCGCGCAACCGTCATCCTTTGTGGGTGGAGCCCTTTGTGGACTCGCGCAACCGTTACCCTTTGTGGGTTGAAGTCTCCATCAACGTGGATGTAGGATAGCACCACCTATCCGAACCACGGGAAAAACATCCGTGTCTCCAATTGCGTTTGATTTCTCCAAACCCTTCCCTTTACATTCTTGCAAGTTGCATGCTTTACTTTCCGCTGCCAATATACTCTTTGCATGCTTGCTTGAATTGTGTGATGATTGCTTGACTTGTCCTACAATAGCTAAAATCTGCCAAGAACTAAAATTGGGAAAAGGTTAAGTTTTTATTTGGTCAAGTAGTCTAATCACCCCCTTCTAGACATACTTTCGATCCTACAAGTGGTATCAGAGATTTGGTCTCCATTTGCTTTGATCTCCATAGCTTTTGGTGGTCATAGCCTTGGTTTCACAACCTAGGAGAGTATGGCGTCTAGCGAGGGAAATTATCACCGTAGAGGTCCTTACTTTGATGGTACTAATTTTGCTAGTTGGAAGCATAAAATGAAAATGCATATTCTTGGACATAACCCCGCCGTTTGGGCTATTGTGTGTGTTGGTTTGCAAGGTGACTTCTTTGATGGGAAAGAACCAAACCGTGAAGCTACCGTGGATGAGTTGAAGATGTTGCAATACAATGCTCAAGCTTGTGATATTCTCTTCAACGGATTGTGCCCCGAAGAATTCAACAAAATCAGCCGTCTTGAGAATGCAAAGGAAATTTGGGACACTTTGATTGATATGCACGAAGGTACCGACTCCGTCAAGGAATCCAAGTTGGATGTGCTTCAAAGTCAACTTGACAAGTTCAAGATGAAGGATGGTGAAGGTGTCGCTGAAATGTACTCTAGGCTTGCTCTCATCAAATGGAGATTGCCGGCTTAGGAAGTGAAGAGATGACCGATAGATTCATCATCAAGAAGATTCTAAGAGCCTTGGATGGAAAATATGATACCGTGTGCACATTGATCCAAATGATGCCCAATTACAAAGATCTCAAGCCAACGGAGGTGATTGGAAGAATTGTTGCTCATGAGATGTCACTTAAGGATAAAGAGGAACTTCACAACAAATCAAGTGGTGCCTACAAAGCCTCGTGTGAAGCCCCTACATCATCAAGTGAGAAACAAGACTTCAATGAAGAATTGAGCTTAATGGTGAAGAACTTCAACAAGTTCTACAAGAGTAGAAGCAAAGATAGAAGCTTCAAGTCAAGGTCCTACAATGACAAAAGATCTTCTAGTCGAGAGAGAAACTGCTACAGTTGTGGAAGACCTGGACACTATTCCAATGAGTGTACGGCTCCCTACAAGAGAAGAGAAGATTCTCCAAAAAGAAGAAGCAAAGAGTCACCACCAAGAGAGAGAAGGAGTAGAGATGATCGCTATGAACGAAGATACTCACGGAGAAGCAAGGATCCGGAAAGGAAGGAAAAATCATCAAGGAGCTACACAAGACGAAGACATCAAGCTCATGTTGGTGAATGGATATCCGGCTCCGACTCCGACAGCCACTCCGAGAGAAGTTATCACTCCGACTCCGAAGATACTCAAGATGAAGGTGTTGCCGGTCTAGAACTTGTGTCAACCAACTCCTACGACATATTTGACTCACCAAATGAAGGAATTGGAAGATGCTTCATGGCCAAAGGTCCTATGGTAACACACCCCGAGTATGTTGATTTCAATAGTGATGAAGATGACTTGTTAGGTGATGATTTGCTTGTTGACAACTCTAGTGATGAATACTATGATGAAACGTCAATTAATCATGCTAATCAAGATAAAACGAATGACAATGATAAGGAGAAGATTGATGCTCTAACTAAAGAACTAAACACTCTTAAGTTAGCTCATGAAACTATCTTCGAAGATCATCGAGAACTTTTAAGAGCTCATGAGAAATTACGCTTTGAAAAGCTCAATCTTGAGCAAGAGCATGAGTTCTTAAAAGCAATCAATGATGATCTCCGCAAGAAAAGTTCTTCTCACATTGCCAAGCGTTTACTCTTATCCACTTACATGCCTCAAGTCAAGTCTAATAACAAGAACCAGAAAGATTCTTCCTCTAGTAGTAACAATGATCATGCTAAATCCAATATTGTTGCTTCTAGTAGTTCTCTTGATTCCACTAATGATTCTCTTAGCCAAGTTACACTTGAGCAAGAAAATAGCTTATTGAAGGGAATTATAGAGAAAGGAGTGTACAAAAGCCTTGCCGGGAGTAAGCAATTCGAGGAAATTGTGCGCAAGCAAGGAATGCACCGGAAGAATCAAGGTGTTGGTTTTGAACGAAAGTTCAATGCCAATGGAGTTGAGTGGGAAGAAGATCAATACCCCAAGACAAAGTTTGTTCCTCAACAAGAGAAGTATGATACTTCCTTCAAGGGGACACAAGCTCAAGATGATCTTTCACCACAAGACTACAAGCAAAAAGGGAAGGACAAGCTTCAAGAGGAAATTGATGCATTTGAAGAAGCTCCTAAGACTTTAGTCAAGTGGATTCCCAAGACTACTTCAAGTTCCACTTCATCAAGTACGACTACAACTCCAAGGATTCCCATCAAGATGGTGTGGATCCAAAAGAAGAAGAACTAGAGAGTTCTTGAGGGTGACTCCGCCAACATACTTCACTCTTATCATTTTGGCAAGAACAAGTGCAATCAACTTCCACATCTTGCACTAGTTCAAGGAGTCACAAACCCTCTTGTTGGTAAGACAAGGGACAAGGTAACCTAAAAGTTTTCATGGACATCATCTTGTGTGTGCATCACTCTATGTCTATGGATATCCTTGTTTGTTCCTTGTGGGACTAACCCATGTAGGTATTGAAAGTGCAATTCACTCAAATGGATAGCTCCAAGTGATCTACATCAACATTGAGCATCCACATCTTCAACATCTACATGAAGTCATCATCGAAAAAACCCGAGGTTAGTTCATCCCTCTAAGGGGGATATCACATCTAGGGGGAGCTTTACTCTAAGACTTGAGCTAAAGCAACTCTAAAGATGTGAACACAACAATGCTTTATGTAAAAGTGGTAACCCCACTTGAGCTTAAACGATGAGTATGACCTATGATCAAGTGTCCTCACTTCACTCCTAAGTCAATATACTCATATATAGATGACCTAGTCATCGCAAATTGCTTGGTAGATGCTAAAATTGGTTGTGCATGCCTTGTCACATATTTCATTTGCCATCTTATTGTGTGAGCATGCTGGTTGCATATTTTACTCATTCGAGGACATCCACTTGTTGTTTTGATTGTTTGGTTTTATTTCCTTTTGCCAAGTGGATGGACAAGAATGCCTAAGAACCTCCTCTAGCTATCTATGCTTTTCTCGTCTCAAACTCTATTCATGCTGCATCACAAAATTTGATCAAGTCAGATTTGAACCACTCTGTGTGAGGAGCGCTCGGAGTCCCCGATTCGTCATAGACTTAAACTTCCAAAACCTCTTTATGATTCTCGGTATGACCAATACCCCACTTTCGGTCCTACCGAGATCATTAAGTTGATCTAAGTTATCGATCTTGGTGCAACTGATTTGAACATTTCGGTCACACCGAGTTTCAGTAACTGCTTGCAGTTATGAATCTCGGTGCCACCGAGTTGTTCCACTCGGTCACACCGACAGGGTCGGGCTATATATAGTCACGGGCAAAATTTTGGAAATTTCTCCGAACACCTTCGCCCGCGCGATAGCCTGCTCTGCCAACGTGGTCTCTGGATCGTCTCCTCGCCGCCAGCCGCCTCCAGTCGCTGGTCTCCGTCGCCGTCAATGGGAATTCTACCCCACCGTTGCCGCCGTAGCGAGTCTCCGCCGAACTAGGGTATGGACTTGATCTTTGTGCTATTCTCCAATCCGATTCTTAGCACATTGTGATCATCATGATTCTTGCCACGATTGAAACACTCCTGTCCAGTCAATCCGTTCGTAGATTAGGTTTGATTCGAAAATTTTAGGGTTAGGTTTCCGCCGAAACCATCTCGGACCCACCGAGTTGAAAAACTCGGTCCCACCGATTTGGCTTATGCCATTGCACAAGTGAGACTCGGTCTGACCGAGAATTACTTATCGGTGTGACCGATTTTGGAACTCTGTGAAACCCTAGCAGTCTCGGTGCCACCGAACTGTGACTCGGTCCAACCGAGTTCACTAGTTTAGGTTCCAAAACTGCTTCGGTATCACCGAGTTTGAAAATCGGTAGATCCGAGATGATTTCAGTGGGAAACTAAAACTAAGTTTTTGGATCATTCTTTTTGCAAAGATATCTGCATTTTGTGATGCTCATCCACTCTACCTCATCTATAAACTATTCACAGGGTCAGCAGTCAGCTTGTTCAACATGTCAGATCAGAGTGACAGCCAGAATGTGTCAGAACAGCAAGTGGTGATGAGTGAGGGCACTAGTCCCTCCAGCTCTTCAGATGATGGCAGCAGAAGTACCCCAAGCAATCTGCCAAAAGCTGCCACTAGACAGAGGAAGAAGAGAACTTCAGATTCTGAAGATGAAGATTATGTGGCAGAAGAAGAGGCCACATCAAAGAGAGTTGAGCCAGCTCAAGGCACAAAGCCAGGACTGAAGATCAAAAGGCCAGCAGGAAGGCAGCCTATGTCAAAGGCTAGAGCTTCAATTGAAAAGCCTGCACCCATAGAGCCAGTTGCTGCTGAAGGCAAGAAGAGGAAGGAAAGGGTCAAGAAGACCGTAGCCAGAGTGCTTGGAAAGGCTTCCATCATGGAAGAAGAGGAAGAAGAAGAGGTAGCTGCACCAGCACCTAAGGCACCCAAGCTGATGGGTGATGCCATAAGATCAGGGGCAGCTGCTTCCAAGGCCAAGCCAGCTCCAAAGCCAAAACCAAAGAGAAATACAAGAAGCATCCCAGCTGCTGAAAAGAACAAGGCCCCAGTGCCTGAAGCTGCAGAAGAAGAGGAAGAGAATATTCTGAGAAAGCTCAAGCCCAAGATCCCAGACCACAACGATGCTCATCCTGTGGCCGAAGACATGAAGCTCAGGAGAGACTCAGGGCTGAGGAAATGGAGAGAAGCAGATCCGTATGCTTCAAGGAGAAGGACTACTGTGGATTACAGATTTCACACCAAGGAACAGCAGGACTTCTATGAAACAGTTTTGCTTGACAAGAAGCCAATAGTTTGTGACATGAGATGGGTCGACTGGACCTACATGAACGAAAATGAGGAACACTACCCTGGAGTATATGACAGCTTTAGTGCGTGTGGAGTTGCAGACTTTGTTGGGCAGAAGCTCACAAAGTGGAACGAGGAGCTAATCATGCAGTTCTACTCCACAGCACACTTTTACCCAGATGGAAAGATCACATGGATGTCAGAGGGTACGAGGTACCAATCTACTATTGCTGAGTGGGCACAGCTCATCAATGCCCCAGAGGAGCATGAGGATGACTTGGATATCTATGCCAAGAAGAAGATGGATCATAACTCAATGTCCAATATGTACAAGAAAATTCCCAATGAAGCTCTTGATACTTTCAAGTTTGGGTCTGTGCATTATCTTCTATCAGGGTTGCCTACTATAAATTGGATATTGAGGCACACTCTCTTGCCCAAGTCTGGAGATCACAAGATGATCAGAGGCCATGCAATCAATTTGCTTCATGTATTTGATGTACCTCAGAAATTCAAAGTCATGAGCCTCATAGTAGAGACTATCAAGAGGACTGCAGCAGACCAGAAGAGGAGCTGTGGGTATGCCCCACAAATTCAGGAGCTCATTAACTCCAAGATGGGCATGGGCATATACTTGTTGGACAAGGAACACTTGCCCATCCGTCCAGATTTTGAGGACAATCAAGTTGTGATGACTGAAAATGAACCATCGTCTGCCCAAGCACAAGCAAACAAGGAGAAGGCAAGGAAGGAGAAAGCTGCCAAGATGCTAACTCAAGAGGAGGCATCTGAGTATTTCTTGAAGACCAAACAAGAGCAGCTTGGTTACCTGATTGCATCCACCCTGCGGATTGAGAAAGGACTAGCCACCCTAACTCAAAACCAGGCAAGCCTAGAGAGAATCATGGAACAAAAATTCTATGACTTGGATGTCAAGGTGACAGAGATTCAGACTGCAGTGGAACAGCTCCAGGATGACATGCAGGAGAGGAGAGGCAGGACTAACACTCATGCCTTTGCCAGAGTGCCACGAGGTCCGAGGTCGTCTGCCGTGCCAGTTGCTGACACCAGAGCCACCACTTCAGCACCAGCTACAGCCTCAGTTCCACCAGCTCCAGCATCTACTTCAGCTCCAACTCTAGCGTCTACTTCAGCGTCTACAGAAGCCTTCGTTCTTGGAGTGATCCGGACTCCACCACCACCAGAAGGTCAAGCCTGAGTGTCGATCTAGCACTATGCATTTTCTAGGAACTTTTTGGTAACTTGTTGCCAAAGGGGGAGAAAAATGTATAGATCATAGGCTTCGAGAGAGAGTGTGTTGCTTTTTTCTCTCTTGCTTTATTTGGTGGTTTTTCGAACTTATCTATCTTATCTATCTTGTGTGATCATTCACTATTCTTGGTGATGAGTGCATGTATTTCATTCTTATCATTTTAAGCGCTCCACCAAGATGTATGTGACAAGGAAGAGTAACCCATGACTCTAACTCTTTGTGCATTTGCAGTCCAAAGCAAATTTTCAATATGCACAAATTTAGGGGGAGCTCTTACTTATCACATACTTCTCAAAGTGACGATATATTTCATGCTTATTATCATTTGTCGAAGCTTTGATCTATATGTTGTCATCAATTACCAAAAAGGGGGAGAGTGAAAGTGCAACTATCCCTAGGTGGTTTTGGTAATTCATAACAACATATAGCTCATTGAGCTAATGCTATTCCAAGATGACTATTTCAGGAAAGCTTAATGATTGGCATGGCATGGATGTGAAAGTGGAACCCTCAAAATGCTAAGGACAAACGATTGGCTCAAGCTCAAAAGCTCAAGACTCTTCTTTTCATATTTTAGTGATCCAAGATCACATTGAGTCTTTAGGAAAATCCAATACTATTAAGGAGGGATGAGGTGTTGCTTAATGAGCCTCTTGCTTCATGTGCTTAGTGATATGCTCCAAAACCCTCAACTACTTTCCCATATACACATATGACCTAAACCCTAAGCCAAACTCGGTCCTACCGATTCTTCCTATCCGGCGCCACCGAGTTTCACTTGTCTTAAGCCACTGCCAAACCCTAGCAATTCGGTTCTACCGATAGGGATCTCGGTCTCACCGAGATGGGATTGCAAACTCTTTGTTTCCCTTTCGTAACTTTTCGGTCTCACCGAAAGAGCGAACCGGTCCCACCGAGATTGTAATGTAAATTCAGTGTTTCCTTTTTGTAACTTTTTGGTCTCACCGAAAGAGCAAATCGGTCCCACCGAGTTTTCCTGACCAACTCTCTGGTTAGCTAATTACCAAATTCGGTCTCACCGAGTTTGTGTAATCGGTCTCACCGAGATTACGTTATGCCCAAACCCTAACTATACCGGTCCCACCGAGTTGCATGTCAGTCCCACCGAAAATCTCTAACGGTCACTAGGTTTACATTTTCGGTCTGACCGAGTTTGTTGATTCGGTCCCACCGAGATTGGAAAACTGTGTGTAACGGTTGGATTTTGTGTGGAGGCTATATATACCCCTCCACCTCCTCTTCATTCGTTGAGAGAGCCATCAGAACACATACACAATTCCTACTCATATGTTCTGAGAGAGAACCACCTATTCATGTGTTGAGACCAAGATATTCCATTCCTACCATACAAATCTTGATCTCTAGCCTTCCCAAGTTGCTTTCCACTCAAATCTTCTTTCCACAAAATCCAAATCCTATGAGAGAGAGTTGAGTGTTGGGGAGACTATCATTTGAAGCACAAGA